>NC_134471.1:31044366-31316126 GCF_964194025.1 Convolutriloba macropyga
CTCTTAAAGAACAAATTCGGCAATTTTTCTGTCCAAGTACACTCTCTATAAACTGGTATATAAACTTCAAGCTCATATATAAATTCGCACATTTTGAAAAAAATATGTCGAACTAATAAAGCAATCACCTACCTAGGCAACGCTTTTTTCCAACGCATCTCTATTAGGAACGCAAATTTATTCATAAAACTTTCTTTAAAGCACGACAATTCCAAGAATTTCGAAAGCGTTCTGAGTCATGGAATACTAAGAATGGATCTGCTTATTGAGTATGATATTGTTCAAAATCTACATTTTTAACACTGATTTCTTTGTCTGCACAGAGTTAAAAGTGACATGATCATAATACGCTCTGAGTAAAAACAAAGACTCCGGACCCTCTCCATCCTAACTTTCCAATGAGGGCACATCGCTCACTTTTTAAGTGGCCAAACATGAAACACTAAGCGCCGGCATTGCGTTACAATGCGTCATGCTGCTAAGAGGGTGTGAAACTGGAGCCTTGGTTCAACATAACAGTTTTTCGTTCCGATTGGTCATGCGAGGGCGTGCCTAGACCTTGGCCCAGACTTCAAAAACCCAATTAATCACAGCTAATTCCAAATTGCCATCAGGACTGGCTTGTTGGTTGAATGGAACCTTATTGGCGTCAAAGTTGTCTCAACAATAGTTCTCTTACATCAAAATCAGACCGCCAAAAGAGCAAAAACTGGTACCTTAATTTCGCTGCACAATTTCCAATTTAAGACTCTATATCCTCGCCCTAGGCGTACTTTACCACTTATTTTATCTTGGTGCTCTTTCTGCGCAGACCACTTACACCGTTGAGAGGAAAATTGATTGTCTTTCTGTGGTTTTTAAAAGACTTTTTCCACATTTGGTTGTTTCTCTTGTTTTTCAAGAATCACCTCTGCTATAACTTTACAACTTTATTAACGCTCATTCACTCATTCCCTGTAAAATCAATATTCTTTCTCTGTCATATCGACTTTACTACTAGAACCTTTGTAGTTCTTTACGTAATATAATTTGTTAGAACCTAATTAGTAAAAGAGCGTCTCCACCGCAATCGGAGAAGTAAGCAACACTCTCATCACCAAGTTGTTCCATACCTATTCACCTATAGCAGTTTTCCCTTTCAATCTCAATTAATTCTCCCCGATTTTAATTAATATAGAGGCAACACTAGGGTTAAACGATTCGCGGGAGAAGTCGTACCCATTATAAATACAGCGAACAGCGGCTTCCAAAATTTCCAGTAAAATAATGTTTTTCAAAAACTTTTGTTTTTTGACTATCGCAATTAATCAAATTTAAGACTTTAGATTATTTATTAGTCGGTTTATAATTTCCAGAGTCACTTATAAAGATTTTTATTTGAATCGTGGATAAATTGTGGAAAAAGTGCTAAGCAATCTAATAGCTGATATCAACTGTTAAAATCTTTGAAAGAACAAATCTCAAATTTCCAGTTATAGTTTTCCGGTGCCTTGTTCCCTTGTCATTTCTTTGAACTAATCAGACTAAATTAAGATAGTGCAATTAGAAAGAGAGGCGATACCTATTTCCTATTCAAACAATTAATATCCTTTTAAGAGGAAACGGTGGCAAACATGAAACCCCTGGGCAATAAAATTAAGTCAAATTATTTCACGAATTAAACGGAAATTAGGTAAGCTAACACTCTACCAAATTTAGCAGGGTCGCTATTGGTAAGTCATTTCTGATTCATTTTTTGGCAATTTAAATATATTTTAAATTCTTAGTCATAATTTCAATTTTGGTGCTTGGATCAGTAGGTAAAAAAAGCTGAAGTAAGTAATATCACCAACAATTTAGAATTAATTGCATCCAGCTGAAATCTTTTTCAATAAAGGTTTTTAGGACTAAATTTTGATAAAAATAGTGCAAGTTTTCAAAGAAATGCTGATATTAAGTAAAAGTTATTGGGAATAGTTTCTGTAAAGAAATAGTATTAAAAAACGCCTGAATCATGCCTGAGTTTCCGGAAAAACTATTGCACTATTTTTGTTTTTTTTTTTTTTGTTGAGAACACATTTTTGTCATTAAATATTTAAGTTCAAATTCTCGCTCCGTTCTGAGTGAGAAACAAGTCGCTTATGACTTATCTATGTTTTATAGACAGGAAAGAAGGAAAATAAGGAGTCGTAAAAACTTCACTTAATCCATAATTCTGTTCATAATTTTGCTCCCGATGTTGTAATATTGCTCTATTTAGAATTGTTATCTTAGGAAAATCAGAAGGCGCACACTGATTGACAGAAAGACACCATAACAACCACAACAACCAAAGATCAAAATAATTTCGAATAGACAACATACCCCTGAAGAAATATCCAATTTTCAATTTTAGCTGCTGAGACGATTCATAATATTCAGTTCGCTCTAAACCAGAACTTCAGATCTACAAACGTAAGTAATGATAGATGAATGGTTACATGACAATTTACCCAATTCCATTTTACCCAATGCCATTTTAACCTACGCCATTTTACCCAACCTGCCATTTTACCCAATGCTATTTTAACCAATGCCATTTTACTCAATACCAACTTACCCAATGCTCTTTGATCTTTTCGTTCAATTACCCGATTACAAATTAGCAGTCGCTGTTACAAGGATGCTTTAAAATATTTGTGGACAATATAATCCCATGTCTGGTTGTGATAGTTTCATATCAAGTCCGACAGGCCATTTATTTCACAGTTGGCTAAATAGTCGTTCTGGTTATTTTAGCAATAGGGTAAATTGGGTCAGTTGGCATTGAGTAAAATGGCATTGAGTAAAATGGCAGGTTGGGTAAAATGGCATTGGGTATAATGGCATTGGGTAAAATGGAATTGGGTGAAATGGAATTAGGTAAATTATCTTCACACCAGATGAATTTATGAGTCGCTGTTTCGAAAAACTCAAATTCACCTGTTTACATGAACATGAACAAAATGTGTCAGTATTTCTTAATCGTGAGCGAACAATTTAATCGTGGTTTATCTTCTTTGATAATGTTTTACTCTAGTATGGTGATAATAGTCATTATAGTTTTTCGGGGGTCTATGAAACATCCGCAAGTGCTGAAAATGGGTTAGAAACTAGTGTAGGGTTCGAATCGTCGTGCCTTACTTCAAACGATTTTGGTGTAGCATTGCATCAACTGATCTTAACATCTCAAACTTAGTCATATCACACAATCTCTTTTCTTTCCATTCCCTGTTTCCCAAGGCTTCATCTCACTAGTCAGTTTTGAACAAGCATAGCTTCTAATCTAAGCAATTTCTTATAGAAAAGCTCTACCTCTTAAAAAAATTAAATTCTATAAATAACAAATTCAAAGATGTACCTTTTTATAGGAAAAGTTTCTAAATATGTTACAAATTAATGTCTTACTGTATTCACAGCAATTTACAAATTGATGAGAAAATTGCGCGACGTTACATGTAAATTGTAACATATTATATTTTTTTTTTTTGCATTATTACATTATAATTTACATTAAAAACCCCGTTTATCATATATTTCCTATACTCAACTAAGTAGGGTCGAAACAACAAGTTTGTATTTTTTTTACGTAGCACTTCAAATTTGATTGCATTTTTAACTTTCTATCAGGCTTATATCCACCAGTTTAAGAGTGGAAAGAACTGTCCATGATAGGTGGCTCAAAAGTAATTCAAAATAGAAGAATTTCCCCCAAATTTTTTTGCAGACTGGGCGTTTATTGTTCGAAACAATGATGATAAAAGTGCCCAATTTGAATTCAAAAGACGTATATTTTAGTTTTAGTTAAGTGCAAATTCAATTACAAAATCAAAGAACGAAAGGCAGGTCCTATGTTCACAGCCTAGCAATGTTAATCACGAGGTAGACTTTCACCCAAATTGTCTCTTCTTAGACGCAATAATTCTCAAGATAAATAATTTCAGAATAAAATACAACACACCAGCACGCTATAACACGAGATGGTATCAACAACCGACATTCCGAATTCACAGAGCGGAATAACTCAAAAACTAAAGATGTCGAGAGCAGCCAATCATAGTGGAGTTTCTAAGCTGATGTTTGGGTTTTGTGTGCTTGTGGCTGTGACCATTTTTGTGCAGGAGACGACAGCATTGACAATTGCAGTTCCCGAAACCGAGCAAGTAAGATCCAAAAGTTTTCCTCCATTGAATCTCAAAAATCTGATTTTTACCACTGAAAATTAAAATTTTTCAGCTATTAAATGAATGATAGTTTAAGAATCCATTGATGAGCCAGGAAATGAAATGGAACGAAAAAAGGGTTGGCAACAAACATTGCTTCCGTCGTCAATATTCACCCTAAAATTGCTCATTTTAGAAACTAGGAAGACTCAATTTTATTGGGCCTATCATAGGGTACCCGTATTTAACGGCAAGTCAATATCAGTACTGGGCACGTCAAATTGCAAGTCTTATATCAGTACTGATTCAGAGCTATGATCATGTCACTTTTTACACTTGTCAGTATAAATGCAAGTCTTGGCCAAGACGTGCAAGACTAAATGCAAGTCATGGCCAAAACGTGCAAGTCTAAATGCAAGTCTTGGCCAAGACGTGTAAGGCTAAATGCAAGTCTTGGCCAAGACTTGGCACCTCTAAATGCAAGTCTTGGCCAAGACTTGGCACGTCTAAAAAGCGTCAAAAATAACAAAAAAAATGTCAAAAAAGGCCGAAAAACGTGGAAAATAGGTCCAAAAAACGTCAAAAATAGCCGAAAAAAAACATCAGAAATGGCCGCTTGGTGTCTGATAACTGGGCCTCGGGCCAGCAAGGGGACCCTAACTGAATTGCCCCTCTTCAGAATCTTCCCTCGGATAGGAATGTTTGACATGATAGGAATGTTCAGCAAATCTGAAAAATCAAGATTCATCGATTTTTGGCTAAAAATCGGCTCGAATTGGCTAAAAACGGCTGAAAACGGCCCATAGTTACCTGAAATGACCCATTAGGACCTCCCGTAGGTCCTGTAGAAGTGTCTGGTACCATTTTGTACCAGTCTGGTATCGATTTTCAGGACCCCGGGAAAGTACTGATATGTACTTGTAGACTTGCATTTAGACTTGCCCAGTACTGATCTTTACTAGCAGTTCAGTCAGGGTAGTGGATCGGAAAAAAGTCAACTCCAAATTCCCCAACGTTCTCACGCCTTGTTAAATTTTTTGCCAAATTACTTGCAAATCTTGGGAGCCAAAAACGAGTTATATTATTTGTCTGAAATGGAGATCCAGCTATTCACATTAGCAACTGACTTTAGTAAATTTTACTTTATTTTTTGCCAATTGCTCTTAAGATCAATGTTTACCGAGGAAAATTGAAACAAGATAAAAAAAAGTTTGATTTAAATAAATTTTTCTATATACTGTTGAACAAAATTGTTCCTTATCTCTGCAATTTTACACAGACACTCACTTTAAAAAATTTCTTGTTGTGTCTTTGTAACTAAAACAGTATTTAATGATATCATTACTCAGAAATTGATTTCAACAGTTTCAATAAAATTCTTGGTTCACAAGAAACGCTTTCCGATAGCATAACTTTGTTTTAACAAAAATTTTAATGTCTCCTTATACTCAGATAACAATCATTTTTGGTTTTTTATAGTTTCTTCCCTTATTTTATGTTAAAGCAGTCCGAAATAAATTGAAGGCGAACAAAACTTTCTTTGATGACCTCCAGTGGACTATTTGGTTATTGTTATTATTATGAAAAACAGTGGCCTATTATGAAAAAATTTTTTGGACATAATTAGCCATTTTATAATTTCATTTTGAACGTAATTTTTAGGTTAAACTGCCAATTGAGACCATATTTTTTTCAGAGGAGAATGAGAGTTCATCCAAATTGGTTACAAAATTGTAATTCTTTTCTGAATAATTTGTGAACACGTGGCGTGTGAAGATAATAGTTGAACGTTAAGTATCCTATTATGCTGCCTTTTTCAGTTTAAAGTAGAGTATTTCTTTTTTTTGCCCAACTGATCAGGTTTACATTTAAGTAATTGTCTATTTGATCAATAAGCAACAGACTATCCTATGCTAATAGTCTGCAGACGTCATATCTATTGATCAGCGTTAAATGAAAATATGAAGATCACATTCATTAAACCAAGGGGGGATAAAATTCTTCTTTAGTTGAGAGGTAAGATATCTGACGGCAGAAATCTATTTTATAGATTCTATGTTTTCAATGACATAGTAAAATTGTTTTTGAATTGATAAAGGCAAGAAACAACCAAAATCACCTTCGAAAAATGAATTATAAAAGCGCTATTAGTTGCCAATTAATACATTTTTCGAATAATTTCTTTAGCTTACTGAACTCATTTTAAACTTGAAATAGATTTTGCATCATGTTTGATTGGATAAAAACGAGAAGCAAGGAATAAATTAAAGCAACTTCTGGAACGAGATGTAAAGCTTTCCAAGTTTTGGCAAGATCTTATGAAATAACTTTCATAGGAAGTTAATTTCATAGGACAACGATGATTCGAAATTTCTGAAACATTATTTATTTGAATGACATAGAACCAAAGGTTTTTAACTGTTTTTTTATCTTTAGTTGACAGCAATACTTGTAACTTCTGTTAGATAACAAATAGGATGCTGCTTTTCAGTATGGGGTAACTTTTAAAAAAAAATTGTCAGTCATAAATCAAAAATTGTTTTTCATGAGCTTTTTTCAAGTGAACAAAAACAATTTAAATGTAAAAACGGGAAAAAAATGTGAAAACGCTTTTAGTCTTGGCACATTTTTATATACGCATCAATGTTTTATTTGTTTGAATTAAAAAGATGCCAATCTCATTTTTTTTAAATTTGGCACAGAGTTGAAAAGATGTTTGCTTTAGGTTAATATGAGTTCTGTTACAATTGAATGCAGGAAAAAATCTATAATACAGACTCTTTGAGATGACAGACGAGAAAAATGAAACTATTATTAGTAGCAAACTATAAAACTCATTAGGAGACTTACTTTTAGTATTTATGAACTGAGGGATTCTGTTGCTTTGGTTTCTGGAAATACAGAAAAGGTAGCCCTGTTAGCAATCTTTTACTGTTAATATATACTATCCTTCTAATCTAGATCCTGATTTTTTTTATTGTTAAGATTGAGAAAAGTTAATTCATAAAACATTTGAAGACCGTGCTGTCGAATTTGATCCGAAACTCATCTTTCCCGGGTCGAGGTTTGGCGGTGAATTTTCGTGAAATGCGGTGAAAAAAATTAATTTTCACCGCGTATTTCTTACATCTTTTTGCGGTGAATGCGGTGAATCGCGGTGAATTATTTATTTTCACCGCGTTTTCAGCATTCTTACAAAAAAGAATGGTCCCCACATGTGATCGAACCTCTGCCCTCCTGCATGACTTTCATGGTTTAGTCCACTGCGCCAACTGTCACTATCATCTCTGCAATTTCTTGTGAATTTAAATCAGATTGAGTAAACTTTGGAAATCACATGCGGTGAATTTTTGTAAGAAATGTAGTGAATTTGGCGATGAATTTTTGTAAGAAATGCGGTGAAATGTGGTGAATTATTTTTTTTCACCGCATTCACCGCTTTCACCGCATTTCTTACATTATTTTGCCACAAAAGTTGATGCGGTGAATTTTTGTAAGAAATGCTGTGAATTTTGCGGTGAATTTTTGTAAGAAATGCGGTGAAATGCGCTGAAATATTTATTTTCACCGCATTCACCGCAATCACCGCATTTCTTACAAAAATTCACCGCATTAAGCGCATTTCTTACAAAAATTTACCCAAAAACCTCGACCCGGGTTGCAATAGCATAGAGTTGTTGCTGAAAACTCGATAAACTTTTCCTAGGAAGCCAACTAAAACAAAATATGAAGCGAAGTTACTTTTTTCAATTGAGAGATTTTGGAGATCATTGCGTGATAATTTAGATTAGAATTTTTGATACAACTATTTTTTCTTGTAATCTTTTTAAATTTTCTAAATTTTTAAATTTTTTCTTGTTGATTTTTTGCTTTTTCTTCTTTAAAATATGAGCGAATTTTCCTAAATGATCAGACCTCGTCTCGTATTCAGACATTCTTTGCTGGTTAAATTTTGGCACAAAATTTTTATGGTATTCTGAGGCCGTTTTGCAATGCTCCGAGTTTCATTACGCTGACTTTTAAAAATATTCTTCTTATCTTCTAGTTTCTCTCTAAATATCTTCTAGTTTATAATCAAGCATTCTGCTCATTTTAGTTCAAATGAACGAAGGAAAGTGGCTAAATGAGCAACATTTCAATCATAAAAATCTATCAAAAAATTATCTCTGGACATTCTCCTTCGGAGTAATTTTTTGGAGACTACAGGGAAATTGTAATTAATTCATGTCAACCTGTCGTTGTCTACAAAAAGAGACGTTTATAACAAAATGTATCTGTTTATGTTGGTATTTGACAATTTCAATTGATCCTTAGCTGAAATGAAAACATCTGTTCAAGTTGTATGAATTCTTTGTGTTCAATTAATATTCATGATGGGTACACAAACCGGACATGATAGATGTGTGTGACAAATTTGTTATGTCGATTTTGTAATTAATCTTTGATGGGCAATCATTAGTTCAAAATCTGGTTTTGCACAGTATAAAGAAAACGGGGTACAACAAAACAAATGAAAAGTAAACTTTTCCAAAATTTCTTTAAAGCAGGTACTTTTTCCTCTGTAAACTGTTATTTTGTTACTCAAAAAAGATAGAAGTGTTTTTTCTGTTACGCGAAAAATGGCCTGCTTCATTTGCTTTGACCACCAGAACGGAAAAGGAAAATATTCAATCTCAAATATAGGCAAGAAGCGCCGAAACAAAGTTTCGAACGGATATTGTGCATTGAAAATTACACAGCTTAAACTTCATTTAGATATGGCACAAGAGCTAAAGCTGAAAATATTAGAAACAGCAGCAATTAGGAGCTCAGATTTTCTTCTCATGTCCGTTTTTGTCGAATGTCATATTTAATTTTTCCGATCCCACTTTAGTGAGAGGGAGGAATTATATTATGAATTGGTTTTTTTTGTTTAGTCAATTGAAGACAGGGCTACCTTTTCTTGTAATCATCACAGAGAGTTGTCAGTGGTATCATTGAAAAGCTCATCCACCAAAAAACATATAAATAGAAGGATTTGTTTGAAATTTGTCTTTTCCGGGAACTTATTGGGATTTAAATTTGTGAATACTAGACCGATTTCTGTTGTTTTTGTTCATATTTTCCGTAATTGTAGCCCAAATGTCCTTAATTTTGCTAAAGTTTATTAAGATTTTTAAAATTAGTGTTATTGATTATAACTCAAAAGATAGAGGAGTGATAATGAATGGATTAATTGGAAAATTTTTTGCCAATTTTTCGCTAAATATTTTTATAGCTGCGAAGCTGTAAGCTGAGCGTAGCTATATTGCGGTGCTCTTGGTTTTTTACAATTCAAAGAATTTGAATTGTATTGGGGCGCTGTCTTGTTTTTAAGATCTGTTCACACATTTTCATGATTTTTGAAGTCAAATTGGAGTAGTGATTTTGGTCACGCCGAAACAGGAAATGAAGCGAAAAAGCGAGTGGTTTTGCGGCGTGAAATTTTTTCGCTCCAAATTTAAAGTAGAGTGAGAAAACGGTGTTTGAACAAAAATTCGGTTTCTCGGTAGTGGTTTTTTGTTCACATGCGGCAATTTCTCTCTGATTTTTACTGTTTTTTCGATTTGCTGGATCGGATTTTTTCTAAATGGTTTTCCCAATCCCTTCACAGCTCATTCTAGGCCTAATTTTTTTATTTGAATTAAATTTTAATTTCTCGCTAATGGTTTTTTTTGTTCACATGCGGCATTTTGACATTGATTTTGTGTTTTTTTTCTTATTTTTTTTATCTGATTTTTTTAAAAATGTTTTTCTCAATTCATTCATAGTCCATTCTAAGTCTAGTTTTTCTTTTTAGTCAATGAAAATTCTTTGAATTTTACGTCAGGACTTGTCCTGCTATGTTTTTTTGTTTCGTCGTCTGACGCTCTTTTTTGGTTTTACATTTGTTCACACATCAAAGCTGAAAAAGTCAATATTTCTGAATGACTTCTTCCTCTCACTAACGGCATTTGCGCGCGTGACGTCATTTCTCACTCGCTTTAGCAAAAGTTTTTAGGTTATTTGCGTGATTAGATTTTGATCATACGTGACTTACCTCACTCAATAAAATGACTTTTGCACTTTAAAACTTAAGTTTAGTTTGAATTTGTTTAAGGTCAAAGGAACTCATACGTGCAGTAAAGGTCCCTTATATGAGGCTTCTGCGGAATGAATTTTAACAAGTGTTTTTAATTTATCGCTGAATGTTTTTCTTTACTTGTTTTTTTGAGCGGTTTCGAATTTTTTTTTGAATTTAGATCTGTATCTGTTTCTATCTCTATTATATGGCACGCAGGTCTATTCTTTCGCAGCTATTCCGGCAATCTGTCGGCTATGTTTTGAATTTCAAGCCTCCTCTTCAAAAATGATAACAACTAAGCTTCCTAGCCCATTTTGTTTCAGTTTGTCAGAAAAAGAAACCTGAAAACTTCTAACCTCTAAACACACAAAGAGGGCCTCTTTTTCCTATAAGAGTCTTCTTGACTTAATTGCTAACTTTTAGCTAATTTAACGCGATTTGTATCCAAAATGCATCTTTTATTTTTGATAATTTGAAGTATTTTAATTGACAAACTATCTCTTTCGCAAACTTTTGGAATAATGAGATGTTTTGATTGCACGTGCAACTATCTAAAGGCTAATTTTGGTACTCTATGTGAAGTCTTACAATCAAAATTTATTCGAATTGTTTTGTGGTGCGATATTTTTTTACTATAATTTTGCAATTTTTGTATTTAATGTCAATTACTGACAAAACTGATGTCATCAAGATTCCTAGAATTAACGAAAATCCAGTCCAGATGAAAATGTGGTCCAATGAATAAAACATATAAGCTTCTGAGTAAAATCAAGGTTTTCAACTCATTAACAAACTCTTTTCAAATTGTTTTCTTGGGTTTTGCTAGCACTTTTTTGAATTTTTTCACATTACCATGACTTAGACCCACTAATCAAAAAATTTAATTGGCTTCTAATTGGTCTAAGGGAAACTATATTGTGTTTTATTTTGTTATCTCATGGCTCTGATGACTTTGTTTATATTTGTTCTAAGACAAAATCAGTGAACTTTTCACTTATGAACAGTTTCTATCAAATTTCTGTCGACCTGAAACTTGATCTCAGCTACGACAGCCCAATTTTTTGTTACCATTTGAATAAAAAATTTTTCTCTCATGTGGTATGTTTGATTTAAAACTAGTGGTTCCTTGTTTTTTTCTCCACAACGAGTTTTCAAAAAAACATTATGTTTTTTTACATATTGAACCACTTTTGGAGTTCATTTTTGTTTGTTTATAATTTGACAGATTATTGCCAGTTACAAATTAAGTCTGCAAATGTTTTTGATTATAAAAGTGCTCAATGTCTTTGTTTTGGATGTAAAAAGGAACTGATTCAATAACTTAAAAAAATTTATTATGGTTAATGGTTTTTACCTTCAGAAGAAAAATTTTCGAGAATCAAAAGTAATTTTGAACCTTCCCTTTTTCGTTCTCGATTTTGTCATTATCTGGATTAGTGTCAGTAGTCTTAAGTATCTTCTGGTTTTGGCTGAACCAAACATCATTTTTCTGTTGATTGTATAGTTTGATTGATGTTTTCAGGGCTGCCATTGTTTTCACAAGAATTTTTATGAATTTAAATTGCTGGTCAAAATTTCATGTCCTTTTTGTCTTTTTCACGTAAACCCCTTTACAATTGGACCCAATAATACTCAAATGAGACCCAAATACTCTCCGTTTACAAAAATTTTTCAATGGTTTTTTTGTTCTTATTGTTAAAATAGCTTCAACACTGGGTTTTTTAAAATAGATCGTTAATTTTTGATTTTTATCCGTGTTTAATGTGTTTTGGAGTCTTACGACTTACTCTCATTAATATCAACCGAACTGTTTTCTTCTGGAGTTGCGGGATAATCTATTTTTACTTTTAGTTCAGAACTTACCGTCTTTATCACTTTTGAAAAAAAAACCTATTTTAAAAAATTCAGCGAAGTGTTTAGCCTTGTCAATTTTTATATTCTTTCTATGAATATAATTTGATTTTCCATTATAAAGATATGTCATTTTTTCTTTTTGGATCTCCAAATCTAATTTGTAGAAGTGTTTTGCTTTCAATAAATCGTTTGTTGGCTTTGATACTATGCATTTTCAGTTAAAACTTTTGGTTATCTGAGATTTTTTTTAGGTTTTTTTTTGTTCTTCGTTTGCCACAAAAAAAACACTCATGTGGAGGTCCTATTGGTAAAGAAATATTGCTGAAATGATAATTGTCAGTGAAAAGATAATTGTTTTAGCGGCTGCGACAGAGTTTTCTTGCTAAATCAATTTTTTAAAGACTTTTTTTGTTTGTTTTTGCTGTTCTTTTTCCCGTTTTCTGTCGTAATCTGGATAATGACGCTTCTGAAACCCCTTTTTAAGAAATATAAATTAGCAATTATCAATTGTTTTCTCAATTATACATCATTGGTACAAATTGAATTTTTTAATGATTTCAGATGATACCTATCGATTTTATTCACTTAGAAAATAATGGTTTTCAAAATCAAAAACCTATATTTGAACTCGGCCTTACTGCCGTTCTTTCTTCGATTTAACACTGAGTCTCATTAAGAACAAGTCCCATGTCTTTTAAGTGAATTAAAGGTTAAATTGTTCAGTTTTGGTGTTACTTGATGCCTTTTTTATTTTGTCTTATTGTATTTTCTTTTAAAGTTTTGAATCAAGTTTTGAATGTAGTTAATGTTTGTTTTTATTTGATTTTTGCGTTAGTCTTGTCTCGTTATCTCATTAATGTCATTTTTCATCGCCCCAGTTATGCATTTTTACTTCATACATTTAGTGGTTTCTTGAACGATATGTGATTTTCTGAAAGTTTTCGATCTCTTCCTGATTTGTGTAGGCCATGAAAACAAAATGCGGATGAGGGGGTTCTTAAATTTTTTGTGTCAACGCACATTACCAAGGCTCCTTATTGATGACTGAGTCAATTTTAATTTAGCTGACTTTTTCAACTTTAGGAAGTGTTTTGATGTTTTTTGTCAAATTGAAATGTACAGCAAAAAATGTGTCTGATTTCAGAGTTGTAATTAAACACGTTAATTGATGCATTGGTATTAAAACCAAGAAAATATACTACATATTTATGCAAAATCATAAACACTTGCTCTCTTTGAAAAAGAAGTTTTATTAATTAAAATCAGTAAAAAAAGTTCTAATGCTCTTGCAACTTAAACATATGTATACATCAATGATTTTCAAAAATTTGGGTTATTTATCCTTCTATAATAATAACTGAATTTTTACACCTGTTGTGACCTCAATTACTTCGATGCACTTTAGGCCATTAATCATTTCAAAAATGGTGCTGAAGTAATTACAAAAACAATAGCTTACACTATTATGGGAAGCTGTCGTGTTGCTTTATTTGCAATAATGCTTAGTGTCTTTTTGCTGGTTTTTGATAGTATGAGTTGTGAAAATTTTGAGTTGTGAGAATAATACGTCAACTTCTCTCCGAGACAAATTTTGCTTGAAGCAAAAATTCTACCATGAAGAAAGCTTTGAAAATTTCAAAGTGTTTCAAGAGCGATTTCTCTATACTGGTTTGTCTTGAATAGTGAACGGTTGGCGTCAAAAGAAATGAACGCAAATTTCGGGTTTGTCTCACAAGGACCTCAAATCCTGTTTTTCGCTGGTCTGCTAATAGTGAAGCATTACTTTTAAGTTTCACCTTTAGTAACTAATGATTCTAAATTCACAATACGTTGTTCCGGCAAGTAGGAAAAAAGTTCAATTATCTGAAAAAAATGCTACGTGCTCTTAAGTAATGTTGTTTTTTATTTTAATTTGGCTGGAACAATATTCCCATTTATCGCTGATTTGAAGTTCTTTCAGTAAACGCATCTTGTCCTGAATGTAGGAGATAATTGATACCATTTCTGTTCACCGCTATAAGCGGTTCACCTTAAGTTCTGCAGCGACGACCTTAACTTACAAAGATTCTTAAAACTCAGTTGTCAGAGATTGCCTCATCCCAATGTGACGTGCTTAACTTTCATGCGTTGAGAAATGATCGATGCTCCAACATGATCTATGCAGACAAAAACAACTCAGGAACAGATTTGAAATTTTTTGGTCAGATTTCACTAAATGAGAGTCATATCTTAAACATTAAAACAAAAATTGATACTAAGATGATACAAAAAAAATCACGGTCTCCAAGGCTAAAGTTATGCAAACATTGCTCTCTGGTCAGACCATCATGAGCAGTAAACAGTCAGAGAATTAGTTGCGATCTGAATTCTTGGTCTGTGAAAACCATGGTCTCGCAAGAAGTTGGGAGACAATCGCTACAACCAACTCTGTTAAGAGCGGCAAAGCCGGTGAGATGGTCTAGAATTGGAGGTGAACTTTTGACGGATGGTATCAATATAAATCGCAGTATAAGAGTCTGAGCAGAGATCAACGTCTGGTAATAGAATTGATCACTGTCAGAGCTAAAAGATACCCTTTCTATTGAACCACTAAGATTGGTCCCCATCGAATGAATACTAAAAAGTGAAAATAATTGTAAATGAAAACAGATACCGTTGAACTGTGTCCCAAAAATGTATTTTAGAAAAAAGATTTGATTCTTCGGTTTTTCTAAGTCTTTTTTAGAAAAATCTAATCAGAGAATGGAGTCGGTAATTTATAATCCGGTCATAGAACAGAGTCGGGAGTATGGGGAGTGTTGTCGGATCAGAAGGAGAATTGTCATGATTCTAATATGATGAGTGTCACTCAAAGTCTGGAAAATGAAAATAAGAGCAACTGATGCTCATTTGGGCGTCTGGATTTTTTAAAACCTCCTATGTCTTAGCAGAATCATGTTAAACAAAGTTTTCATCTTAACAACAAATATCTTAAGCTGTCTTGGTAAATATTTTCTCGAAATACCCGTGCGAAGATCTCGCAACTTCATTCATATCTTGACGTTTTCTTGCTTGGAATCCTATCAAGATCTGATCAATTTATTTCAAGTTTCATTTCAATGCCCCTTTAATAATTTTTTAGGACGCCCTTTTGTACAGTGAAGACTCAAGTGACCCAACTTCATACGACAAGAGATCATCAGCCATGCACTTCTTCAAACGAGAATCTCCCCTGACAGAGGAAGAGTTGCTAAAGAGATCCTCCCCCTGGCACTACGGAAAGAGGTCATCCCCTTGGCACTATGGAAAACGAAGCTCGCCTTGGCACTATGGCAAACGATCCAGTGCCATGCACTTTTTTAAGAGAGATTCAAACGGGTATCCTTACTTAGATGAAAGCAGCAGTGAGGGATTCTATGCCTGAACGGAACGGAGATCAGGCGCTGATAATTAGCTCTTAACTGAGTACGAATCAATTTTGAATCTATCAACCGAGTTGTGATTTAATAATTATATTTGGATTGTTCACAATAGCAATGGTCAGATATGTAATTGAAGTTTCCCTGTTAAGGTTACTTTTATAGGGAAGCTAATCTCCTAGACAAGCACCGAGAGTTATCCAGCAAGAATTTTCAGCAGAAAAGAAAAACCTGTAATCTTGTGAGACCTATCAAGATAACTATATTCCTGCAAGAATCATTGGAAAAGTTAGTTTTCACAGGCAGAATACAAGCATTTAAAACAAGCATTAAGTTGTAAGAAGTACATATGCTCTAGTAAATTTACAGAGCTCGTCATTGTTGTGCACGATTGCGCTTAATAACCTGTCAATTTGACAAAAAACAAAATCCGCCAAATTTGTAAACAATTGCATAAAAGGCCCTCGCAATAACTGATTGCGCATTGAAGAGACAAATTACAAACTAGTTTTTGTCGAAAGAGTGACTCCTGAAAAAAATGCTCCTAAATACTTTATTGAGAGTTTGATACAGAAACTACCGAAAAAAAATTAAGCTAGTCACAGTTGTCCAGAAAAACCTCTCAATGTACGTTTTGGGCCAAAAAGCTCTCAAAGAGTTTCTCAGGAGTGAGAAAATAAATAAATAGCGATTATACTGAGCGGCAAAACTAAGTTAGCGCCCCCTATTTTTACGAATAACGAAAAATTATTAATTTTTGAGGCAATATTACTCCATCTTAAAATCGTATTTTGAGTACTATTTATACTCTAGTCCTCTCGCCCACCTATGAAATTCAGATAAAATGCAACGTTAACTTACCGGAAATCCCAATGTAAACTTGATGAACTCCATCCAAGTTTCATAATAAAAACAAACTTGTAGCAAAATCAACAGATATTTACATGCTTTCTTTTTCTACGTTTATCACAACTGCAAACACAATTTAAAGCAAATAATCATAGTTGAACAAATATGAAAACATATCACATCTCGTAACAATTGTCTTTTTACATTGAAACTTTGATAAATTTCATCAAATTTACCTTGCGATATCTGGTAAGTGAACGTTCCATCTTATCTGAACTTCATAGATGGGCGAGGAGACTAGTGCATAAATTGTATTCAAAATGTGAATATAAATTGGAGTAAAATTGCCTCAAAAATTGAAGTTTTACTTCGTGAAATTAGGGGGTGCTTTCTTACTTTGCCGTGCAGTATACAATTTACAGGAGAGATTTGATTAGTCGATTAGGCTAGTGGTTTTGATTTGAGGGATGAGAACGCAAAAAATTCCCGCAATTGCCGTTTTAAATATCATTATTTTACTTCAATCAAATTTACGGCCAAACTGGGGAACATTAGAATATATAAATTTGTCAGTAAAATTTTCTTTAATTTTTTTTGAGAACAATTTTGTTTTAAATATATAAGTTATTTTTTTTGTTCTTTACAGTTGTAATCTGGGCAAAAATCAAATTATATCAATGAACAAAAAAGTGTTGTCAATAAAACTCATTAGTACTAATCGTTTAGGCTATTTTTGAACATTTTTTATGAGACGGTGAGTTGCAAAGGCCGGTAAACGTGATACATGATAATTTCACCAATTTTTTCTCTTGTTCAGTTTTTTTAAAACAAAAAACTCATCGGCAACAAAGTTATCTTCTCCCAAAATCACCAAGGTTGTGTAAAACTAAGTATTTCTTGAAGAACAACTCATCAAAAATAGAATTTACAGATATATATTTCAAATTAACAAACTAAATTTCTGAAAAATTTGCAGTAGTTCCACGCACTGTTGTAGCAAAATTCCCAAGTTTATTGTTCTCAGCTAAAGCAACATTTGTCTTACCGGTGCAGCATTTTTGTTCCCCACAACTAGAGTTCGACAAATATAATGAACTGAAGCCTAGCATTGAGAAAAATTTCATGGAAGCCAAATAAACTGATCACTGGTTTGAGGTAGTACATTATATTAGCTTTAGACAGCAAAACATTTAAAAGCAGGCCCCGTTTGAGGCAGGCCCCAAGAGTGGTGGAATTTTTTTTTATTTTTTTAATCACCCAAGTGGTTGGTTATTCTTTCTTTAAAATGGATTGAGAAACTGGTATTTGAACCAATCATCGTTTTTCAGAGAGTTTTTTTCAGGTGCGGCATTTTGAGTTTTGGTTTCAATTTTTTCCTAATGATTTGTCACGAATTAAATAGAATAACCGTGTTGTTTGGTAGCTTAATATTAATATTTTAAGAATTCACTGGGTCAGTAATTGTTTTTACTACTCCAAAGTTCTGGGTTTATAAAACCATTATTGCGTTTTGATTTCGACCAGTAGACCAGTATTTGTTCTTTCGGATCTTTTCCGTTTGTGCCCCCCAGTACGTTATGCGTCCCCCAGCTACTGAGCACGTGCTATTACACATAGTAAATCATTATGCAAAAATATGGCACGTGCGTCATCGGGGTGTAAATAATATGCGCCCAAGCTGGGGGCATAAACGGAAAATATCCGTTGTTACTTTTTGGTGTCTTTTCTCATAGTTGCTTTAATGACAGGTCCTATTCTCATCTAATTCCTAAATTCTCATCAGATGCTGCTTTTAACGCAAGAAAGCCTAATCATAGGCGGTTTCAAGCGCTGACAACAAAATTATATAATATTGTCTGATGGAAGTTTTGTCATACGTTTGTTTTTCCTCTTGAGGTTCTGACACTAACACATCAAGAAGATGTATGTCAACATGTCTCATCAGATGACTTTTTGATCGTACTTTGACCGCATAAAACATTTGGTGCGCATTAAACTCTTAGAAGTTATCATTTTGGACTGGAGCCTCAGAGAGATTTGGAAGTATTCTTTTTGGTCAATCGGCACAAGTTGGGACCGCTGAGTTTTCTTTAATTTTCGTGAGCTCAAACTGTCTTGAATAGTCTCGCTACATTTATACATTATACATGTCTTTCTTCGATTTCGAACCTAAACATTCAAACTTAAGGATATTGAAGACAAAAAATCATTGCAAAAAACGTTAATTTGGACTTTTTTCCATTTACCGATTTTTAAATTACAGTATTGTATTTCCCAACAACGTAAATGATTGAGATTATTACCAGGTTAGAAAGATTTATGAAAAACATTGTGTGTGTTCTTTGTGGTTCGATAACAATGTACACTGTAGCTTGCTGCCGTTTCTCTAAATGAGTATTATCGGATGATAGACTTAGACACAGAGATTGGGCAGTTCAGTGTCTGGCACCATGCCGTCATTGCCGCATATTTGTGCCCTATCGTAAGTGTTGGTCATGTCGAAGGGTGCTTCGTAGTTGAAATTGCCAGCTGGACCATACCTGAAACACACAGAGAGAAAAGTACTCTCCTGAAGAGAGAGCATTCATTCCAAGAATGAAAACTGTTATCTGAAAAAATGTGAGGAGATTGAGATTACTTTTTTTTCAGTCATATACAAGCCTTATTTCCCTCAAAAAATGGTATTTGCCATCAATTTAATTTTTTCACACTTGAAAAAGTTTCTGTTTTGTCAAGCAAAGCGAATCAATTTTAATCCCGAACCCAGAGAACAGCCAATTTCAGCGCAGGAAAATCTATTTGCGAGTTTAACAGCAGTACTCATTCAGAACTATAGTCAAGTCGCTTTCTAAAGAAAATTTTTGAATTTTTGGAATAATTCACTGTTTAAAACAACCTTCCTTCAAATTCATTAGAATCAAACCACTCCCCGCGCACACTTACACCCGTACATTATGCGCTTGAAATTACGTTGTCTGGGCGACCTCAAAAACGCAGTATAGTCTGATCAGAGGTGATCGAGCGCGGTTGAGGTATGCACAAGGTACCTGCAGACGAAGTTGGTCCATGTCTTCTTCTTGTTCTTCTTCTTGTAGTGAGAGACACACTTCTGTTGGGCACATCCCACGTACTCCGTGTCATGCCAGAGCAACTGTGTGAGATGTGTACAAACTTTACCAGCTTAAACAGGAGGAGAAAATCGTAACTGCAAATTGTGCATAAAAAATACATATAAATACAAGTCTTAAATTGCAATTGGAAGAAAAAGAATCTAAAAGCATATCAACAACAAAACTAGCCTCTGATTGTCAACAGTGCACATAAACCCGCAGACACAAAAAATAGAGCAGCAAAACATTTTTTTTCTAATCTTTCACGTGGAAGTCATCAAAACACGTCACTAAACACGCGTTTTGTTTTGTTGCTCTATTGTTTTGCAAAAAATTGTTTTGCTACTCTATTTTTTGGGTCTGCGGGTTCGTGTGCACTGTTGACAATCAGAGGCTAGTTTTGTTGTTGATATGCTTTTAGATTCTTTTTCTTCCAATTGCAATATAAGACTCATCAACATCATCTTTAAGCTCATCAACATCATACTACTCAAAGGTAAAAAGCACAAAAATTCATTTATAAAATACACTAAGGCATAGAATGACAACAAGGAGGCTCGGTAATGTGGGTACGCACATAAGGTTCCGACCCCGCTCATCCACATTCTTCATTTAATTGACTGCCAAATGATAAAGAGGGAAAAATTTGAAAAACATACATATCGTCCAATAAGCAACTAATGGAAAAAATTGTTGTTAATAGGACTACCAGAAAAGACCATAAGAAAAACCAAATAACAAATAACGGCAAAAACTTGATGTCTGTATTAAAAAAACTCATAGCGAAATCAAACTCGCATCAGATGAAACCTAAATAAAACAGATTAACCTATACTTCATTGCACAAGATATGGCACCTGTCATCAATTGACTGGGTAACAGGGCGACAGAAAGAGCAAAAAGGTGAAATACGTTTCTAATTTAAAAAAAATATTTTCAAAGTGATTATTCTCATTAGATATTCGCTTAAATCAACAAAATGGTCAATTACATATCCAGAGGAAGCAATTGAGACCTGTCATTATTCAGTTTACGTCACACAACTCCAAAAAAGGGCATATACCAGCAAACTAAAAAGTTTTACACAATTTTGCGCAAAAATAGCAGTCAAGCCGTTAAAATTATAAACTTGTCACTAAGAGCATTACAAAAGTTAAATTGTGCAAAATTTCAAAGCCAATGGGACGTACCTTTTATATTAGGATTTGCAAAAAAAATTAAATTCAATTTAAAAACTCAAAATTAAATTTAAAATTTGTACAAAAATCTAAAATATTTTATGAAATCTTGAGGTAACAGTAAGAAGAAGGCCAAGAAAGCAAGAAATGTTTGAATCAATAAATGTTATTACTTTTTTTAATGAGATTGAAATTTATGGTGACGAAAATGAGAGCAAAATGCTGACAGTAGAAAAATATATTTGTTAAAAAGTTAACATGAAAACCATTAAAGCAAATAGCTATAAACTGAAATCGGTAAAGAGGTTCAGTTATAAGTCCTGGGGAAGCAATTGAGACATTTCATTATCAGGTATATGTCGTACAATAACAAAAATAAAGACAAACATAGGCAAAAACAACCGCATAAAATGTTCAAAAAAACAATGGACAAATTAGGATACGCTTTTTTAAAAGCTATGCATTGTCTCAACTATGCGATTGACCTGTAAATAAAGTCAAAAGAGAATTGAAGTAAATTGTGGCAAAGTTCAAAACTTCACTGACATTTGTTAAAACAACTATATTCAAAGACATAAAAGACATTCGTATTAAACTGAAATCATGGTCTAGGTTCATTTATACCTCCTAACAAAACCTTGGATCTTTGATTGATATGACTATGTCATTACAATTAAATATTATTACAAATGAAGCAATGCATAAGAAGTCCATAACATTTTAAGAAGAGAATTGGTGAGAGCCATAAAAACCATCATATTAAATTTGAAACAATATACTTTTTTTGAGTTTTTTTAGAAATAGTATTGAGCCCTGGTTTAAAATTATTGGCAGTTGTTTAAACAAATTGTTTAAATGCGGAATTATTTTGAAAAAAGACTGCACCCTATTAAAGTCCTATTTTGTTTAATGTAAGGATCCATGTTGAGCTGAAGATCGACCATGATATTGCTGCGCGTCTAATAAAACACTCAATTGTTTAAATAGTTACGGAAAAGATCAAGTTTTAAACAAAGTTTACCAGTGTATCAAAAATAAATCAAGCATTTTGTATAGTTGTTGAGATTGAATTCGCAAAAACTTGCAAAAATATAATACCAGAACACTCTTAAGGCAAGTGGGGGTAAAATTAGCTTGTTCTGAATTTACGAAGAATGTGACTGCAGTTTTTTGGTGTCTGCTTCCGTCAAATTTTAAGAAAGTGGGCTTAAAATAATAGGTCCCATTTTTGTTGAAAAAAGTCTCAATTTTGATAAATTTAGAATAAGTTGTAGCCAAAAAACTTGGATGAAACAATTCAACTATCCTTCTCTATCTTTAAAGACAAAATTAATCCCACTAACGGTAACTATTTTAACATATTTTTGCCAACATTGACAAAAATATGGTCAAAAACACAAAAATTGTGAATAAAAACATCGTATTTTTGTCTCCTGTTCACAAAATTTTAATCCTTAATAACTCCCTGTAATAAGCGAAAAACAAAAAATCTTTTTGATTCCATATTCTCCGCTGGACTGGCTTTCTAATGATACAAACCACAACTCTCTACGATGATTATATGGATCGCCAAAATTGACTAAACAAAAAACCCATTTGAGTATTTAGTTTCTCCTCCCACTAAACTAAGTCGGAGCAAATACCACAAAAAAGTAGAAGAAAAAAATTCAAATTTTTGAACACAAAGTGTTTAAGCAAGCAATCTGTTATCTGAGAATAATTTTAAATTGACGCTTTATAAAGCCGATGAGATACGCTGTTTTTGAGTTTAAGTGAAAAAACAGCAAAGCGAAAACCCTATTGAAAAGGGCGGGACTCAAGAAAAACGCAACAGTTTTAAGGAAACAGTGTCAAGATCGTAAAAAAATTTATTTACCAAGACAAAAAGAAAAACAACAGCGGGCAAAATTTTTTAACATTTTAAGAAAAAAACACAATGTCGAAGTTAAAAAACAATCAAGGATCAGCTGAAAACTTTTAATAAGTTAATTTACGTTTTAATAGAAACCAGGAGGTTGGTCGCAGAGTAAATCAGGGCTGAATCAAAATAGAAACATTGTGTTTTCTAGGATGGCCAGTATTCTGTTCATGTCCCAATTTACACGCGCCAGTCTTGCTTTTCGAGTAGAAATTACTGCATAAAAATAGTATGCTCAGCTTAATTCCCGCCAACAAGGTTTGATTTATATGCGATTCGAATTTCTGCGTGGGTGCTTGTACCATTTAATTTGTGTAGCAAGTCTTAACCTCTAATCTAATTGGACTTCGTGTTAATTGCCTACACACTAACTTATATATAAATAGCGTGTATACTTCTACAGTATTTACCAGTTATAAGCTACAAAATTATGACATTACTCCGCTCAGACTTAGTTTTGGGGTATGAGTAATTTTCAGACTATACAAGATAAGTTTAGCCTGGGCGAACTCTATGGCCTCAATATAATCATTATGAAGAAGTTTAAAGCACTTAAAGAAATTTAGAATATTCTGGAGATGCAATGTTTCAGAACTGAATTAAAATTTTACCCTTGAAATATGCTGGTTCAGTGCTGAAATGCTCTGCCACTCAAGTCCGGGAAATGAAATGACCTCTGAATTGTGCAACTAAGTGCAAAACAGGCAAAAATTTACTAATAAATCATAATTACGATGGTGTCAAAGTCATATACACCTTCAACTATCAACGGCCAAATTAAATAGGTTCAACTGCTTCTCATTAGAAACCCAACTGACCTGTCTCAAAAAAGAAGAATTTGGAAGCTTTTAAAAAGAACAAAAAAGTGAAACATAGAAAAAAAATTATTAATTTTATTTCATGAACAAAACTACGAAGTCATAAAAACATTATTAAAAATTAGTCAGAACATAAATACGAGCTCCTCTCGGGACTCGCACTTGGGCACAATTTTTCGGGACATGGTACTAAGACGCTCAGGCTGCTACGATTTATCTTGTAAAAACAATTGGGCTCTTGAAATCTGTCACTCGCAGTCTTACTTAATAAAGAGTCGCTAATAATGCTAAATTATGTCAATCCATCTCAATCAAAGAAACCAGATGGTATACGGGTAATCCCAAACTAAATTGAAGGAGTTATGGAGTTAAAAGTTTAATAATCTGGATATGCTGATGCTCAAATGAAATCTGTAAAATTTATTCACTCAATATTCTGGGGAGGAGTCCGGTCCATCTTTGTCCAGAATAAATTTGGCCGGCGCATAGAGTTCGAAGGAAAAAGAAAGAATGAAAACGGGTCACGAGATGCAAATTGTTAAGCGCTTCTGATTCGTGGGCGTTTTAGTGCCAAATGCTGTGCTTACAAGTTAAAAAGATGTTTAATTGCTCTCAAACGAAGTTTGCAGCAATTATATTAGTCCTGTCGTTCTTTTTTATCCGATTTTTCGCTTGACCGATTTTTCATATGACCCATTTGACTTTTCGTCCCCAAAAACGGGATAAACAGGTAGCACCCAGTGGGCATTAAGTGCTCTTAGAGCCTTTCAGATCACTAGTCTCCAAGGATGCTATTCACAGAAACTGTTTTGGAGACTTATATTTATGGTGTGAAGGGCGTTTCTTAGAGGTTGAAGATCTCCCCAGTGTTGACCCCCCCCCCCCTATTGCCCCAGCCCCCCCCCCCCCACCCCACTGTTGCCCCCCATCAGCCACCCCGGTAAACCCCTCCCCCCCCACCGGCTAGCTACTGACGAAGCCAACCGCTCGCCGGTCGTTTGAGAGCAATTCGCCCGACGTTGGTCGGTTATGTTTTTAATTGCTTATAATCCTACCTACCCTGACAATTAATGAACCAACTTACACAGGCAGTTCTGTTTGTACCACTCGTAGTATTTAATCTCCGCGTACCATTTCTTCACGAAGTCATACCCCACATTCCTGTTCTTCTTGAAGCCTCCTATGCCATAGAGGTTCTCACCCATTGACCCGAATCTCTCCTCCAACGCCTTTGAGAGTGGATCATCATACGGCAAATGATTCTAAGAAGATGTAGCAGCAAGGTTACAAATTTCATTGACATAATCTGTTGCTTGAGGCAGGACCTTCAGATCAGCCCAGACACTAAACGTTTTGTGCAATCTATTAAATGAGAAGATTCAGCTGCAGCAAACCAAATGATTTGATAGATTCCTCGACAAACTTCTCTTTGTGGAACTTAGTTTTCAGTATTATGTAAAAGAAGTTGAGATAATCCCCACAGTCCAGAAGACACAAAAACGACGTCTGAAATGTTCAGTATAGTTAGTTTTTAATGAAAGAAATTGTCGGTATGTTTATTCTAGAGCATAAGAAAGCCTCAGCGTGTCCGGTTTCGGAAGATTCAGTATGTTTGGTTTTTAAAGGAAAGAATTCGTCGGTATATTTGATTTCAAACCTAGGAAACCGTCAGAATGTTTGATTTCCAACGTAACCCGGGACGCAACTTCCTAGTAGTCATACAAGGATCATACATGATGTCAAACAAATCATAACGTATTTCCTAGTACGATCCTTGTATGACTACTAGGAAATCATATATGATCCTTGTATGAAATCAAGGAAATCATAAATGACAGGTAAAACTGCTCGTAGATTGCAAGCATTCGAAAACCAATTAATGACCGATTAAAACTTACAAAATCATTTATGATCCTTGTATGACTACTAAGAAATCATAGAGCGATGACCAATGCGATGATTTACAGGACAGTTTAAGGGAAAACCAATTTTTTTGTAACATTTTTTGTCATTAAGAATCAACAACTCACAACTATGGCGTTTTATGGTAATACTGATTAGTAAAGGTCCTGCTTGGTCCTTTTCGGTTGTTCGAATAGCGTTTATGGCGAAACCAGCTTGAGAAAAGAAACCATCTGTAATGAGAGAAGACTAATTTTAATTCAAAACCCATTTTTTTTTCATTGGTTTTTTTCTGAAAACTTTTGAATTGCTGCAGCTGTGACTTTGTCCGCATTCATGTGATACAAGAAGCTAAAAAAACTCAACCTGAAGTTTCAATAAAACGTTTGAGTTTTTAAATGATCTATGTAGGACTACCAAAAAATCAAACAAACCATATAAGACGTTGTATGATTACAAAAACTGCCCATTTTATTGCTTTGGTAAGTTTTGCTAACGCCAAGTATGGTTATTGTTGTTCTTTAGGAAAATGTCTACTAACTTTACGATTGCGTTACGCCTTCAAAAAAATTTTGTATGATCCTTGTATGACTAATAAGAAATGATGGAAATCATATATGACCTAGTATGATTACAACGAAAATATTTTTTTTCTTAAAGAATGGCTCCATTGATCGAGTTTTTTTGGTATCAGTTGTTTAGGGCGTAACTGATTAGCATTTTGTGTTAAGTTTGATATTTTGTATGATCCATCTATGACTGCTAAGAAATCATACAAATCATATATGATCTAGTATGGTTACAAACAAAAAAATTTAATAATGGCTATTGGCTGAATGATCGAGTTTTTTTGGTATCAGTTATTTAGTGCGTTATGGATTAAGCATTAGTGCTAAGTTTGATATTTTGTATGATCCTTGTATGACTACTAAGAAATAATACAAATCATACAT
The DNA here is from genome assembly GCF_964194025.1 of Convolutriloba macropyga. NCBI lineage: Eukaryota > Metazoa > Xenacoelomorpha > Acoela > Convolutidae > Convolutriloba > Convolutriloba macropyga. Next base: position 31,070,589 of record NC_134471.1, read on the forward strand.
GACCTAGTATGATTGCTAGGAATCATTTATAACCAAGTATGACTACTACGGTTTGTATGATGAGCAACCCCGGAAGAAATTGCCGGTGTGTTTAGTTATAAAACAAAGAAATCTTTGGTATGATCAATTTTCAAACGCAAGAAATTGTTGGTATGTTTGCCGTTAAACGTAGGAGATTGGCAGTGCATATATGGTCTGAAGCATAGCTTTGACATCCAGAATTGCTTGACATCTCTGCTTTAGCTCGTTGATGAAAGTTAGCGAACGAATGCAAATGTTATCTCTGTTTTTAAAGTTTAAAATGTAACAGAACTGTCGAATATGAACAGCGATTTGATTCAAAACTTAATATTTGCAGAGTTTTGATACGATCATGACAAATCAATCGTCTTCTATGGATTTCTTGTGGTTTAAAACGAAACGTACCAACCCTTTCCTCTCTCTGAAATCGAACATGCCAACGTTTTACTACAAATGAATTCAAACAACTATGAAAATCAAGTTAATTTTTTTTCTTCCTGGCCTTTTAAAACTTAAGATGAACAAATATAACAGTTTTTATGTTTCAAATGCTTAAAAAGCAGTTTATGCTCTTCCATTGACTGAAATCAACGCTGAAAAGGTACAAAAATTGCTTTGGAATTTCAAATTTTTAGAGCAAACATATATTTTACATTTTGAACCAAATTGCAATCTCAAAGCGCCATTGAGTTGCCAAAAAACAATAACTCGGGGATGTTTCTTACTTCTTTCTTTAATTCACTATTATTCAAAAATTTTGCAAATTAATCGTTTTGTGTAGATTTTGTAAAGCAGTGTGATAGAAAAAACTTCATATATCATTTAAGTCATATATCATGAACAGTTAGGTCTGCTCGAAGAAAATATTCCGTGTTTACGGCCAGATCCATCAAAAGAAAACATCAGTAGTTAAACGTATAGACCAGTAAACTTATCAGTTTGCATTTTTTGCTGCGCTCATAGAGTGTTGGTTTATGAGTTTTCGCAAGCGGAATAAAAATCGTTTTTAAACAAGTAGAAGAAACTAATTTCTCAAAATGAGAGAATAACAAGAATGATATTTTACAGTATAATTTAGAGATTTACAGGAGAGATCTGATTATTAGATCAAGATGGTGATTTGATTTTGGGGATGAAAAAGGACTCAAAAATCAGCTGTATATATACCCATTATCAGTGTGAAAGTCAAGATACAAAACTAATCTTAGCACCATAATTTATAGTGGGGGTCACAAGGGTTACCCAATATGGTTTGCTATATAAATGAATGCATTTGCACTTTTCTAGGAATTCATTCACACTTCCGGAGTTATCATAATCATTTAATACAAGCTGGGAAGATTTTTCATCAATTAATCTAACTCCAATAAAAGTTATCTAGAATCATCAGTTTGAACCGAGTATTGATTCACAGCACCATTTCTTGAAGATTCATTAAATCAGTATTGGAGACTTGAATCAATTTACTCCTGTCAGATTAATTTCGTAAGTTAAACTTTCTAATAACACTAAGTTTAAGTCTTCAACTCGAACCAAAATTCTAACACCCCCACTCAGACTTGAGCTGATTGCGTAGAGTCTGTTACCATCAAAACTGCTCTGAATGTTTCCATTTTCGGAACGGGTAAGGACTTTGTGAAGATGTCCGCTGCCATTTTGTCTGTAGGAACGTAATGAATTGAAATATTCCCATCTCCCGTTTTGTCCCAAATGAAGTGAAACTTTGTCTCGATGTTCTTGCTCCTCTTGTGCATAACTGGGTTTTGGCAAAGTCTGATACAACTTTGGTTGTCCTCTCCACTTGCCATTGGTTGTTTCTGTTGGATGCCAAAATCCTCTAGAAGTTGTTTCAGGTAGAGTGCTTCCTGAACTGATGCCGGCATGCCCTGATATTCTGCTTCTGATGAAGAAAGAGAAACTGTGGCCTGCTTCTTGACACCCCAGCTGAGTGCTGCGCCACGTCCGTTGAGCTTGGATAATAGCCCGTTGTTGGTTTTCTGTCGTTCATATCTCCAGACCACTCTGCATCACTTTACCCCACTAAGTCATAACTAGCCTCTTTTGTGTCAGTAATTTTTAAACCTTTTGAACCTTGAAGATATTGCAAAAGTCGTTTTCCGCATAGCCATGTTGATTGGTAGGTGCATTCATGTGCCTGGACAGAATATTGACTATGAACATGATGTCTGGCCTCGTCTGTGTGGCCAGATAAAAAAATGATCAAACCAAGCTTCTGTAGATCCTCTGGTCCACTTCTTCGTCTCCGTTCTGTGCTGTCTGAAGTTTCAAATTCAAATCAGCTGGGGTTCTGGAGGGTTTATATTGATCCATTTGAAACCGCTCAAGCATTGTTTCTATGTAGCATTCTTGGTCGACTGTGACTTTGCCCTATTCTTGTCTGATTCTAAGGCCCAGAAACCAGTGTAGTCTCCCTCTGTCTTCCATGTGAAATGTTGCTTCTAGTGACTTCTTGACATCGGAGATCACTGTCATACTTCTTGATGCTACTATGATGTCGTCAACCCAGACCAAGATGAAGGTGTGATCCTCTGCCTCTGATATTGTGAACAAGCAGTGATCGTTCCTGCTTCTGGTGAACTCCTGTCTCAGTAGGAAGTTTGCCAGCTCTTTGTACCAGTTGTTAGCAGCCTTTTTAAAACCATAAATTGATTTATTTAGTCAACATACTATCTTCTCCCCATCTGATCCGCGTTTTACAAACTCCTGTGGCTGTTCCAGATACACTTCTCTCTCAATTGGTGAGTGCAGGAAAGCAGTCTTGTCATCAAATTGGTGCATCACATAGCTCTGATTCGCTGATAGCTGAAGTAGAATCCTGAATGTCTCTGGCTTACAGGTAGGCGCAAAAGTCTCAAAGTAGTCCAGTCTTTCCACTTGTTTGAAGCCTTTCGCCACATAGCGTGCTTTGTATTTGTCGACTTGACCACTGGGTCCCAATTTCACTTTGTAGACCCATTTGCCCGGTATGACGTCCCTGTCTGTAGGTTGTCTCACTAGGTCCCAAGTCTCGTTGTCTTGGAGTGCCTTGACCTCGTCATTCATTGCCCGGTACCACTGGTCCCATTCGTCAGCTTGCTTGGATTCGAAGACTGTTTTGGTTTCCGCATAGTTACCCTCAGTCACAGCAAGATGGGTCCTGACTTCTCCAAAAATTGCGGATTATTCCTTGCTCGTGTTCCTCGTCTGGGCTCTGCCCTGTCCGCTTGTTCCAGTACCTCTTCAAAGAAGCCAACTGTCTATGAGAAGTCCTCTGTTTTACTGCCTTCCAGTCACTCAGAGTCTCTGAGACTCCCTCTTGTTGCAGTAGATTCTTCATCCAGTGCTGCTTCCTCAACATCTGAGGCATCTCGTCTCAATGTCGTTTCTTGAGTGTTGACGCTCTCTGCGTCATGCCACTCCTCCTTTATTGCAGTAGATGTGCCCTGCTCCTCTTAGTTGCCATCGTCTTGATGACCATCATCTGGGTGCCAGATCCCCAGTTGCTGTGACCCCTCATCTAGTAAGTCGCGCGTCTCTGTGTTGTCAGGGATTGAGCCCACTACGGACTCCTTGATGATCACATCTCGAACTACCACAACCTTGCCTGTGTTGGGTACGTACACCAGCTATCCGTTGTTACATTCAGTATAAGCCACAAACTCTCCTTCCAGTGCTTTGGGTTCACATTTGCTGACATCTCTGTCCCGCTTGCTCATGAAGACTGTGCAAACAAAAATAGATAGTTTATTTATTGAAAGCTTAGGTTTTATACCTCGCATCAATTCTGCTGGTCATTTTTCTACTCCTTGTCTCACAACCAAATTCCTGAACCCTGTTGCGTGAAGAATTGCTGCTGCCCACATCATCTTGGGAAGTCCTGAGTAAATGAGCAAAAATCTTGCCATCTCCAGCAGTGTCTTGTCGCACCTCTCAGCTAACCCATTCTCTTGTGGCGTCTCTGGTATGGTCTTCTCCTGTAGATTGCCTGCATCTAAGCAGTATGTCTAGTACTGCTCTGAGAGAATATCCTTCGCATTGTCTTGCCTCAGCCTCTTGGGCGTCCCCACACTGAGAACAAATTTCTTCAGGCTGGCCAGTGCTTCACTCTTTGCCTTAAGCAAGTCCACAAACACAAACTTCATGTACTGGTCTGCAAACACAATGCAGAACCGGAACACTGACAGTGACTATACTCTGAAAGGTGCCATCACGTCTGTGAACTCCCTCTCCAGCTACTCTTCTGCTTGGGTCTCGGCCATTCTTGGTACTGGAGCCTTTCTGATCTTGGCCAATGCACACACATTGCATACATCATCGAGTTCCCCCACTGTCTCTGGTGCATTCCTGACCACATCCGCCTGATTCAAATGACCCAATCGTCTGTGCCATTTCCTTGCACTGTCAAGTTTCACGCTGTTGGAACTCATCTTGAATTCTAGAACGCTGCAGGGCAAGTAACAAATTATTTTCTTGTGTTAGTTTTACCCTAGTTCCCTTCTGGAGTTTCATGCAGCTGTTTCCTTTCTCGAAAGTGAAGCTATGTCCCCACTCCGTGCATCTTGAGACTGATAGGAGGTTTGAAGTATAGTCCAGCACACACAAAAAATTTTTGAGTTTGCATTGAAATTCCCCTTTGATTGAGGGTATGCTGATCCTCACACAACCTCTGCCCACCACTCTGGAAGCCTCCCGTTGGGATTTCTGAACACTCCACTGATTGAATGGGCACAAAGTCCAGGAACGCATCGATGTTCGTCACTATGTGATCTGTACAACCACTGTCCACTAGCATGCCTGCTGTCTTCCACTAGGTAAGAGCTGCCCAGTATTCCCCGTCTAGTGAAGCCAATGTTCGACCCATTGCCACTGACACCTGTTTGCCTCCATCTCTTTGTCTCTTTCATGCCCTTTCTAGGTGACCTTTCTCACAACACTTGCTGCATTGTGCTGTCTTCTTCCTCCTGCAGCACTTAGCAAAGTGTCCAGGGATCCCACACACAAAGCAGTTTCCTTTCTTGGGTCCCTTCTTGAAGTCACGCTTCACTGCCAGTGCCACTGAACCACTTTGTTCCTTGTGCCTCTGTGCTGTGCTCTCATGGAAGTTCTGCAGCCTTTTCCTCAACTCTGTGAAGTTCGTCGCCGGGTTAAAGCTTTCCTGTATAACAAAACTTTCATACCTCATTGGCAGACCAATGAGGACCAAGGCGTTGAAGAGGGTCTCTGAAACTGCTACCCCTGCTTCTTGTAGCCTTGTGAGCAACTCCTGTCCTCTGATGATGAAGCTATCCAAATCCTCAGCATCCTCGAGCTGCAGTCAAGCAAGCTGTGCCACCAAAGTCACCACGGTCGGCGTCTCCACACTCTGAAATCTCTCTTGCAAAAGCTTCCAAGACTTTTCTCTATCTCCGATGCCGTCATCTCCCACACAGTCTTGTCGCATCAGCATGAGGGTTGCTGCATCTAGAGTCAGTGCCAGATGGCACCATACATCGTTCCGTTTCTCCTTGATGTCTGCAACTTCCTTCTCATATGCATCCTTTCAACACCTTGTGGTTCTCATTGGCTAGTGGTGCAGGCTCGTTGGGTTGTTCCTCTGTCCCAAGTAGTGAATTGTAGAGTCCCTTCCTCTGCATCATTGCCACAAATCTTGTGCTCCAGATTGGAAAGTCCTGTGCTTTTCCTGTGTAGGTCAGGAGCTTCACTGTCTGTTGATCCATCGTAGTTTGAGCAGGCAAAACAGTTTTGAAAAGAAAAGTTGCTCAGCAGAAAAGGATTATGACTGTCAACAACAAATTAGTTTTGTTTTAGAAATTAGTTTTAAGACTTAAAAATTGCTGGGCCCATAACCTGTTGAGCTATGGGTTTTCGGAAGCGGAATAAAAAGCGTTTTTAAACAAGTAGAAAAAATTAAATTCTCAAAATGAGAGAATAACAAGAATGATATTTTACAGTACAATTTAGAGATTTACAGGAGAGATCTGATTATTAGATCAAGATGGTGATTTGATTTTGGGGATGAAAAAGGACTCAAAACTCAGCTGTATATATACCCATTATCAGTGTGAAAGTCAAGATACAAAACTAATCTTAGCACCATAATTTATAGTGGGGGTCGCAAGGGTTATCCAATATGGTTTGCTATATAAATGAATGCATTTGCAATTTTCTAGGAATTCATTCACACTTCCGGTGATATCATAATCATTTAATACATGCCGGGAAGATTTTACATCAATTAATCTAACTCTAATAAAAAGATATCTAGAATCATCAGTTTGAACCGAGTATTGATTCACAGCACCATTTCTTGAAGATTCATTTATATCAGTATTGGTGACTTGAATCAATTTATCTCTGTCAGATTAATTTGGTAAGTTCAACTTTCTTATAATACTAAGTTTAAGTCTTCAACTCGAATCAAAATTCTAACATAGAGATAAAAAACCTCTTTTATCACTTGTAGTCTTAGACTCTAGAATTTTCAGCTCTAAATAAGCTACACGTACTTGAAAATCTCTTCATTTTTTGTTTCTATAACTAATTGATAAAAAAAACAAAACTTGTCTCACTTTATAAACAAATTTGAGCTATGTTTCATAATCAAAGCTAAAAGATTCAAATAAGTTTTTAGACATTGTTGGCTGTCAAATCCTCAGAAAAAAGACTTTTTTAATTGAAGTTTGGGGCTGGTTGTTTGTTTTTTACTCATTAATGATCGAAATTTGAGCCGTTAATGATCAGATCAAATTTTGTTAAAAAAGAGTTTTTTGATAGTGAACAGACGGTAGGCTATACAATTCTTTGACTATTTGTTATTAACAAAGCATAAATATCGAATGTTTTGACAATAACTGACATAAAAAGCAAGGGTTTGAAAGTTTTTAGTTTCTTTCATACTGCATCATCTCAGACTTTTAAGGTTAGTTGTCTCTAGGTTAAACAACCTTTTCGTAGCCCAGTTTCGTGTAGTTTTTCCCTTGCAATTTTCGTGGTCGAACTTGCCCTAACGTATTCGAAGTCTTTCGCATTTTTTTACACTTTAAAAGAAATGGTAAAAATGTTAATAAAAACTTATAATTTCAGTAAGTTGAACAGTTGTCTTGTAACATCTGGTATAAGCTCCTGTCATCATTGCTACTTTCTTTGCAAAAGTTTGCTGGAGGCGTAGTTATGACATTGAAACCGTGCTAAACTAGTAAGAGGATTATTTATCTTGGAAGAACTTGTAGGAGGAACATCGGCTTGCGTAAACTCTGGCTGAAAACTTCCTAAACTAAAAAGTTTGCTGACTAAATACAGGGTCATGCCAAAAAAAATTTCTGCGCGTGTTAGTGCGATTCTTACAAGATAAGTATTCTGGGATGTCTGGGGGAAAAACAAGGCGTCAATCTCTAGCCATGCGTCAATCACGCAATTACTATATTTAGGAGAATGGTTTCAATTACTAGTCAAATATCAGTTTAAGTGTTTCATTTTCTGTTTTTATTTGAACATTTATTATTTTTCTTTTAATGAATTGATTTACAGTTTTCGTTAATTATGGTTCTTCTGAATTATTTTGTGACATTCAATTCTATCATGTCAATACACTGCCTGCTAGAGAGATCCCGGCTGTTGTTTTCAGGAAATTGAAGATATTGAGGAAACTTTTTCTTTTATGGCTCAAATAACGCCATTCTTACCTTTTTGCACTTGTCTGCTGTCTCTTGAGCAGACCTCTCCAAGTCGTCATCCCACTTGAGTTTCTTCATGTTGAGTGGGTAACCAGAAAAGTACTGACCCTTTCTGTCCTTCCACCCCAGGTCATTGCGGAACACATTCTGACTGTCCAATGCTTCCTTCTTCTGCTGTTCGGTCAACTCACCTATAAGAAGTTACCCAGTTCGGTTTTCAGTAAGCTGCCACAGGAAATTACTATGGAAAGTTACTCTTGTTACTCTTTTACTGAGCAGTATCCTAGTCAATAGACCTCGACGTATGAAAAGGATTTAAAAGTCTAGTAAGGGAGAGGAGGAGGAGGAGGAGGAGGGGGGGGGGGGGGGGGCAAGGTGAGGTCCCAGACGAAATCAAGTATGTCTAGACCAAAGATGAACCCACGAGGAAGGCGTCGTGCGTTCAATATTACAAAGCCTGGAAACTTCGTAAAGTGCATGAAAGACTAGACATGAACTCACTAAGGTCTGGTGAAAGCACGAAAGTCTACACATAAGCACTTTCTGTCCGCGACGGTCTGGACATACCAGTTTCCAACTGGCACTTCAACCTGTGGGTGAATAATTAATGTAACACCAGACTTCTATAGATGATTTCGAGCAAATCATGCACTTTTTTATGGAACGTATGAAAACCCAGGAAATCGTATCTTTGGTTGGCAATTTTTTCCTTAACTAACATAAAAAGGAGACCTAAGAGAAAGCACTTCTGAGTGCAAGAAAGAAATTTCATTGCAAAAGTTTTTAGTTAATATTGAGGAGTGTTCAAAGATGGTTTTCAAAATGAACCAAAAATTAATCCCAAGACGCAGAACCGTCCTTCATTTAAGGTCAATTTGCTTTCAGAAACCAAAACGCCGACCAATATGTCAAAACTGTACTCTGTTCGTGAATGATGAAAATAATGCGCCATTCAACTTTCACCCAACGATATCTTTTCTCGAGAGATATAGGTGGTACCATTGAAAAGCCCTTGAAAACTGTGCTTTTAAGCAGATTCTCAAATTTTCTGTTTATCGAAAAAAAGTTGAGACCCAGTTTTTTTCTTCATTTTTGACTTTTAACCATTTCACACCACGTAGATGAGCTTTTTAATTACATTTAATTTAATCACCATCTCTGTAAAATTGTTATCATAAAAAATACGGTAATGGGAAGACCCTAAAATATTGACTTGTTGAACAAAAATCATCAAGTTTATGTCTATGTGCTTATGTAACACTTAGATAAAGAATTAGGAATCAAAAATCTCATAAAGTTGTTCTCACTTTCATTAAGTTGTTAATTGATTTTCAAGCAGGTTAAAAAGTTTAGAATTGCAGTACTAAACAAAAACAATTTCAAATGAAAAAGCGCAAAAAGATTAGGAAAACCAATTAATCCTTTTATGGGGATTGTTTCCAAAAAGGATGATAATTACAACATATCTAAAACAGTTCAATTAATTGTGAAAACTAAATTATTTCCAATAGAAAATGGCGTACAATAACATCTGCTATCTAAAAAAAACAAAACTTCAAGGTATTGTTCGTTGTCTGAAAGTGAAAAAAAATGGATCACCGAGTGCAAATTATTGATGAAAATTGGGATACCTTAAGTTCTCAAAAGATTCAAGTTGCCAATATTTTACTACAATGATAAAACAAAGCTCTAGCTATCAATTATGAATGCAATACGGCCGAATTTTTTCATTAATAGCCGCATCGTCTCTTAAGATGGTTTTTATTTCACTCCTGTTTTGTATTTTTTTAAATTCATAAGAGGATATTGGTTCCTTCATCTTTTTTTGCCAATTTTTACTTTTCTTCGACAAATTATTTTGCATTTTCTACACAAGTCTTCTTCTTCGTTCAATCCTTTCAATTAGCATATAATAATATTTTCTCAGTAAAAGAACAAAAGTGAATGAGTGAAGCAATAAGAAAACCGAAAATGAAAAGGACGAAACCAATAAAAACCCATTTCCAGTTTTGCCTTAGAAACTAGTTTTACTTAGTTTTAGTTTAAGTGTCTAATGCTATTTAGTAATTGTATCAGTATGTTTATCTTCTCGTTAATAAAGATTAAGAGTAAAAACCAAACCCAATTATCCCAACAAAAAAACATTTAACTTTTGTAAATTTTTGCTGATATGTCATCATTTTCAGGCTAATTTCCTTTTTTGCTTCGTTGAATCGTTATTCAAGTGCAACTGTTTTCAGTTAATCGGTAGGGTAAACATTTTTAGGAGTGAAACAATTGTGGTGCAAAGTGGAATCAGTTTTTCGAAGCCATTGTTTTAGAAATAAGATCACAAAAAAATCAAAAAATAAATACATTTTCATGCCGTCTGCTTTCCAATCAAACCATGTGCTTAATTTGTATCTCTTTGTTCGGCAATGTTTGTGGCCGATTTTTTGTCTGAAAAAAAGTATTCAGTTTTTAAATACTTGTTCTGTTAAAATTTCTATGAATACGTTTATCTTGTTGTTATGATTCCCTAATCCCTTACTAGAGTGAAAACTAAATTATTTCCAATAGAAAATGGCGTACAATAACATCTGCTATCTAAAAAAAACAAAACTTCAAGGTATTGTTCTCTGTCTGAAAGTGAAAAAAAATGGATCACCGAGTGCAAATTATTGATGAAAATTGGGATACCTTAAGTTCTCAAAAGGTTCAAGTTGCCAATATTTTACTACAATGATAAAACAAAGCTCTAGCTATCAATTATGGATGCCATACGGCCGAATTTTTTCATTAATAGCCGCATCGTCTCTTAAGATGGCTTTTATTTCACTCCTGTTTTGTATTTTTTTAAATTCATAAGAAGATATTGGTTCCTTCATCTTTTTTTGCCAATTTTTACTTTTCTTCGACAAATTATTTTGCATTTTCTACACAAGTATTCTTCTTCGTTCAATCCATTCAATTAGCATATAATAATATTTTCTCAGTAAAAGAACAAAAGTGAATGAGTGAAGCGATAAGAAAACCGAAAATGAAAAGGACGAAACCAATAAAAACCCATTTCCAGTTTTGCCTTAGAAACTAGTTTTACTTAGTTTTAGTTTAAGTGTCTAATGCTATTTAGTAATTGTATCAGTATGTTTATCTTCTCGTTAATAAAGATTAAGAGTAAATACCAAACCCAATTATCCCAACAAAAAAACATTTAACTTTTGTAAATTTTTGCTGATATGTCATCATTTTCAGGCTAATTTCCTTTTTTGCTTCGTTGAATCGTTATTCAAGTGCAACTGTTTTCAGTTAATCGGTAGGGTAAACATTTTTAGGAGTGAAACAATTGTGGTGCAAAGTGGAATCAGTTTTTCGAAGCCATTGTTTTAGAAATAAGATCACAAAAAAATCAAAAAATAAATACATTTTCATGCCGTCTGCTTTCCAATCAAACCATGTGCTTAATTTGTATCTCTTTGTTCGGCAATGTTTGTGGCCGATTTTTTGTCTGAAAAAAAGTATTCAGTTTTTAAATACTTGTTCTGTTAAAATTTCTATGAATACGTTTATCTTGTTGTTATGATTCCCTAATCCCTTACTAGAGTGAAAACTAAATTATTTCCAATAGAAAATGGCGTACAATAACATCTGCTATCTAAAAAAAACAAAACTTCAAGGTATTGTTCTCTGTCTGAAAGTGAAAAAAAATGGATCACCGAGTGCAAATTATTGATGAAAATTGGGATACCTTAAGTTCTCAAAAGGTTCAAGTTGCCAATATTTTACTACAATGATAAAACAAAGCTCTAGCTATCAATTATGAATGCCATACGGCCGAATTTTTTCATTAATAGCCGCATCGTCTCTTAAGATGGCTTTCATTTCACTCCTGTTTTGTATTTTTTTAAATTCATAAGAGGATATTGGTTCCTTCATCTTTTTTTGCCAATTTTTACTTTTCTTCGACAAATTATTTTGCATTTTCTACACAAGTATTCTTCTTCGTTCAATCCATTCAATTAGCATATAATAATATTTTCTCAGTAAAAGAACAAAAGTGAATGAGTGAAGCGATAAGAAAACCGAAAATGAAAAGGACGAAACCAATAAAAACCCATTTCCAGTTTTGCCTTAGAAACTAGTTTTACTTAGTTTTAGTTTAAGTGTCTAATGCTATTTAGTAATTGTATCAGTATGTTTATCTTCTCGTTAATAAAGATTAAGAGTAAATACCAAACCCAATTATCCCAACAAAAAAACATTTAACTTTTGTAAATTTTTGCTGATATGTCATCATTTTCAGGCTAATTTCCTTTTTTGCTTCGTTGAATCGTTATTCAAGTGCAACTGTTTTCAGTTAATCGGTAGGGTAAACATTTTTAGGAGTGAAACAATTGTGGTGCAAAGTGGAATCAGTTTTTCGAAGCCATTGTTTTAGAAATAAGATCACAAAAAAATCAAAAAATAAATACATTTTCATGCCGTCTGCTTTCCAATCAAACCATGTGCTTAATTTGTATCTCTTTGTTCGGCAATGTTTGTGGCCGATTTTTTGTCTGAAAAAAAGTATTCAGTTTTTAAATACTTGTTCTGTTAAAATTTCTATGAATACGTTTATCTTGTTGTTATGATTCCCTAATCCTGCTCATAATTTTTAGAATTCAAAACTATCAACCAATGTCTTTTTGCCATTTTTTTGCTTTAGCAATCCAAAAACCAATGTTTTTTCAATGGTAATTGTAAATGTAAGAATGTATTTACTTTTTATGTCATTTCTACACGAAATTTACACCAATCTTCTTTTTTCCATCTCGTAAAGCGTCAAGGAAAAAACAATAGTAGATTTCATTTCTCAGTTTCTCAACTCTCAATAATCTTGCAAAGCGGTAATATGAATATGGGTAATCTTTCAATCTTTCAAGCGTATGGTAAGTTCATATACGGATCTTTCCCGTTTGTGCCCCCAGCTTAGTGGGTGCATATTATTTGCACCCCCAGACGCAAGTGCCATATTTTTATATAGTGTTTAACTATGTAATACCACGTGCCCAGTAACTGGGGGCACATAACGTCCTGGGGTCACAAACGGAAAAAATCCTCATACAATATAATATTGGAGACGCTGGCATAATTTTGGATATAAAAGTCTGGTTTTATTGTATTGGTCTTGCAGGACCGGGAACCTGCAGATTACATTTTGTTGCAGGCATGAATGCACTTTAGCATACGACTCTGTCATATGTAATCATGTATTAACCTGGTGTAACAAGATCGTGGCGTCATAGTATAACTTTTCTTGCCACTCAAGATTATGCATGATCTTGAAGGACTGGGGTTCGTTTCTGTACAAATTTTTCAAGACTCCGATATGCACATGAATGATATTTTATGACTCTGGCATTGTATGTCTTATTTCAAGAATCAGGAATGATTACTTATTTTTACAGTTCTAATGTTTAATTATGTCTAATTAACTCTCAGAACTATGTCATGATCTTGTTTTACCTCGTAAGAATCTGGTATGATTAAGTTAGCTCTTACAAGACATGATTGTGATTGTTATAGTGCTGCAAGGCTCATCTGCCGCCATGATTACGTATAATTTTCTAGACTTGCAATCAGTTAAAGATATTTTACAAAAACAACCATTTTTCAAGTAGAGATCGCAGAAACAAAATCTTATAAATTAGGTTTCAAATTTCACTTATCTTTGAAAATACCGGCAGGACAGCTCAAATGCATTATGTCATAGTTCAATTTGAAAGATGGAAACAATAAATTGGACCTAAAGGGAAAAATAGTTGGCATGCAAATGACCTCGGTGATGCTCAATTGCATGTTTTGTGGTTTTCCGAACGTTCGCTTATTTCAACTTTGTGGGACACGCTATAAATGCACATGAGTTAGCAAATTTTTCAGAGCTGCTATAAAGTTTAAAGGTCAAAGGCTGTCAAGAAAACATGCGGTATATTTCATATAAAACAAAATGCCGCCAAACAGAATATAGACATGGGCATGCAAATGAGCATGTGAGGGACAATTACATTTAAGATTTTCGGTTATCAATCTTTGCAACTGTATGGGACTCAAATGATAGGTTTTCCTCCAATTGAATTCCCAATGAATTATATCCCCTAACACCCACCCGACGTGGGATTGTAAGCGAAAATTTTTGTGTGGTGTGTATGCGTTTATGACAATTAGGGGCATATATAGTCTGTCCCATAAAGTTGAAATAAGCGAACGTTCGAAAAACGCCAAAAACGTGCAATTGAGCATCAATGTGCTCATTTGAATGTCAACGTTTTGTCCATTAAATTTTCATTCATCAGTTTTTTCTACTTGTTTTAAATTTGAACTTTGACCTTTCAACGCTAACCTGTGGCTTTTGAAACGTTCGCTTATTTCAACTTTATGGGACACGCTATAGTAGTTAATATATATTATGTTCTAAATTAATCTCTTCTGTAACAAGAAGAATTCGTGAACTTACCATTTTGGGCTTGTGCGATGTAGCTGCAAACCACAAAAACAAACGAGATCAAGAATAGAATTCTCATCTTTTTAAAAAGTTTCTCAAGGCAACTTAACTAAGCAAGGTCCGGTCAAATTGTGAAATTATCAAGGATTTCACACTTCAAACAAACTTCGCGACATAGAAAACACGTGGACCTTAAATTGGACAGTTGTTTTTAGATAAGAAACAGATGTCGTGCTAATGCACTGCCCAAAAAATAATTAAAATAAAAGAGTTCAAATAATTGAACTACTGTTCTTTTGCTTTCGATTGGGTGCCAATTATTAGTCTTCTGGGGGTAGTAAAATTAGCGGAGCAAATTGAATTTCGATCAATTTTTGTCTGAATTTAATTAAGGAATTTCAATGCCATATTGGTATTTGAACTTGGATAATCGCACGCGCATATTTTTACTCCTCCTCTATAACTGGCTCATTTTTTTTACAGGTGAAATGATCCTGTAAAAAGTATCAAAGGTAGAGTGCATTTATATGAAAACGCTGAGAATGGTTATGTAGAACCACTATACTTCACTTTGATTACATGCATTACAAAAAGCTCCTTTTGAAAGTATTTTAAAATCTAGTGTGTCAAAAGAATTGTTTCAAAACAGTTAGTGGGCAGATGCACTGACAAAAAACGGTTAATTTTTCGGAAATTTCATCAAGGATATGATATAATTATACACCGCCAAAGATTGGGAAGATAGTTCTGAGTTTGGGGCAAAAACAAACCTATTATAGCAGCGATCAACTTCTTCCCAACAAATTCTATAAAATTCACCGATATAAAGTATATTGATCAATGAATATTTAGAAAAAATACCTGGCGGATTGCCCTTACAAAAGGTGCGAATGTATAGTCTCAAAAATCAATGCCAGGCGTGAGGCCTCAAAAAAAACTTTACAGAAAGTTCAGATGTTGTTGTGATGCCTTTAATTGATTTAACCTCAATTAATGTTTTTTTAAACATGTAAATTACTCAGACTATAACCCTAAAGTTAGATATCTACATGCTCTAAAATGCTAAATAAATTAATCAGCATTGTTATTAATATAGTAATCTTCAAATTGTGGCTGTTCGTTTTTATAGGTAAAAATAGGATTTGAAGGCTCCTATTTGTTTATTAACGGGTACTTTCCTGTGTTGATCGAGCAAAAACTCGGTTAAAACATTTTTAAAGCAAGTTTTACTATGAAAAATTCTTATTGAGGAGGGCAATTTGTTCCATTTTTGAACGTTTTTCCAGATTAAAGATTTGTTACTCCACTTCGTTTTCGTTTTCTTTTTTATAATAATTTGATTTGTTCTGTTGTTCTGTCTGGCGTTATGGCGACTAGTAAACACTTTAAAATTTTGGGATGTTTCCCATTGTTTTATATCTGTTTGTAGCTTCATTAGGCTAACTTTTGAGATAAACAATTCGGCTGGTAGGATACGATCCTTAATGAGAAGAACAATGGAGTGGTCAAATTTTCGACGAAAATAACAAACTTTTATTCCCCAGTTAATTTGCCTGTTTATGCGGTTTATGTTATTCACTGTAAGAGTTTGGAGGAATACTCCACTGAAAGAAAGATGAGAGAGTACAACTGACTTGAAAACAAAATGTTTTCAAAATTTTACCAAAAATATGCAATTAGAAACATATCGTTACTTATTATTTCATTTTATCTAAACGAATGAAAGTCCGTGTCAATCTATTGAACAAACAACAGTGACTGCGGAATGAACTCTGAAAACTCGGAGATATATCATGTAAAAACATACAGGAAAAGAACTCGAAATATATTGATTATTTCAAAGACTACATCAAAAATCTGTTTTATCAGATAAAGGAATTTACTTGCAATTATCTGGAATTATGAAAAAACCGCATTACACTGGAAAATCAATGGCTGCTCAAAATTAAAAAAAAAACATTAAGTGGAAGATGTTAAACTTTGAGGAAAACTTTTCAAGATTTATAGTAATCACTTTGGTCACAATATCTCGTGAAGTGCAGAAAAAACTTGTTCTAACGAAACAAACCAAAAAGAGCAGAAAAAATGGAATAAAGCAATCAAAAGCAGTCTTGTGTATGTAGGTAAAAGTTAAAGGCAGAACATGAGTAGATCAAAAACTAATCGAAATTGTAAAAAAAATCGTGAAGCAGTATTATTGTAAAACTTATACAAAGATGTCGAAAATTTTTATATTTTCACAGCTTCCACCAAAAATAAGGATACAAGGAAAAGAATCAGCCCATTGAACGAAATAAGGCCTACAAAAGTTAAAAATAAAATCAAAAATTTTGACCTTGATATCATTGAAGCAAAAAAAACCACAGTTAAAAACTGCAAAGTTTTTGGAAAGCATGAAAAGAACTATATCATTAGAATTGTCGCATCTCTGGAATTTTGCTCACCCAAAAATATATCTCGTAAATATTTAATTGCTAGTGTGTGATAAATACAAAACTGATTTAAAAATGATAAAAACAGACCGTTCTAAAAATTGTATTAAAAATTAAAATCATCGCAAATCACATTGCAACAGCAAAACACTTGACAACATAGCACAAAGCATACAACAATGTTGGAAGTTTGATTGAATTATGAACTTAGATCAAAATTTTTGGGGTACCAAACTGATTATACACTTGGGTTTTGAACTGATTATTCAGAACAGTGAATAAAACGTACCAAAATTTTCCAGATTCAGGATTTTCAGTTAGACAAATGTTTGCCGAACTGCGAAAATCAAATTCATCTTGAGACATCTAATTAAAACAGATTGAAATGAAACTAAAAGTTATTTATCATCAACACCTCCCCCCAAAAATTGTACAGAAGTTACACATATAAAATAATTTAAACATTATTTGCAAAGATTTTTAGAATTTTAGAACTTAATAAATTAAATGAAGCCACCAACAAAAAAATAAAACATCATGAAGTATATAAAAAATCTTGAATAATTTCTGAGTTTTATTAAATGCAGGGTAAACAGGCAAAAGCTCCCAATTATCGTAGAATTTTTTTTTAAAATGGCAAAAAAACAATAAGTGTTTACAGATAATGTCAAAAAAGCGTGAAAATTATTATGAAATCAAAAAAGTTACGAAATATAGTTGAGAAATTTGTGAAGAGAGATCTTTATTATTTGGTTTTCGCGTCACTGAAATAATCGAGACATGTTTAAGTAAAAAAAATGCGAAAAAAAACCGAAATTGAAGAAGCAAAACAATCTTTCAACTTTTAAGAGTCAACCTCTCAAAACTTTTCACACTTCAGTTACGAAACAAAATTTCATTGAATTTAACAATTAACTTTAACATTTAATTTAACTTTTAACATTTAACGATGGAAAATTTAACTGTTTGATGAGGCAAAAAAGAGTTTGTTTTAACAAATCAAACCACAATCCAAAGTAAAATGTTAGAGCAAAAAATTGTCAAAAACCGCCAGATTGGCTTTTATTATTTCATGAAAAAACACTTCCTGTCACAGAACAAACTACACAATGTAAAATGTTTGATTTTGATTAGAGTTTGATACAACATAAAATGATTACAAGAAGTTTTATAAGCAAAATCCAAATATACAAAATAAGCAGAAAGCAAGAAAAAATTTTTTAAAAAAACCGATTGTGCCATTGAAGGGCTATTGAGGATAATTAAATACATTATAACATCAACTGCAGCCGTCTAAATAAAAGAAAACCAATCCCTCTATTCGTGTCGAAAAAACCTCAAGGAAACTAATGCTGTCCTTGAGTCGAAAACACAAACACTCCTCCTCAAATCGCAAACAACCACGAGCTCTCCAACATTATGTACTTTCAGCTATTGCTATTAAAAACATTAAAAATCATAATTTCGAGATCGTTTTGGCAAAAGTCTTATCATGATGAAAAAATTTCTCAAAATTTAAACTCGAAAACTCACCAGAAATAGAATAAATTTAGAAAACGCTCAACCGACGAAACAAATATCGACTTGAACTAAGTGGGTTTTTGGTAAAAAAAAAGTCAGTTTTAGTGTTTATTCAGGCAAATAGACGGACAGAAAAAATACGTTCATAATCAGACTATGCTGCAAAATTTGAGCTGATTGTGAAAAACAGCTTGTTCTCTATCAAAAAGTCAGCAAACTTAAATACTCTAGGGCTTCCGGAACTGAATTGAAGCAGTATGATCTCAAAAACCAATTAAACAAAAAACTCTTTTTCGAGCAATTTCGACTTGAGTTTTTTGTTCAAGCTGGATTTCTTTTTATTCAGTAAATTTAAACCAATAGATATAATTAACTATAACTAGAACGATAACTAGAACTATATGAGTCCCGCCATAAGGAGCACGAGAGCGTTGGATGTTATAATTGGCAAATTTGTTTGTGTATTTTTATGTGTATTTTTTGGCTATCGATGCTCAAAATGAACATCTGCTGTTTTTTACAACGTTTCTTCTTCTTCATATTCAACCAAACAAGATTACAGCCAGCTTGATAGACAACCCCAGGTTAGGGTGAAATCAATTTTCAATAGATAAAATTTCTCGAAAACCTTCAATTCCAGGGTACTTTTAGCTTCCCCTTCCATAAAATTTTTTACTTCTGCCTGATACTGACATGAATTTCGATATGGTGAAAAGTTAAGAAGATTGTTTAATTGAGAAAAAAATTGAATCGGGCTACTCTGTTAAAATAATTATCATCAGAACGTTTCCGAAAAGTTTTCGGCTTTAATAAATAACTTGATATATTAACACTGTTTACCGTTTTAGTGTAAGGTCCTAAATTCTCTCACTAATCCTATTAATTGTTGCTTGTAATAACGGTTAAGCATTTTTAAACATCACTCCTTGAATGTTTGGTAAACCATCCTATCTGGTTTTGTTTTTGGATCAAATAGCCATTATTCATTAAACAACTAAATAGCTATCAGTTCTTTTGGTTAATGTTGCCCATAAGTGTCAAGTCCACGGACCAGAATTATACTGGTACAATCTTGCAAAAACAAGGCAAGGTCTAGTCTTCAATTTTCTTGCAAAACGTTCTGTATTAACAGTTTAGCCTGATGAATCATAATTCAAAGAAAACCGCTTTAAGAATTATGCTGGGCCTCTGAGCTGACCTTCTTCATAAGTCTTCTCCAAAATATTTCTTTAGGCTGTTTTACATAAAATTTAACTGACGATTACTCCTGAAACAAAATTTTATAGTAAAATAAACTTAACGTTTATCTTAAAACTGATTTCGTTGCAACTGTAGACACAAAATACAATGGGAAAAATGACTACTTACAAAATTTGCACGTTTAAAGGTTTAACGAAAAAGCTATTAAAAATTAAAGAAATTAATAAAAAAGACCTTTTAAATTTGCTATTTTCAAACTTTACTGTCTTTATAAGATCTGCGCGAACATAAAATGATTCCGAGATATTAACTGAAAAACAAATAGTTTAATATGTTATTACTAAGGAAAAAATGCTTGAAGGCTGCTTTTTTGTTTCTGTCAGAATGTTCAATTTTCAAATGTAATTGTTCTAACCATTATAATTGGCCATTAATTCAAGACGAATTCAAGACGAAACAAAGCGAAACAAAGCAGTTGCTCTTTCTTGCTCTTTTTATGCCATTCAAAATCTTTGAAATTCACGTTGCTTTATTATCAAAATGGCCAACCAAGAGAACTTTACTACAGGAAATATTTCCGAACTGAAACAAATTATTGAAAAACTTACAAATACTGTAACAAAGCAAAACCTAGTCATACAAAATCTTACGGATCGTCTCGAAAAACTTGAGAATAACCAAATTACTTCAGAAATCAACATTTATCAGTTAGAAAAACGATTAACAGCAGTAGAAAGATATCAAAACAGACCGTTTCTTATTTTTACTAACATCGACATCCCAGCTGATGGTAATGTACTCGCACCAATTTTACAAATAGTAAACAACATCTTACAGGTTAGTTTGAATCCCGACGAAATCTCGATTGCCCACCCACTAAAAAATGGAAACATTGCGCCTATTATTGTTCAATTTTTGTATTTGCAACAAAGGGACATAATTCTGAAACGTGCTTCATGGTTAAGAGGTCTGAGAAATTCGATGGGGAATCCTATTTTCATTCATGAACGACTGGCGAAAAAGGATGTTATCATTGAAAAAAAAGCTCGAGAACTGGACATTCACTATAAGATTAAGAAATCACACTTATGGGCTTTTGATGGTGAAAGATATCAACCAGTTGATGACATCAGCTGAAGAAAACTTCAATATATCAGGTTATCAGAAAAAAATTGCTAAAAATAGGGTGGGAATTGGTGGAGGAGTAGCCATGTTTTGCAGGGAGGATATTCTTCTGTTAGATAGCTTTCCAACGAACTATGATGAGAGCCTAGGTATAAAAATTAGAACAAATAACGAAAACTATACTTTGATTACATACTATGTTCCCCCTGGGTTCAATAAAAATCAGTTCTTGACTGAATTTGACAGCTATCTTGTGACTATGGTGGATGCGAACCAAAATCTTATTATATGTGGAGACTTCAATATAGATCAGCTATCTCTGACTCCAAAAAAAAGCGATTTGAAGATGTTATCTCTAGTAACGGTATAAACCTAATGGATTCGGGTATAACTAGAGAAACGTCGACAACAAAATCATCCCTCGATTTATTTCTGACAAATATCAACAAAATCTATGCATAGTAAATTCTATCAGTTACGACATCACAGATCATTATCCAGTATTTTTCAGTTTAACAAAAAGTATGATTAAACCCAAGATAAAAGCATCTAAACGTCGCAGTATGTCTGCCTTCAACAACAAAATACTGTTTGAAAAATACAAAAAGCAACTGAAAAACAATTTAATCATATTTCAGAACAACAATACGGATCAATCTTTCAACGCATTTTGTAACTTTTTACATTTTGTAGTCGACAAACACCAGCCTTTGGTTGAAATAAAACAAAAGAAAAATAGGAATCAATGGGTCACAAATCGAATAAAAAATCTTTTTGCGAAGAGAAACAATGCAAGAACAAAATGGTTGAGAACACAAAACAACATCGATAAAAATAGATATCTTCAACTGAAAAGCAAGAGCACTCAAATCATGAACGACACAAAAAAACTTTTCATACAAAACAAAATTCAAAATTGTGGTAGGGACTCAAGAAAAATGTACAAAATCATAAACAAATTGATAGGCAGGAACAGAAGAAGTGATGTGAGTTATAACCTTGTTTTCAATAATATTGGAACTGATGACCCCAGTAGCATAGCTGATTATTTCAATGAACATTTTGTAAATGTTGCAGATGAAATAGTAAGCAAATTACCTCAAATAAGCTTTCCTTCATCTAATTATGCTGAAGAACAATCTATGATGCTACATGAAACAAATTTAGTAGAAGTGCTTTCACAAATAGCCAGCCTACAAAATTCTTTTGCGCATGGTGTGGATCTGATCACTAACACCTTCATTAAGAGATTTGATAGAACTTTAGCCCCATTTTTAGTTAATTACATCAACGAATCTTTTTTGAGCGGAGTTTTCCCAAATAGCCTAAAACGAGCAACTATCCAACTGCATTTCAAAACGGGATCAAAAACTGATGCCAATAACTATCGACCAATTTCGATTTTGCCGTCTTTTGGAAAAGTATTTGAAAAAATTATGAAAATAAAAATTCTCAACTACATAGAGAAATTCAAAATTCTTGGTGAAAATCAGTTTGGTTTCCGTAATCGGAGATCAACAGTCGATGCACTCGTAAATGTAGTGGAAAACATAAGGTTGGAAAAAGAAAAAGGGAACAATAGCACCACGGTCATCCTAGATTTGAAAAAGGCATTCGACACTGTTAATCACTCGCTGCTGTTGAAAAAATTAGAAAACTTTGGAATTAGGGCTTAGGTTTTAAGCTGGTTTTCTTCATATCTCAAATCAAGAACACAGTGTGTTATATGGAAAAATAGAATATCGAAAGAACTAATAGTAAAAAATGGAGTTCCTCAAGGTTCTGTTCTGGGTCCTGTATTATTTATACTGTACTTTAATGAGTTTGTGGACGCTTGTAAATTATCCACTCCGTATTTTTTTGCCGATGATACCAGATAAATTTTCTACTGAAACAAAAAATACTACCTCAGCTTGAACAAGAGACCATGTCCTGTATAAAAGTTAAAAAACTAGTCAATGCACTTCAATATAGCTTGATCATTCAAAACGATACGTTAAAAAAACTTGTTTTTAAATAAAATCTGGGCGCTTAATTAAGATACGTTAGTATTTGCAAGCGTCCACTCCTGATGAAATTTTGGATTTATGGATTTTTCATAGTGGATTCTGCTGTGTCCACAACTTCTGCGTGCTTTATAAATTAACAGGAGAAATTCAAATTCAAATTCAAATGAGACTAGATTTAAATGCTTTCAACTAACCTACCCCAACGTTTTCCAGGCCAACCCTCTGCTATTTATTAATTGAGAAAAATTCCAATACGATATGAAAGAACTACTAAAATTTCCTTTTTTCCATCAAAATTTAGTTGCCTGTTAAACACATAAGCTTTTTAGCAACAAACTAACAACCTCATTGCGCTTGGTTCCAATAAAGGAATAATGAAATTCAATAATTTGTCATAGTATACTGCTTTTTCATTTACTTTCGGAATAAATTATGTCGTTCACGTAGTTTTTTGCGCGCGCGCCACACACCCGCGCACACAGACACATACCCACACGCACGCATGCATACCACACACACACACACACACTGTGATTGTTTCCAATGGTTCCAAAAGCCAGAAAAAAAACAATTATCAATGTTAAAAAGTAGTGCGTAAAGATCAAAAAGCAACAAACACCACCATAAAAAACCTGTGGGTCTTCGTTTTTGCTGCTATACTTTTATTTTAAACTCAGGTATATGATTTTGAGACACAAGATTTTCGAACAAAAAACAAATTGAAATAATGTCTTTGTAACTGTGATCAGTCAATATTATTGAGGGGCGATATTCGGCAAAAGTTTTTAAAAATCCAAAAAAACTTTGTCGATTCTGTGTTCATCATCTGATGCGTACGCAATTATTCTTTTTTTTTTACCAAATGTTGCTAAACAATTTTATTTTCAGCATCTTTCGAATTTTTTTTGACATCAGTTGATTCATCTTTTTTTTTCATCAGTTGCAAATTATATAGAACGATAAAACTTTTCAATACATTTCTCTTATTGTTCCTATTGACAAACGAGGTGTATCGATGAGAGGTCTAGAGTTATTTGAGTTATTTAAGTAAACAGGTTGACTGAAAACAATCCAAATGATTAGATTTGAAGATGCATAATGGGGCGGAAAACATAAAGGAATCAAAAATCGAATCAAATTTTAGATATTCAGATATTCAGTTTTGGACGTCAATACTATACTTGAGTAGAATTGACCACTGAACGCATCTAATTTCTATAAAATGTACGAAATGATATTACTAGTTCCTATATTTTGTTCACATATCAAATGAAAAACTTCTACATCTGACGTGAAATTGATTCTAACTTCCATCAAATGTTAGCTGAAAATTTTTGCCTTACTTTGCCTAATCGAGCTTTGTCATAGTATACTGCTTTTTCATTTACTTTCGGAATAAATTATGTCGTTCACATAGTTTTTTGCGCGCGCGCCACACACCCGCGCACACAGACACATACCCACACACACGCACGCATACCACACACACACACACACACACACACACACACACACTGTGTTTGTTTCCAATGGTTCCAAAAGCCAGAAAAAAACAATTATCAATGTTAAAAAGTAGTGCGTAAAGATCAAAAAGCAACAAACACCACCATAAAAAACCTGTGGGTCTTCGTTTTTGCTGCTATACTTTTATTTTAAACTAAGGTATATGATTTTGAGACACAAGATTTTCGAACAAAAAACAAATTGAAATAATGTCTTTGTAACTGTGATCAGTCAATATTATTGAGGGGCGATATTCGGCAAAGTTTTTAAAAATCCAAAAAAACTTTGTCGATTCTGTGTTCATCATCTGATGCGTACGCAATTATTCTTTTTTTTTACCAAATGTTGCTAAACAATTTTGTTTTCAGCATCTTTCGAATTTTTTTTGACATCAGTTGATTCATCTTTTTTTTCATCAGTTGCAAATTATATAGAATGATAAAACTTTTCAATACATTTCTCTTATTGTTCCTATTGACAAACGAGGTGTATCGATGAGAGTTCTAGAGTTATTTGAGTTATTTAAGTAAACAGGTTGACTGAAAGCAATCCAAATGATTAGATTTGAAGATGCATAATGGGGCGGAAAACATAAAGGAATCAAAAATCGAATCAAATTTTAGATATTCAGATATTCAGTTTTGGAAATCAATACTATACTTGAGTAGAATTGACCACTGAACGCATCTAATTTCTATAAAATGTACGAAATGATATTACTAGTTCCTATATTTTGTTCACATATCAAATGAAAAACTTCTACATCTGACGTGAATTTGATTCTAACTTCCATCAAATGTTAGCTGAAAATTTTTGCCTTACTTTGCCTAGTCGAGCTTTGTCATAGTATACTGCTTTTTCATTTACTTTCGGAATAAATTATGTCGTTCACATAGTTTTTTGAGCGCGCGCCACACACCCGCGCACACAGACACATACCCACACACACGCACGCATACCACACACACACACAAACTGTGTTTGTTTGCAATGGTTCCAAAAGCCAGAAAAAAACAATTATCAATGTTAAAAAGTAGTGCGTAAAGATCAAAAAAAAACAAACACCACCATAAAAAACCTGTGGGTCTTCGTTTTTGCTGCTATACTTTTATTTTAAACTCAGGTATATGATTTTGAGACACAAGATTTTCGAACAAAAAACAAATTGAAATAATGTCTTTGTAACTGTGATCAGTCAATATTATTGAGGGGCGATATTCGGCAAAGTTTTTAAAAATCCAAAAAAACTTTGTCGATTCTGTGTTCATCATCTGATGCGTACGCAATTATTCTTTTTTTACCAAATGTTGCTAAACAATTTTATTTTCAGCATCTTTCGAATTTTTTTTGACATCAGTTGATTCATCTTTTTTTTCATCAGTTGCAAATTATATAGAATGATAAAACTTTTCAATACATTTCTCTTATTGTTCCTATTGACAAACGAGGTGTATCGATGAGAGTTCTAGAGTTATTTGAGTTATTTAAGTAAGCAGGTTGACTGAAAGCAATCCAAATGATTAGATTTGAAGATGCATAATGGGGCGGAAAACATAAAGGAATCAAAAATCGAATCAAATTTTAGATATTCAGTTTTGGAAATCAATACTATACTTGAGTAGAATTGACCACTGAACGCATCTAATTTCTATAAAATGTACGAAATGATATTACTAGTTCCTATATTTTCTTCACATAGCAAATGAAAAACTTCTACATCTGACGTGAAATTGATTCTAACTTCCATCAAATGTTAGCTGAAAATTTTTGCCTTACTTTGCCTAATCGAGCTTTGTCATAGTATACTGCTTTTTCATTTACTTTTGGAATAAATTATGTCGTTCACATAGTTTTTTGCGCGCGCGCCACACACCCGCGCACACAGACACATACCCACACACACGCACGCATACCACACACACACACACACACACACTGTGTTTGTTTCCAATGGTTCCAAAAGCCAGAAAAAAACAATTATCAATGTTAAAAAGTAGTGCGTAAAGATCAAAAAGCAACAAACACCACCATAAAAAACCTGTGGGTCTTCGTTTTTGCTGCTATACTTTTATTTTAAACTCAGGTATATGATTTTGAGACACAAGATTTTCGAACAAAAAACAAATTGAAATAATGTCTTTGTAACTGTGATCAGTCAATATTTTTGAGGGGCGATATTCGGCAAAGTTTTTAAAAATCCAAAAAAACTTTGTCGATTCTGTGTTCATCATCTGATGCGTACGCAATTATTCTTTTTTTTTACCAAATGTTGCTAAACAATTTTATTTTCAGCATCTTTCGAATTTTTTTTTGACATCAGTTGATTCATCTTTTTTTTTCATCAGTTGCAAATTATATAGAATGATAAAACTTTTCAATACATTTCTCTTATTGTTCCTATTGACAAACGAGGTGTATCGATGAGAGTTCTAGAGTTATTTGAGTTATTTAAGTAAACAGGTTGACTGAAAGCAATCCAAATGATTAGATTTGAAGATGCATAATGGGGCGGAAAACATAAAGGAATCAAAAATCGAATCAAATTTTAGATATTCAGATATTCAGTTTTGGAAATCAATACTATACTTGAGTAGAATTGACCACTGAACGCATCTAATTTCTATAAAATGTACGAAATGATATTACTAGTTCCTATATTTTGTTCACATATCAAATGAAAAACTTCTACATCTGACGTGAAATTGATTCTAACTTCCATCAAATGTTAGCTGAAAATTTTTGCATTACTTTGCCTAATCGAGCTTAGCCTAATACACTACCCCCCCCCCCCCCCCCCACCCTCATATCCTTAATTGCTAATTTTAGTTGATAGAAATGAGTGAACTGATTTAAATTCAAGCATCATTGTGATCAATTAAGCTTTATTCACATTTACAATGTACAAGCGTGTACAACTAATCTGTACAATGTTAGAATCATAACTCTTTTTCCATATAGATACACTTTTCCTGTTACTTCATCACCACCAAAGAATCTTGAAAACTTGCAACAGAAAAGTGGGACAGAATAAAAGACAGTTATCGAATTTTGGCATAAGAAGTTTTCCGTTCGCTTTTGCTAGCTCTGCTATCTTTTCTCGCCACTGATGGTTCCGGTTCAACGAGATCGTCATTGTCAGGACTCGCCAACTCTTGTTTCAGCAGGTGTGCCAAAACATCACACCGCTCGCTGAAAAAAAGTTACTCTAGCTGTTAACGACCATTACCTGTAAATAAGGGGACGATTCATATTTTCTACAAAAAATAAATAAAATTTACTTCTGTGAGGAGAAAGCAAGAAATAGTTCAGCATGGCCGAACCCTTTACCATGTACAAATATCAGAACATTCTCCGAACTACTGATCTCAATTGATCTCTTAGAGTACTTAAACTGACACAATCGTTTTTGGAACAATTAAAGATTTAACCAAATTGTTAAACGCAATTGTTACAACAAAAATAAAAATCAACAAAATAGAAATTTTTACAAGCCATGAGAAATATCAGTATACAACCAACTCTCATTTTTCTAAGATTTTTTTACAGCTTTAAACGCTGCGTCCGAGGAATTAAACACGTGAAAAAAATTTATCAACTTTAAAAGCACGAATTCCAATTCTCGACACATTTACACGACCAGTTTAGGACAAAAAGAGCCAAGCAAGATTAGTAATTAAGAAGTATACCAACCTCAATTGTATTAAAGCTAACCTTTTCTGAGGAACAATCGAAGAAATATTTGACTCCTCGATGTTCAGTTTCTCAGTCCCAATGTTCACAGCTCCAGTTGCTGACTTGTCAGTTTTTGTTTTGGTCGCAGTTGAATCAGGACTCAGATCAAATGCCATCTGCTGTAATTCTTCTGGTGATTTATCAGGAAAGAGCATTATCAGGAGAGAAATAAGTTCACTGGCATTCAGACCGGCTGCTGACACCAGACTTGAGATAAATAACTCTTCCTGAAACATAGAATGACCGACTCCTGAATGGATCTCACAAACACAACCGACTTAAGATCGGCAAATTGTTTTCAGGCTGACTCTATTGACTTAATTTAACTGCTGACTCTTGACAGCAGTTAAATTAAGTCAATAGAAATAGAAATAAAAAAACATTTTAAAAAATTGGACAATTTTTTGGACAAAATTTCCTTTTATACTGTATGTATTTGCGTGCAAGTAATTAATGGAGTCGATAGAAATAGGATATAACAATTCAGTCGGCTAATTTTGTTTAGTCTGAAATTTTAGGAAATTTGAGTTTTCTATATTTAGTATTCCTACATGTAAACACGAAATAGGCAAAACATGCTGCAGTGTGCGACCGAAGACAACTCAATGCAGATCAAATCTGGAGCCGAATGTTATGAATTGGATTGGGAACTCGAATTAAAAATATTTTAAATCGACATGTCAATTCAACTGTATCCCATGCCTTAGCCAAGTGATTAGGCTTCACTCACACATTATAATAGACCACGGACTGAGTACACGTAATCTGCATAAAGATAGACTAACTGAAAGCTTATCAATTACAATCACTTGAGGTCACGGAGGTGACCATCTCTATATAAATGATGTCAATATGATGTAATTATGACTGTAAATTCTCTCAGTGAAATGACAATCGTCATTAACACCATAGTGGCTATAGCACCATTAAAAAACAAACATAACAACCAAAATAAAAGTTTTCTCAAAAAAATATTATTAAACAAAAGGCAGTCAGGTACTTCTATGAAGTTTAAGAAATAGCTGACTACGTGTCCGGACAAAACAGTCCCAGACAAAAAAGTCCCAAATTGCTATATATTCCTAGCCAAAACATTCCCAGACGAAATAGTCCCAAATTGCAAAATATTCCCAGACAAAACCGTCCAAGACAAAATAGTCACAAATTACAAAATATTCCCAGACAAAACCGTCCCAGACAAAATAGTCCAAAATTGCAAAATATTCCCAGACAAAAAATTCCAAGACAAAATAGTCCAAAATTGCAAAAGATTCCCAGACAAAACAGTCCCAGACAAAATAGTCCCAGACAAAATAGTCCCAAATTGCAGAATATTCCCAGACAAAACAGTCCCAGACAAAATAGTCCCACATTGCTAAATATTCCCAGACAAAACCGTCCCCGCCAAAATAGTCCCAAATTGCAAAATATTCCTAGAAAAACCAAATACAAACAAAAAAGTCCCAGACAAAAATAGTCCCAAATTGCAAAATATTCCCAGACAAAACAGTCCCAGACAAAACAGTCCCACATTGCAAAATATTCCCAGACAAAACCATCCAGGTAAATAGTCCCAAATTGCAAAATATTCCCAGACAAAACCGTCCCAGACAAAATAATCCCAAATTGCAAAATATGCCTAGAGAAACAGTCCCAGACAAAATAGTCCCAAAATGCAAGATATTCCCAGACAAAAACGTCCCATACAAAATAGTCCCAATTCGCAAAATATGCCTAGAGAAAAAGTCCCAGACAAAATAGTCCCAAATTGCAAAATATTCCTATACAAAACAGTCCCAAACAAAATAGTCCCAGACAAAATAGTCCCAAATTGCAGAAAATTCTCAGACAAAACAGTCCCAGACAAAATAGTACCACATTGCTAAATATTCCCAGACAAAACATTCCAAGACAAAAAAGTCCCAAATTGCTAAAAATTCCGAGACAAAGCAGTCCCAGACAAAATAGTCCCAAAGTGCAAAATATTCTCAGACAAAACAGTCCCAGACAAAATAGTCCAAAAAAGCAGACTAAATAGTCCCGAATAAATATCGCAACAACTGTAAAAAATAATCTACAAACAACTAACAAACATAATCTTTCCGAATGTTTTGTTTTTATTTGATATGAACGAGGATTATACCAAAAACTTGTTTCAAGATACATATTTTGGCTAAAACTAAGTTTTAATCAGCTTAATATTTGTTCAATGAAGTACATCTTAAGTGGTTCCTTTGTTAATTGGTGTGCATATGTTTAAATCTATGTTTACTTGGGACTATTTTGTCTAGGACTGTTTCTTCTGCTTACTTGGGACTTACTAAAATTAAATATTTAAAATTAATACTATCACTAACAAAAAGATTATAAAAAAGGACAAGGAGGCACGGTAATGTGCGTTCGCACATTAAGTTCCAACCCCGCTCATCTATATTTTCCACTTAATTGTCTACCAAATGAGGAAGAGATAAAAAATAATAAAATATATTAAAATAATAAAAAAATTGAAAAGTTCAAAAAGTCACAGTAATTTTCTTAAAACAAATACATTCAATAACATAAGAGGCATTAGCTAACAACCGAATGAATAGAAAAGGTTCACATGCACCTCTCGATGAAAAATTTAAGATCTTTGAGTGGTTAAATTTAAAAATCAGACTGCCAAAAGAACAACAATTGAAGGCAAAAGACAAGAATTCAGTTAATTTTTTACTAAAACTCTTCCTCAAAGCCTTAAAAACCCTCTGTTTCTCTGAAAACAAACCGTATCTACAATTGGCCTCAAATTTACGTAAATTGGAGCTGTCATTAACGGAGCTGTGAATAAAAACTATTGTCAGTAATTGACATTAAAAAAACAAAAGCAAAATATTTTGAAAAAAGGCAGCATCAAAATAAAAACCAAAAAGTCTCTGATTCTAAGAGTCCATGATATTATCAAATCTCTCCCTGATTTTGTCGCACGCCCAACAAACCGACCAAGTGTTCCAAGCATTTGCGAATTAGACCAATTGTTGAATGGAGTTCTTCAAATATTGAAAAAAAATGCTTTTTGTATAATTATCCAGTTAAATCTGCAAAAAACGGCAAAGTTTTAGTTTCATAAGACTTTCATACGGCGCCTAATAAAAACTATCGCTCCTTTTGAGATTAAAGAGTCTGTTGTAAGGTTTCTAGGTCACTAAGAATGGCAAACTTTAACAAAGTGGACCAAAAAAAAACATTTTGTGCAATTTTTGATGAAAAAAGTTGGAATTTTGGAAATTTTAGAAAAAACTTTAGCCAAAAAAACTTCAATCAAACAATTCAGCAACGCTCTTTTATTTCCAACGGTAACAACAACACTCTGCCGTTAAAAATTTTAACTTATTTTGAATTTTATTAGCGAAATTGTGCCAAATTTTAGCAAAAATTATTGAAATTGTGAACAAAAACAGTCGAATGTTCACAAAACTTTAAATCTCGATAACTCCCTGTAAAAAACGAAAATCGAAAAAATCTTTTTAATTCCGTATTCTACGCTGGACGGGCTTTTCAATGATGCCACTCACAATTCTCTACGCTGAATATATCGATCGGCCAAAATTGACTGAACAAAAAAAAACCAGTTGAGCATATAGTTCCTCCCTCCCCACTAAAGTGGGGGTCGGAACAATTAACATAGTCCACAGGACGACTGAAATGAAGCAAAAACAGAATGACAGTAAATAGAAATTATGTTTACAATAGTATTCTTAGATTTTTATTTCTTATGAGGCATTATAAAAACACATGCGCTTACCATATTTTAACCATTATAACCGTTTCAAATGACTAAATAAACTAATATATTAAATAGCTTGTGACTATTATCTTAAATTTAGCACAACTATTGTATGTTAAAGAAAATAGTATTTCAAAATCCCATCATTTTTACATACCCAAACTCGTGGACATGATTTACGGTATGTACCACAACAAATGACGAAAGTGGTGCTCTTTCATCTTGGGTAAAAATGCGTTAAAAGAGATTGTTTGACGAATTATTCGCAATGTTGTTCATAAAAAGTAAAAAAAACCTTGAAATTAGCAAATATAAGTTTTGCAAAGTAATCTTTAGAAGATCTGTAGAAGGTTACACCTGGCCAGATCTCATTACATTGTAGGCAAATCAAGCACCTTCAACAAAAATGATTACACTAATTATCACCAAACTCACACCATGAAATTCAGTCAATGACCTCAAGCACATCAGTTATTTTTAAAAGTTTTGACGGTCAGGAACAAAAAAAAACATTTTTACAGCTTTTGACAGTCAACAAATGGTAGCACCAAAATTGACTAATATGAAAATCAAAAACGCAAATCACTAAACCAATAAAATTCACAATTTTGGTGCTTCATGACCATTAAAAAACGATTGCTCCCTATAAAGTATACGTGAAACAAGCGTAATTAGCATTATGATACATGGTTTCTGGAAAACTGCAAAGGTTTCCATAAATGGAGATAAATCAATATCAGATACTATCAAATGATTTCATACCTGATGTTTCAGAGCTTCCATTTTCTTGACATGCAGCTGAGCCTTCGCAACCTCCATCAACCTGTTTTTCTCCAATTCTACATGCAACCTAAACAAAACCTGAAAGTTACCTCAACAGCACTCAACCAACAGGTGTGTCTCCATCAACCTCCTTCACAGTATATACCCCGCCATAATAAGATTCCACTATAGAAAAAAACGGTTGTCGAGGGCAGGGGTTTTGAGTTCTTGTCCCAACAGTTGGGGAGGTCTTGGGGCTAAATTGACCAACAGTCGACAGTTCTTTCCCCTTTTTTCCAACTATAAAAGAATGAACGATTATCATGACAAAGAGCAAAAATGAAGAGTAAAAATATACTTACTCTGAGAAGCCCTCGTCAATCGCTGCAGAAGTATTACCTGAAACAACTGTTTGGTTTAAGCTGCTCACTTCAACGGCAATAGCCAAGGCTGGTTAGTTGTACACATCAAGCCAAGCTGGTAAAGAAAAAAAGACACAGTTCATTACAACTGAAGATACTGTAGTCTATGGAAAGGTTATCACTATAATAACAAAAGTAGAAAACTAAAGCTTTGCCTTTTTTCATTACAGTTCGTTTTGCATAAAACTGAAAAAGCACTTATATCACCTTCAATTCAAACACTTGCATTTATTTTGAAACTTTAACACAATTTATATGACACTTGGAGCATTCAGAATCTGACATCCGATAAGTAAATGTACTATACGCTTCAAAATATGTTAATTATAACATACTTTAAGGTAGCTTATGCTTTTACGGCAAAATTGCTTGACAAATCAAGGTTCACTACACCCAATTCGTCTCGTCTTGGTTGTAAAAAAACTGACATACAAAATCATTAACTTTTAATAACTTCATTTGCCTTAACAGAATTGAAATCAAGTTAAAAATAGAAAGAGATTGACATTGGGTAAATTATCATGTAACCTTGTTTGGTGCTTGTCATCTTGTCAATTTTGTGTTGCAACAGATCATTTTGCCTAGTTTTTTCTTCCTCAATTTGCTCATCGATTTTCTTCCGAATCTGAAAGAAACATAGATAAATCAAACACAAACCCACGAACGTCTGACAAATTCTCAAACAATAGGCGGGGCTACACTCTAAAAATCTCTCGTGTGAAATCACACGATTTTTTCTCGTGTGGTGAAAAATCACACGATTTTTCGTGTGATAAATGCGTCTCGTGTGATTTCACACGAGAAAATTTTCCTCGTGTGATGAAAAATTACACGATTTTTCGTGTGAATGAATGTATGATGAAATGAAGCAATTTTTATAAAAAATTCAGATTTTTTCCTCGTCCTAATTTCCTTTAGAACAGACGGCTGAGCTATCCATGATAATTTCATGCTACATTGGGCTCTTTTTAGTGATTAAAGCCAGAGATAATACTTTAAATTGAAAAAGTTGGGTATAAAGTGCATTTTTTCTTTGTTTTGTCATTTCAAAACAGAATCTGGTTA
This sequence comes from Convolutriloba macropyga, assembly GCF_964194025.1. Taxonomy (NCBI): domain Eukaryota; kingdom Metazoa; phylum Xenacoelomorpha; order Acoela; family Convolutidae; genus Convolutriloba; species Convolutriloba macropyga. The sequence continues at coordinate 31,104,277 of NC_134471.1, forward strand.
TTTCAATGTACTATACGTGAAATCAATGGTGATTTCAATGGACTAAACACCCAACAAAAAGAGCCCAATAAAAAGATTTTAAAAATTCAAGGCATAATGTATTTAACGTAGATGTAGCGCACTCTAGAGTTATAGGTTCAAAAAGCTTCTTGAATAATGCATTCTCAGTGGGTATTTTACTCATCCCAATTTCTTTTAGAACACAAGAATGTTCTCTCAATTGGATTCTCATACTATTTTGGGCTTTTTTCAGTGATAAAAACAAAAGATAAAACTTTAAAATGATAAAAATGTGGTAAAGTGGGCCACCTAAATTTTTCCCGCAAAACCCTTTTTTCCAACGCTGATTTTGAGTGACTGTCAAGTATAATTTGTAGAAAATCTCATTTTTAAAATCAAAATCAGTGTTTGTTTGCGCAAAAAACTCATAGCTGGAGAATATAAGAGAATCTAACACGTTACCGAGGAAACTGTTTTGTGAGGTTTGTACATTTTTTTTCTTTGTTTTTGTCATTTAAAAGACAGTCTGGTAAGCTCAAAGGACCATACGTTGGCTGTCAGGATTGGAAATTTATGCGGTGGTTGATAAACACCTTAAAAAAGAACCCCATTCCAAATGATTTAAAATTTTTATGGGTATTGTGTTCAAAGTAGATATAGCGCACTCAAGAGTTATAAGCTCAAAATGCTTCTTGAATATCGCAAACTCTGTGGGTCGTTGACTTGCTTCTTCTAAGTGAATTCACACAAATGTACGGATAAATTGAATAAAATCATTTTTTGACAAGTTTTTGACAGAATTTTTATGGAGAACCTGCTAAAACATATTGAACTACAACCCAGACTGAAAAGCCGAAATAGCCACATCAGCAAATGTTGCTCTAAGATGACTTACAACGGCTAACTCTTTAGCTGTGATTCATAACGAGCTGCCATTCTTGATTTGGTCATCTTTTAACCCTTTTTCAAGGAATAGTTGGAGAGAAAACACAATGAATCGCAAAAAAAGGGTAAAGTGGGCCACCTCAAAGATCCTCTCACAAAAAGTGTTTTTATCCTTATGTGTTGACTGTAGTTTGTCAGTCAAGCTGAATATTAGCAGTTAATGGCCTTTGAGCCTTATATTTATGAATAACTCTGACCGGAGCCACGACCTGACGTTTTTATTGGATAAAGAGGAATCACTTCTTTCTGTTTTGACAATAGTATTTATTTTTGAGTTTCATAACCGGAAAAGCGAAGAAAAAGTTCTTCTAGCGTTTTAACTTGCTTCTCCTAAGTGAATTCACACAATTGTATGGATAAATAGAATAAAATCTTCTTTTGACAAGTTTTTGACAGAAATTTTACGGAGAACCTGCTAAAACATATTGAATTACAACCCAGACTGAAAAGCCGAAATATCCACATAAACAAATGTTGCTCTAAGATGACTTACAACGGCTAACTCCTTAGCTGTGATTCATAACGAGCTGCCATTCTTGATTTGAACATCTTTTAACCCTTTTGAAAGGAATAGTTGAAGAGAAAACAGATTGAATCGCAAAAAGTGGGGTAAAGTGGGCCACCTAAAAGATCCTCTCACAAAAACTATTTTTATTCTTATGTGTTGACTGTAGTTTGTCAGTCAAGCTGAATATTAGCAGTTAATGGCATATGAGCCTTATAATTATGAATAACTCTGACCGGAGCCACGACCTGACGTTTTTATTTGATAAAGAGGAATCACTTCTTTCTGTTTTGACAATAGTATTTATTTTTGAGTTTCATAACCGGAAAAGCAAGGAAAAAGTTCTTCTAGCGTTTTGACTTGCTTTTCCTAAGTGAATTCACACAAATGTACGGATAAATTGAAAAAAATCTTTTTTTGACAAGTTTTTGACAGAATTTTTACGGAGAACCTGCTAAAACATATTGAATTACAACCCAGACTGAAAATCCGAAATAGCCACGTCAACAAATGTTGCTCTAAGATGACTTACAACGGCTAACTCTTTAGCTGTGATTCATAACGAGCTGCCATTCTTGATTTGAACATCTTTTAACCCTTTTTCAAAGAATAGTTGCAGAGAAAACACAATGAATCGCAAAAAGTGGGGTAAAGTGGGCCACCTAAAAGATCCTCTCACAAAAACTGTTTTTATCCTTATGTGTTGACTGTACTTTGTCAGTCAAGCTGAATATTAGCAGTTAATGGACTTTGAGCCTTATATTAATGAACAACTCTGACCGGAGCCACGACCTGACGTTTTTATTTGATAAAGAGGAATCACTTCTTTCTGTTTTGACAATAGTATTTATTTTTGAGTTCCATAACCAAAAAAGCGAATAAAAAGTTCTTCTAGCATTTTAACTTGCTTCTCCTAAGTGAATTCACGCAATTGTATTGATAAATTGAATAAAATCTTCTTTTGACAAGTTTTTGACAGAATTTTTACGGAGAACCTGCTAAAACATATTGAATTACAACCCAGACTGAAAATCCGAAATAGCCACGTCAACAAATGTTGCTCTAAGATGACTTACAACGGCTAACTCTTTAGCTGTGATTCATAACGAGCTGCCATTCTTGATTTGAACATCTTTTAACCCTTTTTCAAAGAATAGTTGCAGAGAAAACACAATGAATCGCAAAAAGTGGGGTAAAGTGGGCCACCTAAAAGATCCTCTCACAAAAACTGTTTTTATCCTTATGTGTTGACTGTACTTTGTCAGTCAAGCTGAATATTAGCAGTTAATGGACTTTGAGCCTTATATTAATGAACAACTCTGACCGGAGCCACGACCTGACGTTTTTATTTGATAAAGAGGAATCACTTCTTTCTGTTTTGACAATAGTATTTATTTTTGAGTTCCATAACCAAAAAAGCGAATAAAAAGTTCTTCTAGCATTTTAACTTGCTTCTCCTAAGTGAATTCACGCAATTGTATTGATAAATTGAATAAAATCTTCTTTTGACAAGTTTTTGACAGAATTTTTACGGAGAACCTGCTAAAACATATTGAATTACAACCCAGACTGAAAACCGAAATAGCCACATCAACAATTGTTGCTCTAAGATGACTTACAATGGCTAACTTTTTAGCTGTGATTCATAACGAGCTGCCACTCTTGATTTGAACATCTTTTAACCCTTTTTCAAGGAATAGTTGAAGAGAAAACAGATTGAGTCCCAAAAAGTCGGGTAAAGTGGGCCACCTAAAAGAACCTCTCACAAAAACTATTTTTATCCTTATGTGTTGACTATAGTTTGTCAGTCAAGCTGAATATTAGCAGTTAATGGCATTTGGGCATTATATTTATGAATAACTCTGACCGGAGCCATGACCTGACGTTTTTATTTGATAAAGAGGAATCACTTCTTTCTGTTTTGACAAAAGTATTTATTTTTGAGTTTCATAACCGGAAAAGCAAGGAAAAAGTTCTTCTAGCGTTTTGACTTGTTTCTCCTAAGTGAATTCACACAAATGTACGGATAAATTGAAAAAAATCTTTTTTTGACAAGTTTTTGACAGAATTTTTACGGAGAAACTGCTAAAACATATTGAATTACAACCCAGACTGAAAATCCGAAATAGCCACATCAACAAATGTTGCTCTAAGATGACTTACAACGGCTAACTCTTTAGCTGTGATTCATAACGAGCTGCCATTCTTGATTTGGTCATCTTTTAACCCTTTTTCAAGGAATAGTTGAAGAGAAAACAGATTGAGTCGCAAAAAGTCGGGTAAAGTGGGCCACCTAAAAGATCCTCTCACAAAAACTGTTTTTATTTTTATGTGTTGACTGTAAATTGTCAGTCAAGCTGAATATTAGCAGTTAATGGCATTTGAGCATTATATTTATGAATAACTCTGACCGGAGCCACGACCTGACGTTTTTATTTGATAAAGAGGAATCACTTCTTTCTGTTTTGACAAAAGTATTTATTTTTGAGTTTCATAACCGGAAAAGCAAGGAAAAAGTTCTTCTAGCGTTTTGACTTGTTTCTCCTAAGTGAATTCACATAAATGTACGGATAAATTGAAAAAAAATCTTTTTTTGACAAGTTTTTGACAGAATTTTTACGGAGAAACTGCTAAAACATATTGAATTACAACCCAGACTGAAAATCCGAAATAGCCACATCAACAATTGTTGCTCTAAGATGACTTACAACGGCTAACTTTTTAGCTGTGATTCATAACGAGCTGCCACTCTTGATTTGAACATCTTTTAACCCTTTTTCAAGGAATAGTTGAAGAGAAAACAGATTGAGTCGCAAAAAGTCGGGTAAAGTGGGCCACCTAAAAGATCCTCTCACAAAAACTATTTTTATCCTTATGTGTTGACTATAGTTTGTCAGTCAAGCTGAATATTAGCAGTTAATGGCATTTGAGCATTATATTTATGAATAACTCTGACCGGAGCCACGACCTGACGTTTTTATTTGATAAAGAGGAATCACTTCTTTCTGTTTTGACAAAAGTATTTATTTTTGAGTTTCATAACCGGAAAAGCAAGGAAAAAGTTCTTCTAGCGTTTTGACTTCTTTCTCCTAAGTGAATTCACACAAATGTACTGATAACTTGAAAAAAATCTTTTTTTGACAAGTTTTTGACAGAATTTTTACGGAGAACCTGCTAAAACATATTGAATTACAACCCAGACTGAAAAGCCGAAATAGCCACATCAGCAAATGTTGCTCTAAGATGACTTACAACGGCTAACTCTTTAGCTGTGATTCATAACGAGCTGCCATTCTTGATTTGGTCATCTTTTAACCCTTTTTCAAGGAATAGTTGAAGAGAAAACAGATTGAGTCGCAAAAAGTCGGGTAAAGTGGGCCACCTAAAAGATCCTCTCACAAAAACTATTTTTATCCTTATGTGTTGACTATAGTTTGACAGTCAAGCTGAATATTAGCAGTTAATGGCATTTGAGCATTATATTTATGAATAACTCTGACCGGAGCCACGACCTGACGTTTTTATTTGATAAAGAGGAATCACTTCTTTCTGTTTTGACAAAAGTATTTATTTTTGAGTTTCATAACCGGAAAAGCAAGGAAAAAGTTCTTCTAGCGTTTTGACTTCTTTCTCCTAAGTGAATTCACACAAATGTACTGATAACTTGAAAAAAATCTTTTTTTGACAAGTTTTTGACAGAATTTTTACGGAGAACCTGCTAAAACATATTGAATTACAACCCAGACTGAAAAGCCGAAATAGCCACATCAGCAAATGTTGCTCTAAGATGACTTACAACGGCTAACTCTTTAGCTGTGATTCATAACGAGCTGCCATTCTTGATTTGGTCATCTTTTAACCCTTTTTCAAGGAATAGTTGAAGAGAAAACAGATTGAGTCGCAAAAAGTCGGGTAAAGTGGGCCACCTAAAAGATCCTCTCACAAAAACTATTTTTATCCTTATGTGTTGACTATAGTTTGACAGTCAAGCTGAATATTAGCAGTTAATGGCATTTGAGCATTATATTTATGAATAACTCTGACCGGAGCCACGACCTGACGTTTTTATTTGATAAAGAGGAATCACTTCTTTCTGTTTTGACAAAAGTATTTATTTTTGAGTTTCATAACCGGAAAAGCAAGGAAAACGTTCTTCTAGCGTTTTGACTTGTTTCTCCTAAGTGAATTCACCCAAATGTACGGATAAATTGAAAAAAAATCTTTTTTTGACAAGTTTTTGACAGAATTTTTACGGAGAAACTGCTAAAACATATTGAATTACAACCCAGACTGAAAAGCCGAAATAGCCACATCAACAAATGTTGCTCTAAGATGACTTACAACGGCTAACTCTTTAGCTGTGATTCATAACGAGCTGCCATTCTTGATTTGGTCATCTTTTAACCCTTTTTCAAGGAATAGCTGGAGAGAAAACACAATGAATCGCAAAAAGTGGGGTAAAGTGGGCCACCTAAAAGATCCTCTCACAAAAACTGTTTTTATCCTTATGTGTTGACTGTAGTTTGTCAGTCAAGCTGAATATTAGCAGTTAGGGGCATTTGAGCTTTATATTTATGAATAACTCTGACCGGAGCCACGACCTGACGTTTTTATTTGATAAAGAGGAATCACTTCTTTCTGTTTTGACAATAGTATTTTTTTTGAGTTTCATAACCTGAAAAAAGGAAAAAGTTCTTCTAGCGTTTTAACTTGCTTCCCCTAAGTGAATTCACACAAATGTATGGATAAATTGAAAAAAAATCTTTTTTTGACAAGTTTTTGACAGAAATTTTACGGAGAACCTGCTAAAACGTATTGAATTACAACCCAGACTGAAAAGCCGAAATAACCACATCAACAAATGTTGCTCTAAGATGACTTACAACGGCAAACTCTTTAGCTGTGATTCATAACGAGATGCCATTCTTGATTTGGTCATCTTTTAACTCTTTTTCAAGGAATAGTTGGAGAGAAAACACAATGAATCGCAAAAAGTGGGGTAAAGTGGGCCACCTAAAAGATCCTCTCACAAAAACTGTTTTTATTTTTATGTGTTGACTGTAAATTGTCAGTCAAGCTGAATATTAGCAGTTAATGGCCTATGAGCCTTATAACTATGAATAACTCTGACCGGAGCCACGACCTGAAGTTTTTATTTGATAAAGAGGAATCATTTCTTTCTGTTTTGACAATAGTATTTATTTTTGAGTTTCATTACTGTAAAAGCAAAGAAGAAGTTCTTCTAGCGTTTTAGCTTGCTTCTCCCAAACAAATTCACACAAATGTACGGATAAATTGAATAAAATCGTTTTTTGAGAATTTTTTGACAGAATTTTTACGGAGAACCTGCTAAAACATATTGAACTACAACCCAGACTGAAAAGCCGAAATAGCCACATCAGCAAATGTTGCCCTAAGATGACTTACAACGACTAACTCTTTAGCTGTGATTCATAACGAGCTGCTATTCTTGATTCGCTCATCTTTTAACCCTTTTTCAAGGAATAGTTGGAGAGAAAACACAATGAATCGCAAAAAGTGGGGTAAAGTGGGCCACCTAAAAGATCCTCTCACAAAAACTGTTTTTATCCTTATGTGTTGACTGTACTTTGTCAGTCAAGCTGAATATTGGCAGTTAATGGCCTTTGAGCCTTATATTTATGAATAACTCTGACCGGAGCCACGACCTGACGTTTTTATTTGATAAAGAGGAATCACTTCTTTCTGTTTTGACAAAAGTATTTATTTTTGAGTTTCATAACCGGAAAAGCAAGGAAAAAGTTCTTCTAGCGTTTTGACTTGTTTCTCCTAAGTGAATTCACATAAATGTACGGATAAATTGAAAAAAAATCTTTTTTTGACAAGTTTTTGACAGAATTTTTACGGAGAAACTGCTAAAACATATTGAATTACAACCCAGACTGAAAATCCGAAATAGCCACATCAACAAATGTTGCTCTAAGATGACTTACAACGGCTAACTCTTTAGCTGTGATTCATAACGAGCTGCCATTCTTGATTTGGTCATCTTTTAACCCTTTTTCAAGGAATAGTTGAAGAGAAAACAGATTGAGTCGCAAAAAGTCGGGTAAAGTGGGCCACCTAAAAGATCCTCTCACAAAAACTGTTTTTATTTTTATGTGTTGACTGTAAATTGTCAGTCAAGCTGAATATTAGCAGTTAATGGCATTTGAGCATTATATTTATGAATAACTCTGACCGGAGCCACGACCTGACGTTTTTATTTGATAAAGAGGAATCACTTCTTTCTGTTTTGACAAAAGTATTTATTTTTGAGTTTCATAACCGGAAAAGCAAGGAAAAAGTTCTTCTAGCGTTTTGACTTGTTTCTCCTAAGTGAATTCACATAAATGTACGGATAAATTGAAAAAAAATCTTTTTTTGACAAGTTTTTGACAGAATTTTTACGGAGAAACTGCTAAAACATATTGAATTACAACCCAGACTGAAAATCCGAAATAGCCACATCAACAATTGTTGCTCTAAGATGACTTACAACGGCTAACTTTTTAGCTGTGATTCATAACGAGCTGCCACTCTTGATTTGAACATCTTTTAACCCTTTTTCAAGGAATAGTTGAAGAGAAAACAGATTGAGTCGCAAAAAGTCGGGTAAAGTGGGCCACCTAAAAGATCCTCTCACAAAAACTATTTTTATCCTTATGTGTTGACTATAGTTTGTCAGTCAAGCTGAATATTAGCAGTTAATGGCATTTGAGCATTATATTTATGAATAACTCTGACCGGAGCCACGACCTGACGTTTTTATTTGATAAAGAGGAATCACTTCTTTCTGTTTTGACAAAAGTATTTATTTTTGAGTTTCATAACCGGAAAAGCAAGGAAAAAGTTCTTCTAGCGTTTTGACTTCTTTCTCCTAAGTGAATTCACACAAATGTACTGATAACTTGAAAAAAATCTTTTTTTGACAAGTTTTTGACAGAATTTTTACGGAGAACCTGCTAAAACATATTGAATTACAACCCAGACTGAAAAGCCGAAATAGCCACATCAGCAAATGTTGCTCTAAGATGACTTACAACGGCTAACTCTTTAGCTGTGATTCATAACGAGCTGCCATTCTTGATTTGGTCATCTTTTAACCCTTTTTCAAGGAATAGTTGAAGAGAAAACAGATTGAGTCGCAAAAAGTCGGGTAAAGTGGGCCACCTAAAAGATCCTCTCACAAAAACTATTTTTATCCTTATGTGTTGACTATAGTTTGACAGTCAAGCTGAATATTAGCAGTTAATGGCATTTGAGCATTATATTTATGAATAACTCTGACCGGAGCCACGACCTGACGTTTTTATTTGATAAAGAGGAATCACTTCTTTCTGTTTTGACAAAAGTATTTATTTTTGAGTTTCATAACCGGAAAAGCAAGGAAAACGTTCTTCTAGCGTTTTGACTTGTTTCTCCTAAGTGAATTCACCCAAATGTACGGATAAATTGAAAAAAAATCTTTTTTTGACAAGTTTTTGACAGAATTTTTACGGAGAAACTGCTAAAACATATTGAATTACAACCCAGACTGAAAAGCCGAAATAGCCACATCAACAAATGTTGCTCTAAGATGACTTACAACGGCTAACTCTTTAGCTGTGATTCATAACGAGCTGCCATTCTTGATTTGGTCATCTTTTAACCCTTTTTCAAGGAATAGCTGGAGAGAAAACACAATGAATCGCAAAAAGTGGGGTAAAGTGGGCCACCTAAAAGATCCTCTCACAAAAACTGTTTTTATCCTTATGTGTTGACTGTAGTTTGTCAGTCAAGCTGAATATTAGCAGTTAGGGGCATTTGAGCTTTATATTTATGAATAACTCTGACCGGAGCCACGACCTGACGTTTTTATTTGATAAAGAGGAATCACTTCTTTCTGTTTTGACAATAGTATTTTTTTTGAGTTTCATAACCTGAAAAAAGGAAAAAGTTCTTCTAGCGTTTTAACTTGCTTCCCCTAAGTGAATTCACACAAATGTATGGATAAATTGAAAAAAAATCTTTTTTTGACAAGTTTTTGACAGAAATTTTACGGAGAACCTGCTAAAACGTATTGAATTACAACCCAGACTGAAAAGCCGAAATAACCACATCAACAAATGTTGCTCTAAGATGACTTACAACGGCAAACTCTTTAGCTGTGATTCATAACGAGATGCCATTCTTGATTTGGTCATCTTTTAACTCTTTTTCAAGGAATAGTTGGAGAGAAAACACAATGAATCGCAAAAAGTGGGGTAAAGTGGGCCACCTAAAAGATCCTCTCACAAAAACTGTTTTTATTTTTATGTGTTGACTGTAAATTGTCAGTCAAGCTGAATATTAGCAGTTAATGGCCTATGAGCCTTATAACTATGAATAACTCTGACCGGAGCCACGACCTGAAGTTTTTATTTGATAAAGAGGAATCATTTCTTTCTGTTTTGACAATAGTATTTATTTTTGAGTTTCATTACTGTAAAAGCAAAGAAGAAGTTCTTCTAGCGTTTTAGCTTGCTTCTCCCAAACAAATTCACACAAATGTACGGATAAATTGAATAAAATCGTTTTTTGAGAATTTTTTGACAGAATTTTTACGGAGAACCTGCTAAAACATATTGAACTACAACCCAGACTGAAAAGCCGAAATAGCCACATCAGCAAATGTTGCCCTAAGATGACTTACAACGACTAACTCTTTAGCTGTGATTCATAACGAGCTGCTATTCTTGATTCGCTCATCTTTTAACCCTTTTTCAAGGAATAGTTGGAGAGAAAACACAATGAATCGCAAAAAGTGGGGTAAAGTGGGCCACCTAAAAGATCCTCTCACAAAAACTGTTTTTATCCTTATGTGTTGACTGTACTTTGTCAGTCAAGCTGAATATTGGCAGTTAATGGCCTTTGAGCCTTATATTTATGAATAACTCTGACCGGAGCCACGACCTGACGTTTTTATTTGATAAAGAGGAATCACTTCTTTCTGTTTTGACAATAGTATTTGTTTTTGAGTTTCATAACCGGAAAAGCAAGGAAAAAGTTCTCCTAGCTTTTTGGCTTGCTTTTCCTACGTGAATTCACACAAATGTGCGGATAAATTGAATAAAACTTTTTTTGACAAGTTTTTGACAGAATTTTTACGGAAAACCTGCTAAAACATATTGAATTACAACCCAGACTGAAAAGCCGAAATAGCCACATCAACAAATGTTGCTCTAAGATGACTTACAACGGCTAAATGTTTAGCTATGATTCATAACGAGCTGCCATACTTGATTTGGTCATCTTTTAACCCTTTTTCAAGGAATAGTTGGAGAGAAAACACAATGAATCGCAAAAAGTGGGGTAAAGTGGGCCACCTAAAAGATCCTCTCACAAAAACTGTTTTTACCCTTATGTGTTGACTGTAGTTTGTCAGTCAAGCTGAATATTAGCAGTTAATGGCCTGTGAGACTTATATTTATGAATATCTCTGACCGGAGCCACGACCTGAAGTTTTTATTTGATAAAGAGGAATCACTTCTTTCTGTTCTGACAATAGTATTTATTTTTGAGTTTCAAAACCGGAAAAGCAAAGAAAAATTTCTTCTAGCGTTTTAACTTGCTTCTCCTAATTAGATTCACACAAATGTACGGATAAATTGAATAAAATTGTTTTTTGACAAGTTTGTGACAGAATTTTTACGGAGAACCTGCTAAAACATATCGAAATACAACCCAGACTGAAAAGCCGAAATAGCCACATCAGCAAATTTTGCTCTAAGATGACTTACAACGGCTAACTCTTTAGCTGTGATTCATAACGAGCTGCCATTCTTGATTTGGTCATCTTTCAACCCTTTTTCAAGGAATAGTTGGAGAGAAAACACAATGAATCGCAAAAAGTGGGGTAAAGTGGGCCACCTAAAAGACCCTCTCACAAAAACTGTTTTTATCCTTATTTGTTGACTGTAGTTTGTCAGTCAAGCTGAACATTAGCAGTGAATGGCCTTGGAGCCTTATATTTATTAATAACTCAGACCAGAGTCACGACCTGACGTTTTTATTCAATAAAGAGGAATCACTTCTTTCTGTTTTGACAATAGTATTTTTTTTGAGTTTCATAACCGGAAAAGCAAGGAATAAGTTCTTCTAGCGTTTTGACTAGCTTCTCCTAAGTGAATTCACAAGAATGTAGGGATAAATTGAAAAAAATCGTTTTTTGACAAGTTTTTGACAGAATTTTTACGGAGAACCTGCTAAAACATATTGAACTACAACCCAGACTGAAAAGCCGAAATAGCCACATCAGCAAATGTTGCTCTAAGATGACTTACAACGGCTATCTCTTGAGCTGTGATTCATAACGAGCTGCCATTGTTGATTTGGTCATCTTTTAACCCTTTTTCAAGGAATAGTTGAAGAGAAAACACAATGAATCCCAAAAAGTGGGATAAAGTGGGCCACCTAAAAGATCCTCTCACAAAAACTGTTTTTATCCTTATGTGTTGACTGTAGTTTGTCAGTCAAGCTGAATATTAGCAGTGAATGGCCTTTGAGCCTTATATTTATGAATAACTCTGACCGGAGCCACGACCTGACGTTTTTATTTGATAAAGAGGAATCACTTCTTTCTGTTTTGACATTAGTATTTATTTTTGAGTTTCATAACTGGAAAAGCAAAGAATAAGTTCTTCTAGCGTTTTGACTTGCTTCTCCTAAGTGAATTCACACAAATGTACGGATAAATTGAATGAAATCTTTTTTTGACAAGTTTTTGACAGAATTTTTACGGAGAACCTGCTAAAACATATTGAAATACAACCCAGACTGAAAAGCCGAAATAGCCACATCAGCAAATATTGCTCTAAGATTACTTACAACGGCTAACTCTTTGAGTGTAATTCATAACGAGCTGCCATTCTTGATTTGGCCATCTTTTAACCCTTTTTCAAGGAATAGTTGAAGAGAAAACACAATGAATCGCAAAAAATGGGGTAAAGTGGGCCACCTAAAAGATCCTCTCACAAAAACTGTTTTTATCCTTATGCGTTGGCTGTATTCTGTCAGTCAAGCTGAATATTAGCAGTTAATGGCCTTTGAGTCTTATATTTATGAATAACTCTGACCGGAGCCACGACCTGACGTTTTTATTTGATAAAGAGGAATCACTTCTTTCTGTTTTGACAATAGTATTTATTTTTGAGTTTCATAACCGGAAAAGCAAGGAATAAGTTCTTCTAGCATTTTGACTTGCTTCTCCTAGGTGAATTCAGACAAATGTACGGAAAAATTGAATAAAATCTTTTTTGACAAGTTTTTGACAGAATTTTTACGGAGAACCTGCTAAAACATATTGAATTAAAACCCAGACTGAAAAGCCGAAATAGCCACATCAGCAAATGTTGCTCTAAGATGACTTATAACGGCTAACTCTTTAGCTGTGATTCATAACAAGCTGCCATTCTTGATTTGGTCATCTTTTAAAACTTTTTCAAGGCATAGTTGTAGAAAAAAACAATGAATCGCAAAAAGTGGGGTAAAGTGGGCCACAAAAAAGATCCTCTCACAAAAACTGTTTTTATCCCTACGTGTTGACTGTAGTTTGTTTCCCTCGGCAGTGGACTAAACATGCATCCAGAAACACTCGGCAAGTGATGTTTCAAGCCGCTTTGCGCATTTTTATCAAGAACTCGGGCTTTGCTTATAGCGAAAAAATAGGGTACACTTAGGAGCTTTGCTGATTTCTCAAAAACTACTGTACCAAATTTAACGGGCATAGGCGCGTTTTGTTGCTACTGAAACTCTCTTGATTGATGTTTTTAGTTGTATTTCTGAATCAATAACCGCAAAAAGTTATCTATGTCCAAACTTTGAAAAAAATTGCAATTTTTGTTCATTTGGGGTCAATTTTGGTCATTTTCGAATTTCTCATTCAATTTTTGACCAAAACGAGTAATTAGTGGCTTAATCTGTTGCTGTTAAGACTTTATTCTCTGGAATGGCTAGTCACATTCCTGAAAATTTTCTTTAGAACACTCATTTAATGATGAATTCAGAAAATTAAAATCCTTTCTCAATTTTATGGCTGAGTGGTGTTATGCGCAATTGCACAAGTTTTTCGGCGCGTGTTTTGTGTTTTCTAGAGACTATTTAAAGTGTTGAAGCTAATTGTGTCAAATATTGGGGTTATTTCAATAATTTTTCTTTTTTCGCGATTTCATCAAAATTCTGTGGATGTTGTTTTATGTCAAAACACACAAAACATCATAGCCTTCATGGTGAGGTGGGAAATTTTTTCCCACCTCACCATGAAGGTTCGCCGTGACCTAGAACGTGGAACTGGAACAGAATTACACCCACAAATACGCCGGGAACGCTGTTTCACGTTGTTTTACGTCGGTTCCGGAGATCTTGGGCTTCGATTTTAGCCCAAAAAATGGGGTACAGAACAGTATTTTGTTAATATCTGCTAAAGTACTGAACCAAATTAAACGGGAGTGGTCGCATTTTGTTGGCACTGAACCGGTCTTGCTTGCAGTTTTTGGTTGGTTTCTCAAATCGGTCTTATCAGAAAGTTATTAATGTTTAAATTTGAAAAAAGTCGAATTTTTGGGCTGTTCTGGGTGACCCAAATTTTGGTACAACAAAACGCGAGAGTTACCAAACAAATGTTAGTGTTTAAGAATCCCCAGATAGTGGGCATTATCCCCATATAAATTTTATATGGTGTTTTATGTAGTTCAGACGTTGAACTTTGGCTCTGAACAGAGGTCACCTCGCTTTTTTGGGCATTTGGCAGGGTACCTACTTTTTGCTATAACTTCTTCTAGAGTGCACCGATTGGGCTCATTTTTTAATATGATGCGTATCTCAAGCAGTGCTACAAACTATTCTAAGGGGGTTTTTGTTTTTGTTCCGCCGTTTTAGAGAAATTGGCCAGTAAACTTGCCGTCGATTTTAGCCCCAGAAGCGGTTGACACCAGCGTTTGACACCAGCGGTTGACACATCTTGAAGCTTAACTATCTTGCAAACCTTAGTGTTTTAGAATACTCAGTTAGTGGAGAGTCTCCCCATATAAATTTGTAGCATGGTGTTCCGAACACACATGGTGTATTTTAGCGAAACCTGACCAGTACTTGGGCGATTTTGGCATTTGGTACGGTACCTTTATGTTGCAATATCTCCTCGTAGAGTGAACCAATTTTTGATCTGTTTGTTGATTTGAACTCAGCTTGAGCCGTACTTGAATCCCTGTAAATGGCGTTTTGTTTCTTTCAGCCGTTTTCGAGAAATTGGCCAGGACACATACCTCCATTTTGTCCAATTCGTGTCCGGTACCTTTCGTGTTTCAACTTGTGAAATGTTGAAAATTATTGATTTTGAATGCAAATTTAGGTGCATTGGACTCCATTTGTAACGGGCAAGCTCCCCATATATATTTTGTATAGGTTTTTCCGAGATCTAGGGGGTCAATTTTCACTCTGCAAGTGACCCCCCAACCCCCTGATTTTATGCTTAGAATCAGGTTATTCACTTGGGAAGATGTGAAAACTATCAGATTGGGTCACCCAAACTGGTCCCATAGACCGGGTATATTGTCCTGGTGCCCTGGTTATAGTTATGGCTTGTTATTATTTATAACAGTTGATATTTATAACGCGAAACAGGACTCGAAATGGGTCATTTGGGTCATTTGGTACGGTACCTTTATGTTGGAATATCTCCTCGTAGAGTGAACCGATTTTTGATCTGTTTGTTGATTTGAACTCAACAGCCGTACTTGAATCCCTGTAAATGGCGTTTTGTTTCTTTCAGCCGTTTTCGAGAAATTGGCCAGGACACATACGGTCATTTTGTCCTTTTAGTGACTGGTACGTTTCACGTTTCTACATGTGAAATGTTGAAAATTGATGCTTTGACTGCACGAATAGGCTCGTTGAATTCCATTTGTAATGGTGAATCTCCCCATATATATTTTGTATGGGGTTTTCTGAGATCTAGGGGGTCAATTTTCACTCTGCAAATGACCCCCCAACCCCCCTAAATACACCCGTTTTTCAGCCTCTGTCGGGTCCCCTCAGCAGCATCCAAGCTGTTCCCCAAACCCACTATGGGTCCCATAGGCCCAGTGATCCAGTGTGAATTGGTCCCAGTTGTGGTTATAGTTGTTATAGTGTTTATAGTGAGTTGTGTTTGGAAACAGAACCCGAAAATGGGTCATTTTGGTCATTTGGTACGGTACCTTTATGTTGGAATATCTCCTCGTAGAATGAACCGATTTTCGATCTTTTTGTTGATTTGAACTCAACTTGAGCAGTACTTGAATCCCTGTAATTGGCGTTTTGTTTCTTTCAGCCGTTTTCGAGAAATTGGCCTCGACACATACGGTCATTTTTGACCTCTTTGTGACTGGTACGTTTCACGTTTCTACATGTCAAATGTTGAAAATTGATGCTTTGACTGCACGAATAGGCTCGTTGAATTCCATTTGTAATGGGGAATCTCACCATATATATTTTGTATGGGGTTTCCCAAGATCTAGGGGGTCAATTTTCACTCTGCAAATGACCCCCCCCCCCCAATCCTCTGATTTGGTGCTCATAATGTGGTAATTCACTTGTAAAGGTGAGTAAAATTGACAAATTGTGTCAATAAGACTGGTCTCAGAGATCCTCTGTATGCCACTTTTGCATGCCACGTAACGTATCTGATTATAATTAGAGTTTGGGTGTTGGTGAATTACTATTTACTACTATTATTCTAAGGTGAGGGCGTTTCGCCCACATGAGGTGCACACCCCCCCTGCCCCGTAGTTGACGCCTCTGGCACCCCCCGCTTTGGTTTTGTTTGTGCACCTCATGCCGGGGATGTGGTTCGTTCGCTGCGCTGCGTTTCGACATTTTGCGAGTTCTTGTCTTCTTCAACACTTTGTTCTCAATGTTTAATATATGTGTCCATGACATGTGTCCATGACTTTTGTGTAACGTGTTCTTTAGAGCGGATAAAATATGGTTGAACTGCTTTTTGCTTTTGAGCGGAAAGTGTACAGCTAGCTGAGAGAGTGCACTACTCGGCTTGGTTGAGTGGAGGTCATGCATGATTTCATGCATGACTTCCATTCACCCAATCCTAGTAGTGTTCTCTCTAACCTAGTAGCTACACTTTCCGGGCAAAAGCAAACTGCAAGGATACCCGGAAGTGCCTACCTAACTGCGCGGGTTGTCGCAGAGCTCCCACAAATGTGGCGAGCCTTAAGATAGGCGTAAAAGTGTATTTGAAATGTTGGTTCGTTTTTGTCTTTAGCTCAAAACCTGCTATTTCAGTTCTCAATGGAAAGACCTGCCCCAATTAGTTTCAAACTGAATGGCCCTAAGAAGAAAATTAAAAGTGTCCTCTTCGTAGGTGACTCTCATGTCGCAAAAATGGAGAAGGAAGCTCTTGGGGTTTGCAAGTTTGAGTTTGTTGGCATTGGAGGTGCGCAGGCACACGATTGGAAATTGAATTTTGGGAACGTAATTCAACGCTCGAAAGCGGAGGTCGTTGTGATCCAAATGTGAGGAAACGATGTTAGTCAGCATCCCAAAAAATTAGTTTGCGATAAACTGCCCATTGGTCAAACAGCGCAACATCTCTGTGCCCTAATGCGTTTCTGCCGACAGGAGGGCAAGGAGGCATACGTAGTGAAGGTTGTCAGTAGACAAAATTGTAGTTCGCATGCGGAAGCGATAAGCATGCTCAATAAGAGACTGAAAGATCAAAGGAAGCACTATTTTGTCACGCACGATGTGGATTCTGACGAAAAGTTTGCTAGCGATCAGGTCCACTTGACGAAAGCTGGATACGCTGAACTTTTTTCCGTCGTTGATAACTTTATTGCCGACATGTATTACTTTTGATGTTTTGTTCTTTTGTGTTTGTAATATTTGTTTTTCGTTGGGGCCACAATAGTGACCCAGCGGTAGAGCCTTGTTGAAGATGAGTTGTTGCTCATTTTTGCACATGGAATTGAAATTTCGTGCAATTTTTTGCAGAAAGTTAGCCCTCCTTGTTTTCATCCCTAACCTCTTAATTTCAATTTATTCAATCAATAATGCGTTGCAATTGAGGCCACAATAGTGACTCAGTTGTGACGTACAACAATTATTACAAAAAGTTGGTTTGTTTGCTTTAAAAGGGAAGAGTAACACCTAAATTTCACAAATCCTTTGTTTTTCAATTGAAAAAACTCTTCCTACAACGTTTGCCTACCCAGAGCGAAATGTGCTAGCTTTTAGCCGTTTTCTGTTGCACTAGTGGTTTTGTAGGTGTATTCTGATGCCCAATTTTGAAACAATAGTCGGATTGTATTTTTTTTTCTAGATTTCAATGTGAGAAGAATTAGGTACTCTTGTTCTTCAAAATTAGGGCATCTTTTTTTGCTAATATCTCACTAAGTTGTCTTTTTTTCGAATATTTGACCATCAGAAGGTGTTAGTCAATCAGAGTAGACGTGTTCAAAGGCAAAAACAACAACAGTTTCTACCTAAGTTTGTTCTGTAGAACAAAAAACATATTTCGTGGTCGAAAATTTTCCGCTCGCTTTTCTCTCCTAATTTTTAGACTTGAAAATTTCGTTCTTTATGGAATTTTCCCGCTATTTTTGGTCATAATTCGTTGAAACCGTCTGTATAGAGCTAATTGGAGCAAGTAAAGCGTCAGAATTGTCTTTTTTGCAAAAATTATAGAAATTTTTACCTTTTCTTTGATTTTTCCGTGGAAAAAACTCTTCCAACAACGTTTGTCTACCCAGAGCGAAATGTGTTAGCTTTTAGCGGTTTTCTGTTGCACTAGTGGTTTCGTAGGTCTATTTTGACGCCCAATTTTTGAACAAAAGTCGGATTGTATTTTTTTTCTAGATTTCAATGTTAGAAGAATTATGTACTCTTGTTCTTCAAAAATAGAGCATCTTTTTTTGTTAATATCTCAGTAAGTTCTCTTTCTTTCGAATATTTGACCATCAGAAGGTGTTAGCCAACAATAGTAGACGTATTCACATGTGAAAAACAACAGTTTCTACCTAACTTTGTTCTGTAGACTAAAAAACATATTTCGTGGTCGAAAATTTTCCGCTCGCTTTTCTCTCCTAATTTTTAGACTTGAAAATTTCGTTCTTTATGGAATTTTCCCGCTATTTTTGGTCCTAATTCGTTGATACCGTCTGTATAGAGCTAATTGGACTAAGTAAAGCGTCAGAATTGTCTTTTTTGCAAAAATTATAGAAATTTTTATCTTTTCTTTGATTTTTCCGTGGAAAAAAACTCTTCCAACAACGTTTGTCTACCCAGAGCGAAATGTGTTAGCTTTTAGCGGTTTTCTGTTGCACTAGTGGTTTCGTAGGTCTATTTTGACGCCCAATTTTTGAACAAAAGTCGGATTGTATTTTTTTTCTAGATTTCAATGTTAGAAGAATTATGTACACTTGTTCTTCAAAAATAGAGCATCTTTTTTTGTTAATATCTCACTAAGTTCTCTTTCTTTCGAATATTTGACCATCTGAAGGTGTTAGTCAACCATAGTAGACGTGTTCAAATGTGAAAACAACAACAGTTTCTACCTAAGTTTGTTCTGTAGACTAAAAAACATATTTCGTGGTCGAAAATTTTCCGCTCGCTTTTCTCTCCTAATTTTTAGACGTGAAAATTTCGTTCTTTATGGAATTTTCCCGCTATTTTTGGTCATAATTCGTTGATACCATCTGTATAGAGCTAATTGGAGCAAGTAAAGCGTCAGAATTGTCTTTTTTGCAAAAATTATAGAAATTTTTACCTTTTCTGTGTTTTTTCCGAGGAAAAAACTCTTCCAACAACGTTTGTCTACTCAGAGCGAAATGTGTTAGCTTTTAGCGGTTTTCTGTTGCCCTAGTGGTTTCGTAGGTCTATTTTGACGCTCAATTTTAGAATAAAACTCGGATTGTATTTTTTTTCTAGATTTCCATGTGAGAAGAATTAGGTACTCTTGCTCTTCAAAAATGGACCATCTTTTTTTGTTAATATCTCACTAAGTTGCCTTTCTTTCGCATATTTGACCGTCAGAAGGTATTCGTCAACAATAGAAGACGTCTTCGAACGCGAAAACAACAACAGTTTCTACCTAAGTTTTTTCTGTAAACTAAAAAACATATTTCGTGGTCGAAAATTTTCCGCTCGCTTTTCTCTCCTAATTTTTAGACTTGAAAATTTCGTTCTTTATGGAATTTTCCCGCTATTTTTGGTCATAATTCGTTGATACCGTCTGTATAGAGCTAATTGGAGCAAGTAAAGCGTCAGAATTGTCTTTTTTGCAAAAATTATAGAAATTTTTACCTTTTCTTTGATTTTTCCGTGGAAAAAACTCTTCCAACAACGTTTGCCTACCCAGAGCGAAATGTGTTAGCTTTTAGCGGTTTTCTGTTGCACTAGTGGTTTCGTAGGTCTATTTTGACGCCCAATTTTTGAACAAAAGTCGGATTGTATTTTTTTTCTAGATTTCAATGTTAGAAGAATTATGTACTCTTGTTCTTCAAAAATAGAGCATCTTTTTTTGTTAATATCTCACTAAGTTCTCTTTCTTTCGAATATTTGACCATCTGAAGGTGTTAGTCAACCATAGTAGACGTGTTGAAATGCGAAAACAACAACAGTTTCTACCTAAGTTTGTTCTGTAGACTAAAAAACATATTTCGTGGTCGAAAATTTTCCGCTCGCTTTTCTCTCCTAATTTTTAGACTTGAAAATTTCGTTCTTTATGGAATTTTCCCGCTATTTTGGTCATAATTCGTTGATACCGTCTGTATAGAGCTAATTGGAGCAAGTAAAGCGTCAGAATTGTCTTTTTTGCAAAAATTATAGAAATTTTTACCTTTTCTTTGATTTTTTCGTGGAAAAAACTCTTCCAACAACGTTTGCCTACCCAGAGCGAAATGTGTTAGCTTTTAGCGGTTTTCTGTTTCACTAGTGGTTTCGTAGGTCTATTTTGACGCCCAATTTTTGAACAAAAGTCGGATTGTATTTTTTTTCTAGATTTCCATGTTAGAAGAATTATGTACTCTTGTTCTTCAAAAATAGAGCATCTTTTTTTGTTAATATCTCACTAAGTTGTCTTTTTTTCGAATATTTGACCATCAGAAGGTGTTAGTCAATCAGAGTAGACGTGTTCAAAGGCAAAAACAACAACAGTTTCTACCTAAGTTTGTTCTGTAGAACAAAAAACATATTTCGTGGTCAAAAATTTTCCGCTCGCTCTTCTCTCCTAATTTTTAGACTTGAAAATTTCGTTCTTTATGGAATTTTCCCGCTATTTTTGGTCATAATTCGTTGATACCGTCTGTATAGAGCTAATTGGAGCAAGTAAAGCGTCAGAATTGTCTTTTTTGCAAAAACTATAGAAATTTTTACCTTTTCTTTGATTTTTCCGTGGAAAAAACTCTTCCAACAACGTTTGCCTACCCAGAGCGAAATGTGTTAGCTTTTAGCGGTTTTCTGTTGCACTAGTGGTTTCGTAGGTCTATTTTGACGCCCAATTTTTGAACAAAAGTCGGATTGTATTTTTTTTTCTAGATTTCAATGTTAGAAGAATTATGTACTCTTGTTCTTCAAAAATAGAGCATCTTTTTTGTTAATATGTCACTAAGTTCTCTTTCTTTCGAATATTTGACCATCTGAAGGTGTTAGTCAACCATAGTAGACGTGTTGAAATGCGAAAACAACAACAGTTTCTACCTAAGTTTGTTCTGTAGACTAAAAAACATATTTCGTGGTCGAAAATTTTCCGCTCGCTTTTCTCTCCTAATTTTTAGACTTGAAAATTTCGTTCTTTATGGAATTTTCCCGCTATTTTTGGTCATAATTCGTTGAAACCGTCTGTAT
This sequence comes from Convolutriloba macropyga, assembly GCF_964194025.1. Classification (NCBI taxonomy): domain Eukaryota; kingdom Metazoa; phylum Xenacoelomorpha; order Acoela; family Convolutidae; genus Convolutriloba; species Convolutriloba macropyga. Next base: position 31,125,599 of record NC_134471.1, read on the forward strand.
AGAGCTAATTGGAGCAAGCAAAGCGTCAGAATTGTCTTTTTTGCAAAAATTATAAAAATTTTTACCTTTTCTTTGATTTTTCCGTGGAAAAAACTCTTCCAACAACGTTTGTCTACCCAGAGCGAAATGTGTTAGCTTTTAGCGGTTTTCTGTTGCACTAGTGGTTTCGCAGGTCTATTTTGAAGCCCAATTTTTGAACAAAAGTCGGATTGTATTTTTTTTCTAGATTTCAATGTTAGAAGAATTATGTACTCTTGTTCTTCAAAAATAGAGCATGTTTTTTTGTTAATATCTCAGTAAGTTCTCTTTCTTTCGAATATTTGACCATCAGAAGGTGTTAGTCAACAATAGTAGACGTATTCAAATGTGAAAAAACAACAGTTTCTACCTAACTTTGTTCTGTAGACTAAAAAACATATTTCGTGGTCGAAAATTTTCCGCTCGCTTTTCTCTCCTAATTTTTAGACTTGAAAATTTCGTTCTTTATGGAATTTTCCCGCTATTTTTGGTCATAATTCGTTGATACCGTCTGTATAGAGCTAATTGGACTAAGTAAAGCGTCAGAATTGTCTTTTTTGCAAAAATTATAGAAATTTTTATCTTTTCTTTGATTTTTCCGTGGAAAAAACTCTTCCAAAAACGTTTGTCTACCCAGAGCGAAATGTGTTAGCTTTTAGCGGTTTTCTGTTGCACTAGTGGTTTCGTAGGTCTATTTTGACGCCCAATTTTTGAACAAAAGTCGGATTGTATTTTTTTTCTAGATTTCAATGTTAGAAGAATTATGTACACTTGTTCTTCAAAAATAGAGCATCTTTTTTTGTTAATATCTCACTAAGTTCTCTTTCTTTCGAATATTTGACCATCTGAAGGTGTTAGTCAACCATAGTAGACGTGTTCAAATGCGAAAACAACAACAGTTTCTACCTAAGTTTGTTCTGTAGACTAAAAAACATATTTCGTGGTCGAAAATTTTCCGCTCGCTTCTCTCTCCTAATTTTTAGACGTGAAAATTTCGTTCTTTATGGAATTTTCCCGCTATTTTTGGTCATAATTCGTTGATACCATCTGTATAGAGCTAATTGGAGCAAGTAAAGCGTCAGAATTGTCTTTTTTGCAAAAATTATAGAAATTTTTACCTTTTCTGTGTTTTTTCCGTGGAAAAAACTCTTCCAACAACGTTTGTCTACCCAGAGCGAAATGTGTTAGCTTTTAGCGGTTTTCCGTTGCACTAGTGGTTTCGTAGGTCTATTTTGACGCCCAATTTTTGAACAAAAGTCGGATTGTATTTTTTTTCTAGATTTCAATGTTAGAAGAATTATGTACACTTGTTCTTCAAAAATAGAGCATCTTTTTTTGTTAATATCTCACTAAGTTCTCTTTCTTTCGAATATTTGACCATCTGAAGGTGTTAGTCAACCATAGTAGACGTGTTGAAATGCGAAAACAACAACAGTTTCTACCTAAGTTTGTTCTGTAGACTAAAAAACATATTTCGTGGTCGAAAATTTTCCGCTCGCTTTTCTCTCCTAATTTTTAGACTTGAAAATTTCGTTCTTTATGGAATTTTCCCGCTATTTTTGGTCATAATTCGTTGAAACCGTCTGTATAGAGCTAATTGGAGCAAGCAAAGCGTCAGAATTGTCTTTTTTGCAAAAATTATAGAAATTTTTACCTTTTCTTTGATTTTTCCGTGGAAAAAACTCTTCCAACAACGTTTGTCTACCCAGAGCGAAATGTGTTAGCTTTTAGCGGTTTTCTGTTGCACTAGTGGTTTCGTAGGTCTATTTTGACGCCCAATTTTTGAACAAAAGTCGGATTGTATTTTTTTTCTAGATTTCAATGTTAGAAGAATTATGTACTCTTGTTCTTCAAAAATAGAGCATCTTTTTTTGTTAATATCTCAGTAAGTTCTCTTTCTTTCGAATATTTGACCATCAGAAGGTGTTAGTCAACAATAGTAGACGTATTCAAATGTGAAAAAACAACAGTTTCTACCTAACTTTGTTCTGTAGACTAAAAAACATATTTCGTGGTCGAAAATTTTCCGCTCGCTTTTCTCTCCTAATTTTTAGACTTGAAAATTTCGTTCTTTATGGAATTTTCCCGCTATTTTTGGTCATAATTCGTTGAATCCGTCTGTATAGAGCTAATTGGAGCAAGCAAAGCGTCAGAATTGTCTTTTTTGCAAAAATTATAGAAATTTTTACCTTTTCTTTGATTTTTCCGTGGAAAAAACTCTTCCAACAACGTTTGTCTACCCAGAGCGAAATGTGTTAGCTTTTAGCGGTTTTCTGTTGCACTAGTGGTTTCGTAGGTCTATTTTGACGCCCAATTTTTGAACAAAAGTCGGATTGTATTTTTTTTCTAGATTTCAATGTTAGAAGAATTATGTACTCTTGTTCTTCAAAAATAGAGCATCTTTTTTTGTTAATATCTCAGTAAGTTCTCTTTCTTTCGAATATTTGACCATCAGAAGGTGTTAGTCAACAATAGTAGACGTATTCAAATGTGAAAAAACAACAGTTTCTACCTAACTTTGTTCTGTAGACTAAAAAACATATTTCGTGGTCGAAAATTTTCCGCTCGCTTTTCTCTGCTAATTTTTAGACTTGAAAATTTCGTTCTTTATGGAATTTTCCCGCTATTTTTGGTCATAATTCGTTGATACCGTCTGTATAGAGCTAATTGGACTAAGTAAAGCGTCAGAATTGTCTTTTTTGCAAAAATTATAGAAATTTTTATCTTTTCTTTGATTTTTCCGTGGAAAAAACTCTTCCAACAACGTTTGTCTACCCAGAGCGAAATGTGTTAGCTTTTAGCGGTTTTCTGTTGCACTAGTGGTTTCGTAGGTCTATTTTGACGCCCAATTTTTGAACAAAAGTCGGATTGTATTTTTTTTCTAGATTTCAATGTTAGAAGAATTATGTACACTTGTTCTTCAAAAATAGAGCATCTTTTTTTGTTAATATCTCACTAAGTTCTCTTTCTTTCAAATATTTGACCATCTGAAGGTGTTAGTCAACCATAGTAGACGTGTTCAAATGCGAAAACAACAACAGTTTCTACCTAAGATTGTTCTGTAGACTAAAAAACATATTTCGTGGTCGAAAATTTTCCGCTCGCTTTTCTCTCCTAATTTTTAGACGTGAAAATTTCGTTCTTTATGGAATTTTCCCGCTATTTTTGGTCATAATTCGTTGATACCATCTGTATAGAGCTAATTGGAGCAAGTAAAGCGTCAGAATTGTCTTTTTTGCAAAAATTATAGAAATTTTTACCTTTTCTGTGTTTTTTCCGTGGAAAAAACTCTTCCAACAACGATTGTCTACTCAGAGCGAAATGTGTTAGCTTTTAGCGGTTTTCTGTTGCCCTATTGGTTTCGTAGGTCTATTTTGACGCTCAATTTTAGAATAAAACTCGGATTGTATTTTTTTTCTAGATTTCCATGTGAGAAGAATTAGGTACTCTTGCTCTTCAAAAATGGACCATCTTTTTTTGTTAATATCTCACTAAGTTGCCTTTCTTTCGCATATTTGACCGTCAGAAGGTATTCGTCAACAATAGAAGACGTCTTCAAACGCGAAAACAACAACAGTTTCTACCTAAGTTTTTTCTGTAAACTAAAAAACATATTTCGTGGTCGAAAATTTTCCGCTCGCTTTTCTCTCCTAATTTTTAGACTTGAAAATTTCGTTCTTTATGGAATTTTCCCGCTATTTTTGGTCATAATTCGTTGATACCGTCTGTATAGAGCTAATTGGACTAAGTAAAGCGTCAGAATTGTCTTTTTTGCAAAAATTATAGAAATTTTTACCTTTTCTTTGATTTTTCCGTGGAAAAAACTCTTCCAACAACGTTTGTCTACCCAGAGCGAAATGTGTTAGCTTTTAGCGGTTTTCTTTTGCACTAGTGGTTTCGTAGGTCTATTTTGACGCCCAATTTCTGAACAAAAGTCGGATTGTATTTTTTTTCTAGATTTCAATGTTAGAAGAATTATGTACTCTTGTTCTTCAAAAATAGAGCATCTTTTTTTGTTAATATCTCACTAAGTTCTCTTTCTTTCGAATATTTGACCATCTGAAGGTGTTAGTCAACCATAGTAGGCGTGTTGAAATGCGAAAACAACAACAGTTTCTACCTAAGTTTGTTCTGTAGACTAAAAAACATATTTCGTGGTCGAAAATTTTCCGCTCGCTTTTCTCTCCTAATTTTTAGACTTGAAAATTTCGTTCTTTATGGAATTTTCCCGCTATTTTTGGTCATAATTCGTTGAAACCGTCTGTATAGAGCTAATTGGAGCAAGTAAAGCGTCAGAATTGTCTTTTTTGCAAAAATTATAGAAATTTTTACCTTTTCTTTGATTTTTCCGTGGAAAAAACTCTTCCAACAACGTTTGTCTACCCAGAGCGAAATGTGTTAGCTTTTAGCGGTTTTCTGTTGCACTAGTGGTTTCGTAGGTCTATTTTGACGCCCAATTTTTGAACAAAAGTCGGATTGTATTTTTTTTCTAGATTTCAATGTTAGAAGAATTATGTACTCTTGTTCTTCAAAAATAGAGCATCTTTTTTTGTTAATATCTCAGTAAGTTCTCTTTCTTTCGAATATTTGACCGTCAGAAGGTGTTAGTCAACAATAGTAGACGTATTCAAATGTGAAAAAACAACAGTTTCTACCTAACTTTGTTCTGTAGACTAAAAAACATATTTCGTGGTCGAAAATTTTCCGCTCGCTTTTCTCTCCTAATTTTTAGACTTGAAAATTTCATTCTTTATGGAATTTTCCCGCTATTTCTGATCATAATTCGTTGATACCGTCTGTATAGAGCTAATTGGACTAAGTAAAGCGTCAGAATTGTCTTTTTTGCAAAAATTATAGAAATTTTTATCTTTTCTTTGATTTTTCCGTGGAAAAAACTCTTCCAACAACGTTTGTCTACCCAGAGCGAAATGTGTTAGCTTTTAGCGGTTTTCTGTTGCACTAGTGGTTTCGTAGGTCTATTTTGACGCCCAATTTTTGAACAAAACTCTGATTGTATTTTTTTTCTAGATTTCAATGTTAGAAGAATTATGTACACTTGTTCTTCAAAAATAGAGCATCTTTTTTTGTTAATATCTCACTAAGTTCTCTTTCTTTCGAATATTTGACCATCTGAAGGTGTTAGTCAACCATAGTAGACGTGTTCAAATGCGAAAACAACAACAGTTTCTACCTAAGTTTGTTTTTTAGACTGAAAAACATATTTCGTGGTCGAAAATTTTCCGCTCGCTTTTCTCTCCTAATTTTTAGACAAGAAAATTTCGTTCTTTATGGAATTTTCCCGCTATTTTTGGTCATAATTCGTTGATACCATCTGTATAGAGCTAATTGGAGCAAGTAAAGCGTCAGAATTGTCTTTTTTGCAAAAATTATAGAAATTTTTACCTTTTCTGTGTTTTTTCCGTGGAAAAAACTCTTCCAACAACGTTTGTCTACTCAGAGCGAAATGTGTTAGCTTTTAGCGGTTTTCTGTTGCCCTAGTGGTTTCGTAGGTCTATTTTGACGCTCAATTTTAGAATAAAACTCGGATTGTATTTTTTTTTCTAGATTTCCATGTGAGAAGAATTAGGTACTCTTGCTCTTCAAAAATGGACCATCTTTTTTTGTTAATATCTCACTAAGTTGCCTTTCTTTCGCATATTTGACCGTCAGAAGGTATTCATCAACAATAGAAGACCTCTTCAAACGCGAAAACAACAACAGTTTCTAACTAAGTTTTTTCTGTAAACTAAAAAACATATTTCGTGGTCGAAAATTTTCCGCTCGCTTTTCTCTCCTAATTTTTAGACTTGAAAATTTCGTTCTTTATGGAATTTTCCCGCTATTTTTGGTCATAATTCGTTGATACCGTCTGTATAGAGCTAATTGGACTAAGTAAAGCGTCAGAATTGTCTTTTTTGCAAAAATTATAGAAATTTTTACCTTTTCTTTGATTTTTCCGTGGAAAAAACTCTTCCAACAACGTTTGTCAACCCAGAGCGAAATGTGTTAGCTTTTAGTGGTTTTCTGTTGCACTAGTGGTTTCGTAGGTCTATTTTGACGCCCAATTTTTGAACAAAAGTCGGATTGTATTTTTTTTCTAGATTTCAATGTTAGAAGAATTATGTACACTTGTTCTTCAAAAATAGAGCATCTTTTTCTGTTAATATCTCACTAAGTTCTCTTTCTTTCGAATATTTGACCATCTGAAGGTGTTAGTCAACCATAGTAGACGTGTTCAAATGCAAAAACAACAACAGTTTCTACCTAAGTTTGTTCTGTAGACTAAAAAACATATTTCGTGGTCGAAAATTTTCCGCTCGCTTTTCTCTCCTAATTTTTAGACGTGAAAATTTCGTTCTTTATGGAATTTTCCCGCTATTTTTGGTCATAATTTGTTGATACCATCTGTATAGAGCTAATTGGAGCAAGTAAAGCGTCAGAATTGTCTTTTTTGCAAAAATTATAGAAATTTTTACCTTTTCTGTGTTTTTTCCGTGGAAAAAACTCTTCCAACAACGTTTGTCTACTCAGAGCGAAATGTGTTAGCTTTTAGCGGTTTTCTGTTGCCCTAGTGGTTTCGTAGGTCTATTTTGACGCTCAATTTTAGAATAAAACTCGGATTGTATTTTTTTTCTAGATTTCCATGTGAGAAGAATTAGGTACTCTTGCTCTTCAAAAATGGACCATCTTTTTTTGTTAATATCTCACTAAGTTGCCTTTCTTTCGCATATTTGACCGTCAGAAGGTATTCGTCAACAATAGAAGACGTCTTCAAACGCGAAAACAACAACAGTTTCTACCTAAGTTTTTTCTGTAAACTAAAAAACATATTTCGTGGTCGAAAATTTTCCGCTCGCTTTTCTCTCCTAATTTTTAGACTTGAAAATTTCGTTCTTTATGGAATTTTCCCGCTATTTTTGGTCATAATTCGTTGATACCGTCTGTATAGAGCTAATTGGACTAAGTAAAGCGTCAGAATTGTCTTTTTTGCAAAAATTATAGAAATTTTTACCTTTTCTTTGATTTTTCCGTGGAAAAAACTCTTCCAACAACGTTTGTCAACCCAGAGCGAAATGTGTTAGCTTTTAGTGGTTTTCTGTTGCACTAGTGGTTTCGTAGGTCTATTTTGACGCCCAATTTTTGAACAAAAGTCGGATTGCATTTTTTTTTCTAGATTTCAATGTTAGAAGAATTATGTACACTTGTTCTTCAAAAATAGAGCATCTTTTTTTGTTAATATCTCACTAAGTTCTCTTTCTTTCGAATATTTGACCATCTGAAGGTGTTAGTCAACCATAGTAGACGTGTTCAAATGCGAAAACAACAACAGTTTCTACCTAAGTTTGTTCTGTAGACTAAAAAACATATTTCGTGGTCGAAAATTTTCCGCTCGCTTTTCTCTCCTAATTTTTAGACGTGAAAATTTCGTTCTTTATGGAATTTTCCCGCTATTTTTGGTCATAATTCGTTGATACCATCTGTATAGAGCTAATTGGAGCAAGTAAAGCGTCAGAATTGTCTTTTTTGCAAAAATTATAGAAATTTTTACCTTTTCTGTGTTTTTTCCGTGGAAAAAACTCTTCCAACAACGTTTGTCTACTCAGAGCGAAATGTGTTAGCTTTTAGCGGTTTTCTGTTGCCCTAGTGGTTTCGTAGGTCTATTTTGACGCTCAATTTTAGAATAAAACTCGGATTGTATTTTTTTTCTAGATTTCCATGTGAGAAGAATTAGGTACTCTTGTTCTTCAAAAATGGACCATCTTTTTTTGTTAATATCAAACTAAGTTGTCTTTTTTTCATATATTTGACCATCAGAAGGTGTTAGTCAATCATAGTAGACGTTTTCAAATGCAAAAACAACAACAGTTTCTCACTAAGTTTGTTCTGTAGAACAAAAAACATATTTCGTGGTCGAAAATTTTCCGCTCGCTTTTCTCTCCTAATCGTTAGACTTGCAAATTTCGTTCTTTATAAAGTTTTTCCGCTTTTTTGGTCATAATTCGTTGATACCGTCTGTATAGAGCTAATTGGACTAAGTAAAGCGTCAGAATTGTCCTTTTGCAAAAATTATAGAAATTTTTACCTTTTCTTTGATTTTTTCGTGGAAAAAACTCTTCCAACAACGTTTGTCAACCCAGAGCGAAATGTGTTAGCTTTTAGTGGTTTTCTGTTGCACTAGTGGTTTCGTAGGTCTATTTTGACGCCCAATTTTTGAACAAAAGTCGGATTGTATTTTTTTTCTAGATTTCAATGTTAGAAGAATTATGTACACTTGTTCTTCAAAAATAGAGCATCTTTTTTTGTTAATATCTCACTAAGTTCTCTTTCTTTCGAATATTTGACCATCTGAAGGTGTTAGTCAACCATAGTAGACGTGTTCAAATGCGAAAACAACAACAGTTTCTACCTAAGTTTGTTCTGTAGACTAAAAAACATATTTCGTGGTCGAAAATTTTCCGCTCGCTTTTCTCTCCTAATTTTTAGACGTGAAAATTTCGTTCTTTATGGAATTTTCCCGCTATTTTTGGTCATAATTCGTTGATACCATCTGTATAGAGCTAATTGGAGCAAGTAAAGCGTCAGAATTGTCTTTTTTGCAAAAATTATAGAAATTTTTACCTTTTCTGTGTTTTTTCCTTGGAAAAAACTCTTCCAACAACGTTTGTCTACTCAGAGCGAAATGTGTTAGCTTTTAGCGGTTTTCTGTTGCCCTAGTGGTTTCATAGGTCTATTTTGACGCTCAATTTTAGAATAAAACTCGGATTGTATTTTTTTTCTAGATTTCCACGTGAGAAGAATTAGGTACTCTTGTTCTTCAAAAATGGACCATCTTTTTTTGTTAATATCAAACTAAGTTGTCTTTTTTTCAAATATTTGACCATCAGAAGGTGTTAGTCAATCATAGTAGACGTTTTCAAATGCAAAAACAACAACAGTTTCTCACTAAGTTTGTTCTGTAGAACAAAAAACATATTTCGTGGTCGAAAATTTTCCGCTCGCTTTTCTCTCCTAATCGTTAGACTTGCAAATTTCGTTCTTTATAAAGTTTTTCCGCTTTTTTTGGGCATAATTCGTTGATACCATCTGTATAGAGCTAATTGGAGCAAGTAAAGCGTCAGAATTGTCTTTTTTGCAAAAATTATAGAAATTTTTACCTTTTCTGTGATTTTTCCATGGAAAAAACTCTTCCAACAACGTTTGTCTACCCAGAGCGAAATGTGTTAGCTTTTAGCGGTTTTCTGTTGCACTAGTGGTTTCGTAGGTCTATTTTGACGCTCAATTTTAGAATAAAACTCGGATTGTATTTTTTTTCTAGATTTCCATGTGAGAAGAATTAGGTACTCTTGTTCTTCAAAAATGGACCACCTTTTTTTGTTAATATCACACTAAGTTGTCTTTTTTTCGAATAATTGACCGTCAGAAGGTGTTAGTCAATCATAGTAGACGTGTTCCAATGCCAAAACAACAACAGTTTCTACCTAAGTTTGTTCTGTAGAAGAACAAACATATTTCGTGGTCAAAAATTTTCCGCTCGCTTTTCTCTCCTAATCTTTAGACTTGCAAATTTCGTTCTTTATAAAGTTTTTCCGCTATTTTTGGGCATAGTTCGTTGATACCAGTTGTATAGAGTGAATTGGTTCAAACAAACTGTCAGAATTGACTTTTGCAAAAAAAATTTTGAAATTTTTAGCTTTTCTCTGATTTTTCCGTGGAAAAAACTCTTCCAACAACGTTTGGCTACCCAGAGCGAAATTTGTTAGCTTTTAGCCGTTTTATGTTGCACAAGTCGTTTTGTAGGTCTATTGTGACGCTCAATTTCGGAACAAAACTCGGATTCTTTTTTTTTCTAGATTTCCATGTTAGAAGAATTAGGTACTCTTGTTCTTCAAAAATGGACCATCTTTTTTTTGTTAATATCACACTAAGTTGTCTTTTTTTCGAATAATTGACCATCAGAAGGTGTTAGTCAATCATAGTAGACGTGTTCCAATGCCAAAACAACAACAGTTTCTACCTAAGTTTGTTCTGTAGAAGAACAAATATATTTCGTGGTCCAAAATTTTCCGCTCGCTTTTCTCTCCTAATCTTTAGACTTGCAAATTTCGTTCTTTATAAAGTTTTTCCGCTATTTTTGGGCATTGTTCGTTGATACCAGTTGTATAGAGTGAATTGGTTCAAATAAACTGTCAGAATTGACTTTTTTGCAAAAATTTTTGAAATTTTTAGCTTTTCTCTGATTTTTCCGTGGAAAAAAACTCTTCCAACAACGTTTGGCTACCCAGAGCGAAATTTCTTAGCTTTTAGCCGTTTTATGTTGCACAAGTCGTTTTGTAGGTCTATTGTGACGCTCAATTTCCGAACAAAACTCGGATTCTTTTTTTTCTAGATTTCCATGTTAGAAGAATTAGGTACTCTTGTTCTTCAAAATCAGAGCATCTTTTTTGTTAATATCTCACTAAGTTGTCTTTCTTTCGGATATTTGACCGTCAGAAGGTATTAGTCAACAATAGAAGACGTCTTCAAATGCGAAAACAACAACAGTTTCTACCTAAGTTTGTTTTTTAGACTGAAAAACATATTTCGTGGTCGAAAATTTTCCGCTCGTTTTTCTCTCCTAATTTTTAGACTAGAAAATTTCGTTCTTTATGAAACTTTTCCGCTATTTTTGGCCATAGTTCGTTAACACCACTTGTATAGAGAGAATTGGTGTGAATAAGTTGTCAGAATTGACCTGTTTTGCAAACATTTTAGAGATTTTTTTACTTTTCTTTGCTTTTTCCAGGGAAAAAAACTCTTCCAACAACGTTTGGCTACCCAGAGCGAAATGTGTTAGCTTTTAGCCGTTTTATGTTGCTCTAGTGGTTTTGTAGGTCTATTGTGACACCCAATTTTTGAACATAAGTCGGATTGTATTTTTTTTCTAGATTTCCATGTGAGAAGAATTAGGTACTCTTGTTCTTCAAAAATGGACCATTTTTTTTGTTAATATCTCACTAAGTTGTCTTTCTTTCGGATATTTGACCGTCAGAAGGTATTAGTCAACAATAAAAGACGTCTTCAAATGCGAAAACAACAACAGTTTCTACCTAAGTTTGTTCTGTAGACTGAAAAACATATTTCGTGGTCGAAAATTTTCCGCTCGTTTTTCTCTCCTAATTTTTAGACTAGAAAATTTCGTTCTTTATGAATTTTTTCCGCTATTTTGGGCCATAGTTCGTTAACACCACTTGTATAGAGAGAATTGGTGTGAATAAGTTGTCAGAATTGACCTGTTGTGCAAACATTTTAGAGATTTTTTCCTTTTCTTTGCTTTTTCCAGGGAAAAAAACTCTTCCAACAACGTTTGGCTACCCAGAGCGAAAGGTGTTAGCTTTTAGCCGTTTTATGTTGCTCTAGTGGTTTTGTAGGTCTATTGTGACACCCAATTTTCGAACAAAAGTCGGTTTGTATTTTTTTCTAGATTTCCATGTGAGAAGAATTAGGTACTCTTGTTCTTCAAAAATGGACCATCTTTTTTTGTTAATATCTCACTAAGTTGTCTTTCTTTTGCATATTTGACCGTCAGAAGGTATTCGTCAACAATAGAAGACGTCTTCAAACGCGAAAACAACAACAGTTTCTACCTAAGTTTTTTCTGTAAACTAAAAAACATATTTCGTGGTCAAAAATTTTCCGCTCACTTTTCTCTCCTAATTTTTAGACTAGAAAATTTCGTTCTTTATGAAAATTTTCCGCTATTTTTGGCCATAGTTCGTTAACACCACTTGTATAGAGAGAATTGGTGTGAATAGGTTGTCAGAATTGACCTGTTTTGCAAACATTTTAGAAATTTTTTCCTTTTCTTTGCTTTTTCCAGGGAAAAAAACTCTTCCAACAACGTTTGGCTACCCCGAGCGAAATGTGTTAGCTTTTAGCCGTTTTATGTTGCACCAGTCGTTTTGTAGGTCTGTTTTGACGCCCAATTTTAGAACAAAACTCGGATTCTATTTTTTTTTCTAGATTTCCATGTTAGAAGAATTAGGTACTCTTGTTCTTCAAAAATGGACCATTTTTTTGTTAATATCACACTAAGTTGTCTTTTTTTCAATTATTTGACCGTCAGAATGTGTTAGCCAACAATAGCAGACGTGTTCCAATGCCAAAACAACAACAGTTTCTACCTAAGTTTGTGCTGTAGAACAAAAAACATATTTCGTGGTCGAAAATTTTCTGCTCGCTTTTCTCTCCTAACTTTTAGACTGGAAACTTTCGTTCTTTATGAAATTTTTCCACTATTTTTGGCAATAGTTCGTTAATACCACTTGTATAGAGAGAATTGGTGTGAAGAACCTGTCAGAATTGACTTGTTTTGCAAACATTTTAGAAATTTTTACCTTTTCTTTGCTTTTTCCAGGGAAAAAAAATTTTCCAACGTTTGGCTACCCAGAGCGAAATGTGTTAGCTTTTAGCCGTTTTATGTTGCACTAGTCGTTTTGTAGGTCTATTGTGACGCTCAGTTTTGGAACAAAACTCGAATTCTATTTTTTTCTAGATTTCCATGCTCGAAGAATTTAGTACTCTTGTTCTTCAAAAATTGACCATTTTCTTTTTTGTTAATATCACACTAAGTTGTCTTTCTTTCGATTATTTGACCGTCAGAATGTGTTAGCCAACAATAGCAGACGTGTTCCAATGACAAAACAACAACAGTTTCTACCTAAGTTTGTTCAGTAGACTAAAAAACGTATTTCGTGGTCGAAATTTTTCCGCTCGCTTTTCTCTCCTAAATTTTAGACTTGAAAATTTCGCTCTTTGTGGGATTTTTCCGCTATTTTTGGTCATAATTCATTGATACCATCTGTATAGAGCTAATTGGTGCAAGTAAAGTGTCAGAATTGTCTTTATTGCAAAAATTATAGAACTTTGTACCTTTTCTGTGATTTTTCCGTGGAAAAAACTCTTCCAACAACGTTTGGCTACCCAGAGCGAAATTTGTTAGCTTTTAGCGGTTTTCTGTTTCACTAGTGGTTTTGTAGGTCTGTTTTGACGCTCAATTTTAGAACAAAACTCGGATTCTATTTTTTTTCTAGATTTCCATGCTAGAAGAATTTAGTACTCCTGTTCTTCAAAAATTGACCATCTTTTTTTGTTAATACCACACTAGGTTGTCTTTTTTTTGATTATTTGACCATCAGAATGTGTTAGCCAACAATAGCAGACTTGTTCCAATGACAAAACAACAACAGTTTCTACCTACGTTTGTTCCGTAGACTAAAAAACATATTTCGTGGTCGAAATTTTTCCGCTCGCTTTTCTCTCCTAATTTTTAGACTTGAAAATTTCGTTCTTTATGGGATTTTTCCGCTATTTTTGGCCATAATTCATTGATACCATTTGTATAGAGCTAGTTGGCGCAAATAAAGCGTCAGAATTGTCTTTTTTGTAAAAATTATAGAACTTGTACCTTTTCTGTGATTTTTCCGTGGAAAAAACTCTTCCAACAACGTTTGGCTACCCAGAGCGAAATTTGTTAGCTTTTAGCGGTTTTCTGTTTCACTAGTGGTTTTGTAGGTCTGTTTTGACGCTCAATTTTAGAACAAAACTCGGATTCTATTTTTTTTCTAGATTTCCATGCTAGAAGAATTTAGTACTCCTGTTCTTCAAAAATTGACCATCTTTTTTTGTTAATACCACACTAGGTTGACTTTTTTTTGATTATTTGACCATCAGAATGTGTTAGCCAACAATAGCAGACTTGTTCCAATGACAAAACAACAACAGTTTCTACCTACGTTTGTTCCGTAGACTAAAAAACATATTTCGTGGTCGAAATTTTTCCGCTCGCTTTTCTCTCCTAATTTTTAGACTTGAAAATTTCGTTCTTTATGGGATTTTTCCGCTATTTTTGGCCATAATTCATTGATACCATTTGTATAGAGCTAGTTGGCGCAAATAAAGCGTCAGAATTGTCTTTTTTGTAAAAATTATAGAACTTGTACCTTTTCTGTGATTTTTCCGTGGAAAAAACTCTTCCAACAACGTTTGGCTACCCAGAGCGAAATTTGTTAGCTTTTAGCGGTTTTCTGTTTCACTAGTGGTTTTGGCGGTCTGTTTTGACGCTCAATTTTAGAACAAAACTCGGATTCTATTTTTTTTCTAGATTTCCATGTTAGAAGAATTAGGTACTCTTGTTCTTCAAAACTGGATCATCTTTTTTTGTTAATATCACACTAAGTTGTCTTTTTTTCGATTATTTGACCGTCAGAATGTGTTAGCCAACAATAGTAAACGTGCTCAAATGCCAAAACATCCACAGTTTCTACCTAAGTTTGTGCTGTAGAACAAAAAACATATTTCGTTGTCGAAAATTTTCCGTTCGCTTTTCTCTCCTAATTTTTAGACTTGCAAATTTCGTTCTTTATAAAGTTTTTCCGCTATTTTTGGGCATAGTTCGTTGATACCAGTTGTATAGAGTGAATTGGTTCAAATAAACTGTCAGAATTGACTTTTTTGCAAAAAATTTTTGAAATTTTTAGCTTTTCTCTGATTTTTCCGTGGAAAAAACTCTTCCAACAACGTTTGGCTACCCAGAGCGAAATGTGTTAGCTTTTAGCCGTTTTATGTTGCTCTAGTGGTTTTGTAGGTCTACTGTGACACCCAATTTTCGAACAAAAGTCGGATTGTATTTTTTTTCTAGATTTCCATGTGAGAAGAATTAGGTACTCTTGTTCTTCAAAAATGGACCATCTTTTTTTGTTAATATCTCACTAAGTTGTCTTTCTTTCGGATATTTGACCGTCAGAAGGTATTAGTCAACAATAGAAGACGTCTTCAAATGCGAAAACATCAACAGTTTCTACCTAAGTTTGTTCTGTAGACTGAAAAACATATTTCGTGGTCGAAAATTTTCCGCTCGTTTTTCTCTCCTAATTTTTAGACTAGAAAATTTCGTTCTTTATGAAACCTTTCCACTATTTTTGGTCATAGTTCGTTAATACCACTTGTATAGAGAGAATTGGTGTGAATAAGTTGTCAGAATTGACTTGTTTTGCAAACCTTTTAGGAATTTTTACCTTTTCTTTGCTTTTTCCAGGGAAAAAAACTTTTCCAACAACGTTTGGCTACCCAGAGCGAAAGGTGTTAACTTTTAGCCGTTTTATGTTGCGCTAGTCGCTTTGTAGGTCTATTGTGACGCTCAGTTATGGAACAAAACTCGAGTTCTATTTTTTTTTCTAGATTTACATGCTAGAATAATTAGGTACTCTTGTTCTTCAAAATTAGGGCATCTTTTTTTGTTAATATCTCACTAAGTTGTCTTTTTTTCGGATATTAGACCGTCAAAAGGTGTCAGTAAACAATAGTAGACGTGCTCAAATGCCAAAACATCAACAGTTTCTACCTAAGTTTGTGCTGTAGAACAAAACACATATTTCGTGGTCAAAAATTTTCCGCTCGCTTTTCTCTCCTAATTTTTAGACTAGAAAATTTCGTTCTTTATGAAACTTTTCCACTATTTTTGGCCATAGTTCGTTAATACCAATTGTATAGAGAGAATTGGTGTGAATAAGCAGACAGAATTGACTTGTTTTTTAAACCTTTTAGAAATTTTTACCTTTTCTTTGCTTTTTCCAGGGAAAAAAACTTTTCCAACAACGTTTGGCTACCCAGAGCGAAATGTGGTTGCTTTTAGCCGTTTTATGTTGCACTAGTCGTTTTGTAGGTCTGTTGTGACGCTGAATTTCGGAACAAAACTCGAATTCTATTTTTTCTAGATTTCCATGCTAGAAGAATTAAGTACTCTTATTCTTCAAAAAATAGAGCATCTTTTTGGTAAAACCTCACAGTTGTCTATTTTGGATATTTGAGCATCAGAAGGTGTTAGTCAACATTAATAGACGTGTTCAAATGCGAAAACAACAACAGTTTCTATCTCAGTTTGTTCTGTAGAACAAAAAACATGTTTTGTGGTCGAAAGTTTTCCGCTCGATTTTCTCTCCTCATTTTTTGACTCAAAAATTTCGTTCTTTATGAAACTTTTCCGTTATTTTTGGCCATAGTTCGTTAATACCAATTGTATAGAGAGAATTGGTGTGAATAAGCTGACAGAATTGACTTGTTTTGCAAACCTTTTAGAAATTTTTACCTTTTTGCTTTTTCCAGGGAAAAAAACTTTTCCAACAACGTTTGGCTACCCAGAGAGAAATGTGTTAGCTTTTAGCCAATTTCTGTTGAATTAGCGGTTTTGTAGGTCTATTGTGATGCCCAATTTGAAACAAACGTTGGATTGTGTTTTTTCTAGATTTCCATGTTAGAAGAATTAGGTAATCTTGTTTTTCAAAATCAGAGCATCTTTTTTTGTTAAAATCTTAATAACTTGTCTTTTTTCCGGACCTTTGATCGTCCACAGGTTCAAATGCAAAAACAACAACACCTTGTACCTATGTTGGTTCTGTGGAAAAAAATATTACGCGGTCAAAAAGTTTCTACTATCCTTAATCTCCTAATTTTCACATCTTTATAACTTTGTCCTTTTTGAAAGTTAATATAGAAATAACAAAACTAAGTTGACGTGCTTTGCAGATTGAAATGGTCAGGCATTACGTATGCACAAGAAAAAGAAAGTTTGGTCAGTTTTTGTTGAGATCGGTGTTGTCTTATATCCGCAGAACGGGAACCTCTATAAGAGAAACTTCGAAAATGTTCTCAATACCGAGAACTACCCTTCAGAGACGCGTTCAAAGAAATAAAGTGGTTCTCAGCAGAGGAAGGAGGCCAATTTTGAGAGCACAGATTGCAAGAGATGTGTTCCGAAAATCTGTGGACGCGAAATCCAGAACAGAAGTTAGGAAAATTGCGTACCAGACAGCCTTACAGGAGAAAGTGGTTATGCCTAGATCCTGGCTTCAAAAAGAGATAGCTGGCGTTGATTGGTGCTTGAACTTTCTAAAGAAGTATCCATATCTAGATTACATAATCAAGAAAAATAAGGGTTCGACAAAAGATCTGTCTTTCGAATGTTGCGTGTGCGAAGAGCTGTTTTATGAGTCAACTCAAATTACCTTGTGCAAAAGTTGCTGCAAAGTTAAGCGTTTTTCCTGCTACAACCCATCAAAGTGCTTGCAAAAAGAATCGATCGATGAATAGTCACAGACCTATGATTCTTTGCTGTTAATTTTGTTCAATAAAATGTGTGAAATTGACTTAATCTGAATAAACATGGACCCCGGTACTTTTATTTTAATTGGTTTGATGATCTAATACACAAAGCAAAGAAGAGCCATAATTATGATCTTCTCTTATTTTTGTGCAATGAATTCTGTCTTTTTAAGATGGAAAAGAATTAGGTTTACTGCCATGGAAAAAATGAAGGGTCATAATATTGATCTTCATTATAATTTAAATTCGTAGGCGTAAAGCTTGCCCTTGTTTAGTTTGCTGATCTGTTGCACAAAGTAAAGAAGAGCCATAATCATGATCTTCTTGTAACTTTGTGCAATGAATTTTGTTTTTTTGAGATTGAAAAAGTATCAGGTTTATTGCCATGATAAAATTAATGAAGGGCCATAATATTGACCTTTATCATAATTTATTTTTTTCTGAGTAAAGCTGGCCTAATTTCAGTTTGCTGATCTCTTGCAAGAAATAAATGAGAGCCATAATCAAGATCTTATATTAATCTTGTTTAACCAATTTTTGTCTTTTTGAGATAGAAAAGAGTTAGGTTAACTGCCATGGAAAAAAAATAAAGGGCCATAATATTGATCTTCATTATAATTTAAATTCGTAGGCGTAAAGCTTGCCCCTGTTTAGTTTGCTGATCTGTTGCACAAAGCAAAGAAGAGCCATAATTATGATCTTCTTTTTTTGTGCTATCATTTGTGTGTTCGTGATTAAAAGAATTAGATTTACGGCCATGAAAAAAGGAAGGGCCATAATAATGACCTTCATTGTAGTTTAATTTTTCCGGCATAAAGCTTGTCCTTGTTTAGTTTGCTGATCTGTTGCACAAAGTAAAGAAGAGACATAATCCTGATCTTCTTTTAACTTTGTGTAATCAGTTTTGTTTTTGAGATTGAAAAGAGTTAGTTTTCTTGCCATGAAAAAAATGATGAAGGGCCATAATATTGACCTTCATTATTTTTCTGTCTAAATTCAGTTTTGCTCCAGAAACTACGGAAGCGACGCAACAGTGGCCTCATCTAATTATTCGTAGGCGTAGAATTCTAAGCCTTTATTGGAAAACTAAAATCTGAGAGGAACATTAATGTTGGAGTAAATAATCTTATCACAGCTATCATGGGTTTGCCTTTTTCTGGGTTTACAACTTTTTTTTCCTAGATCATGTCCTTGACTGATATTGTGAAGACGTTGGGTTACAACACCGAGCAGACAGGACAACTCCTGAATATTGTTAGGCAGAATTTTCTGCAATTGGAATCCTTCGAGCAATTACCGGACGACAGGCTGGAAAAAATGGGGTTGCCTATCGCAGTCATTTATGCCGTACGTAATAAGCTTAGTACGGGCACCGAATCACCTGCTGCGCCCTTGCAAACACCGAGAAAGCAAAAACCAGCCGTCAACTCAGCGGGAAGTATCCCGGTGCAGATTCGAACTCCGGTCATTACGCCTGAGTCAATTAATGTGCGTGAGCCGGCTTCGCTTGAAGACCTTAGAGCGCTCACAAGAGGTATCAAACCAGAAATTGAGGGCCACAAAATGAAATTGGCGTCCACGGTGTGCAAGAAAATGGTGGAGGTATTTTTCTTTTTGTGTTAACGACGTGTTCTTTCGTCTTTTTCAATACTGCTTCGGGATACCTTAAACCTCATAATTTTTTAGCTCCACGGCTGCAGGCCGAGCACAACAATCAAATGCTTCTATGCGCAAATGTGCGTGGACCTGTTTCCGGCTTATGTTGTTGAGGGACAAAAGTATCCGTATGTTAGTGTCAATAAAAAACATTGCTCATTTAAATGCGTGTGACCGTTTTTTTTTTGCTTCTAGGGCCTATTTTTCCAGCCGTCGCATAAACTTGCAGATGGGATATCAGTTCCTCAATCAGGCATCTTCGAGCACAAATTACGTAACATGCGCATGAAAGAGAAAGAGAATTTACCGCCCTCCGATGAGTCTAACGATGACATAGGTAATAAACATGATTTCCTTTGGTTTTAGTTGAGAAATCTCTTACCCCAAACTTCTTGGTTTTTAGTTGTGATAGACAGCCAGCATAACGTTCGTAAGAGAAAGCGCGCATCGGGCAGTCGGGTAGTGAAAACTGCTGACCTTTCAGAACTAAAGAGACTTTTCTCGAGGACCGATCAGTCCAGTGAAAATATACGTGCTTCGACGTTTTGTCAGAGGAAAGAATTACTCCAGAACACAAGAGAGGCCGTCGATATCACTGAGTACTGCTCGGTCATTGGACTGTCCTTTAATGATATGCTACACGTTGGTTAATTTTCTTTAAAAAAATAAGTGGAGAGAAGGTTCTTTTTGTTTTTTGCCTAGGTTGACCTTGAGTATAAACGCTGGACGAAAAACGATCTTGAGAAACCATTCGAAATCCTCTTCAAAGAAGAGCGAGAAAAAATTTTGTTCATGGCAGAGCAAGATGAGGAGCTTCCAGTTGAAGCTGAGGCCATCTTGCAAGGTATGAAAACGTTCATCCGATTCTTAGTCAGGGAAAGGCTGCTCCAAAGTTCCTAGTGTTTTTTTCTAGAAAACAATTCAACCGTCAAGGCATTACTTCTTCTGCCTCATCTTGTTTCCCAAAAGAGGAATGTTGGAAGCAGTCGTGTCAGTGACACGGAGTCGAGATGCAGAATGAAGTTGAATTTTATCAGCCAAACAACTGTAAGATAATTCCAGTTCATTAAATATCGGTTAAAAGATCTAAAGAGTTTTGTTTTGGACCAGGACAATATTGATGAGTTTGCGGGTATATGGAATCTTTGTAATGGAGCCATTGTGCAAAGCTCTATCAAGGTATTTTATACAATGTTCATCTTTTACCTTTTGACACTTAATTGATATAACCAAAAACCTTTGTAGGCTTACGTTGTTTGCGGACGCGAGTTAGCAGAGCTCCCGACATTGATTGATGCAGTTGAGTTGAGTCACAAGTACTTCACTTGTCTCAACCTCAAGTACCCAAATTCAATATCTGTTATCTGGTCATACTTTGACAAGTATGTTTGGAAGAAGCCAGTTCCCAAAACAGTACCCGCAATGGAGGATTTCAATAGAAAGCTCAACCTTGTTTGGGCCAAAAAACGCCAACTTGAAAATTGAAGGGCCATAATATTGACCTTCAAGTTAAATACTCTGAAACTGCTGTGCTTCATTGGGTGAATAAATAACCAGGCCCTGAAAAGTTTTTGTTAAAGTTAAAACGCTGGATTTGCTGAAAAGGACGCTCAAGTTTTTGCAAAGACTGAAGAAGAAAAACTATCACTCCTAAGCTTTAGTCTGTCTTATTTATTCTTTTCTCTCACTTATTAATTAAGACTTCTTCTAAATTTGTAATAATCGTTGCGTTTTCTTTTGACAAGCTTATTTGAGATGTCTTTTACTTATGAATTCGACCTTTTAAATCAGTTTTTTTCCGTTCGCCATGATCTGTTCTCCTTCTCCTCCTAAACTGGTTGTAACACAGCTTCTGTTTTTCAGAGTAATGCAGATATTAGTAGCAGGGCCATAATAATGACCTGCAGATTTAGTGACGAGAACGTGCAAATGAAGATTGGAGATTGTCATTCTGCTACAGTTTCGATTGAGACAGAAACCTCAATTAAATGAATTTGACTTGATTTTTGGGGTGAACCATATTAAACCATATATGTCCTTATCAGTGAACAGACTTGTTTGAACTTACTTTTGTATTACGTGCTAGTTTTCAATTAGTTCATCTTGTTCATGAAAAAAGATTGATAAAATGTAGATCTCTTCTATGGTGACTTATTTGCTGCTCGTAGACAGGGCCATAATAATGACCTGCAAGTTTTTAAAACATTTTCCTCGCCATGCGTATCTTCTCAGGTTGACAGCAAAGTTTCCTGGTTCGCTCTGTTTTAGAAGTTTTGATATTTCGAGTGAAACAATCGGGAAATTTTTGCTTTCTGCTCAAAACGGGCCATAATATTGACCTTTTAATTGAAAAGCAATTTCCCTTAAAATGCCGGCGGCCGAAATTACAGCCAGAGTTGAGTCAACTGTCCATAATTACAAACTACTGGCGTCAATTGACTTTCGTCTGACTGAATCACTAATTGACAGAGATTGAGTAAGAAGTCACAAAGCTATTGCTGCAGAAAATGTGATCGATTTTTCCGACCAAGATAGCCTGTATCGTTTTCTTGAGGAGAGTTATACAACTTCCTTTCAATCTGTAGACTATAAACCATCTATCAATGAGTTCGTGAGTGATTCTGACCGCGGTTATTGTGGTTTCTCAGTAACTGCAAACAAAAACATAAAAAAAGGTGTAATTGTTTCTGGATTAGTAGGAGTTGTTGGAAATTTGTCGGAAGCTTTAGAATTTGAGTTTGACTTTTCAACATTTGTTTGCCAATACACTCATCAAAATCGAATAATGCTGGGACCAATCTCTTTTGTTAATCATTCTTGTCACCCCAATGTTGCCTTCAAAATACACAAGTCAAAAATGGGAATAGTGCGTATGGTAAACCTTAGCGACGTGGCTCAAGGAGAAGAAATCTGCGTCAGTTACGGTGCAAAATACTTTTTGCATGGAGATATCAACACATGCCAGTGTCCACATAGCGATCTCCACGCTGCAAAGAAAAGTCGCTCCACAAAAAACAGCAGTCGTCCATTGGACTCTAATCGTCAGCAGGTTTCATTCTCTCAAGAGAAACAACCACTAATGTCAGACCAAGTCCACATAGATGACGGGAATTCAAAGAATTGAGTTTTGCCGCTCATGGAGCAATCAGGTGCTCTCGTAGAGGACATTTCTATCTCTCAAAATTCAAATGCATTGGCAAGGCAATCAACTGGGCGCCCACAACGTAGAATTGAGAACTACGAAACTTTCTGGGGGAATGAACAAAGGCAGGAATTTTCCCTTAAATGTACAATTTGCGAAGAAAACATTGATGTGGCTGATATGATGTATCACATGAAGCTACATCATCGTTTCGAGGCGCAAATTCCCTGCCCTGTTTGTCAACACCTTTTTCGATTCTGTCAAAGCTTTGTGCGTCATTTTGACAAACATTTGCCAGATATTCAAAACAAACTGATGATTTCTCAATCAGATTTTGTTTCCAGTGCTGTTTGGGATTCACAAGCTCTGTCAATTGCGCCTTCTAGTCAAGAAAGTGTTTCTAGTGGGCTCCAAGATTCTCAACAAAGCTGGGAATCTTCTGACAGTGAAATTGATGCGGTGTTGGAACTTCAGAGTTCATCATTCCTCAATAAAAGACAGCCTTCGAATATAGCAGTACCTTCGGTATCAAAAAAAGGATCCTAAATGAAATAAAGAAAACACTAACGGAAAAACGGTCCACTCTGTGCAGACAAAATAATTGTATTGTAATCACTAAAAGTTTGCAGCAGTTTTTGATGCACCTTTCACTAGACCACAGTTTTGATAAAAACTTCTTCTGTCTTTTCTGTCCTCGTTTTTATTCCTCGCCTAAGTGCCTTCGGATACATATTGTCCGAAGTCATTCATCAGAAACAAAACAATCCGATGAGTTCTTGCAGGAGAACGAAAACTTCGTTTCAGAGTCAGAAACTCCCAATGAGACAGTGGAAACTTTTGAAAAACACCTTAAAATCATCCAAAAAATTGCCCGAGGTGAAGCGGGTGATGAAGTTCTTTTACGTGTATTATCATCTTCCTCAGTAACTTTAAGCAACGCATTCAAGTTCCTTGATCAATTTGGGAGCTACTTCAACCTTTTGTTCGAGTCAATCTTTCAAATTATTGAAAATTCCCTAGCTGCTCCCTCTGAACTTTGCTCGGAAAATTTCGAGCTTCTATGTAGTGCTATTCACAACAGTAAATTTTGTACTATAAAAAATAGCAATGACCTCCAAAAATTTTTGCGGAAACAAAGCAACTATGTATCTGAAGAAGAAGTGGTTCTCGGCACGAGGCAGGAAACCAGACTCAAATTTGGCCGCCCAATGCAAGTCTGTGTAAAACAAGCCTGCTATTTTGTCCCCATTTCAAAAGTTTTGAAAAATATGCTCCTAAAAAATGACAAAGTGGTGGATCAGATTTTTAGTTACAACGAACTTTTGAGAAAAGTTACTGACCAAGGTCTTTTAATCGATATTCAGCAGGCCAAGTCGTTTGAAAACAATGGAACTCCATTTGAACTGCCTCAACCTGAAGGTGTGGAGATGACCCCTCACTCATTTAAGCTGAGCCTACAATTGTACTCAGATAATTTCGAACCAGCTAACCCAATTGGGTCCCGCAGAACCATACACAAAGTTACTTGTTTTTATTGGATTCTTAAAAATCTTCCTCCGTGGTTGACGCAGCAAGCGCGTGCAGTTAACGTTGCTGCGGTCTGTAACACCTTAGATTTGCAACGCTATGGTTACAAGATGATTCTTTCTAGAATCAGTAAAGATTTGGAGAGCTTAGAAGAACCATTCAATGTCGTAACTGATGAGGGTACGAAAATTACTATCACTGGAGCTCAATTCACTTTTGTAGCTGATAATGCTGAGTATCATTCGGCGCTAGGTTTTGTAAAGAGCTTCTCAAAATCGTTTTGCTGCGAAAGATGTCTGACAACTGTTGACGATTTCAATAAGCACTTTGACCAATCGAAATGTTTGTTGCGCAGTTTCAAAAGTTTCAAGAAAAACGTTGAAAAAGCTGAATTAAACCGCCAACCGTCAAAAGGTGTTCGAGCAAAGTGCCACCTAGAAACGAAGTACTTTAGTGCATACCGCAATGGGACAGCTGACATTCAACATGATTTATTTGAAGGTGGAACTCAATATACTTTGAAACTAGTGATTCACGACCTGATAGTCAGTCGCAAAGTTATCTCCATTGATATTCTTAATTATAGGCTGCAGTCTTTTGCCTACGGTCCAGAGATTGACGGCAAACCAACAGAAATTGACCTAAATAGGTAAGAAATTTTTTTTCTGATATTGTCAGATTATCTAATCGCTGTGACTCATTTATTTAAGTTCAGAGAAGAAAAGAACTAACAAATCAGCTTTTCCAATACACTTTAGTACTTGCTCAAAAGATTTCTCATATTTTTTTACATAACCTAAATAGGGGTGGTTGATTTATGCAGGCTCAAAGATTTGAAAGACCACAGTGTACGGGGCAAAACAGATCAAATCTTCACGCTCTACAGGTTCCTGCCTATTATTTTGTGCGACCTTATTCCACAACAAGATGAGCTCTGGCAATTTTTAATTCACTACTTTGATTTGGTCTCTCTACTTCTGTCCCCATCGTTCGTGGAAGCTGACCTAGTGATATTGTCATATGAAATTAGTAAGTAGCATTAATTGGTTTTGCTTCCGAACACTTCTACGCTTTCTGAGTCTTTTTGTGTATTTTTTCTTGCTTGCCTTAAAAGGGATGTTGTGTTTTTAACAGGAAAGCACCTGCAAAAATTCAGAAAGCTGTTTCCTCACCAACCAGTAATCTTCAAGCAGCATCGCCTAATCCATTACCCAACTGTTTTACAGCAATCCGGACCTTTCATCCACCAGTGTGTGCTAAAATATGAAAGAAAGCACCAGTTTTTTAAACGTCTCGCACATCAGGTGTGCAATTTTAAAAATATTTGCAAGACTATGGTCAACAGACACCAATTGGAGCAATATGTGCACTGGTCGTCGTCAGATGATTCTCTGGCGACTGAATTTGGTCCTGGAAAATTGGTTCCCTGTGAGATTATTTTCTCGAAAGAAAATGTGAAAATTCTTGCAGAAAATTTTAACCTGGTTGAAAACGTTGTATATGAATGCAAGAGAGCAAAAACATTGGGAATATGGTTTAAAATTTTTGATGTTATTATTATCAATTACAATCCTAGCACCGATATGCCAGTATTTTTGAAAATTGAAAAAATTTTGCGAGTGGCGAACCAATTGGTTTTCTTTGGATATACACTTGAAATATTCAAATATTCAAATACTTCCAGAAGTTATCTGACAACCGAAACCCCTGTAACCAAATTTGTTTCTTACAATTCTCTGTTCGACTATCACTGCTATTCCATACATCGATGCTTCGATCAGAAATGTATTTATGGTCATATCGTTTTGCGAAATAAACTCCTCTTCAATAACTTCGCGAGCTTGCTAACAAATGCATAAAAACTTCCAAACTTCCTGTAACGAGCTAATGTTCTAGAAACAATTGTTTGTAGATGCTGTTGTAATGTTGTTTTGTCCAAAATTATTTTTTCCAAACAATTGTCTTGAAACTAAAGTTTTTTCTATTGTTGTTGGTGTCGCTTGATTGTAAAAATCTCCAGGATGGCTTGTCTTTCTAATCACGCGCTTAAGTGTATGAGTGAAGATAAAAAAAATTGAAAACGTTCCAGATAATGCTAAACAACACAAAAATGAGCAAAACTGAATCACAATCGTCACTGTTGCTCAATGATGGTAAATTGACATATACAAAAGTATCAGGAAATAAGGTAAGCTTACTCTTAAGGTGGATTCCATGATAGCTTCTTCTTTAGCCTAAACTCTTGTACCAGGCGTAAAGCTCAAAAACTACTGTAATTTGTGAATTTAGTCTCTAAAACTACAAGTAACTTTCAAGGGTATTTCGTTGATTGCTTTGGTTTTTCTTCTGTCCGTGTCTTGGCAGGGAAACTGGGCCATAATAATGATTAGTTGAGGCATACTGTTTGTAGTTTTTGGAGAGTTTTCTGCAGTTGGGCCATAATTTTGACCGACACGAGACATCTTATGCCACTATTTGTTTCTACTCCCTGTTCTACATTTGAAGCCATAGTATGCATTAAGAGTGACTGAAGTCACAGTTTTGGATGCTTTTGACTAGCCGTCTTTTTAATTCCAAATTTCACTAAGCCTGTGACTCTCATTTATGTGTGCCCATAAGCTCTTCATTTAGGTTAGCTGCATTTCCCAGCATCTCTAGGCATTCAACTCCAAGTTTTTTTAATTCAATTTTGTTTGCTAAGGTATTAAAATCAGCATGAGACTGATAGTTCAATGATCAACTTTCCTAGGAGGTTGAATTCGAGACAACAGTAACGTAAAAATAGCACAACGTCATTTCTACAATTCAACCTTGTACAGATTTTTCTAAAATTACAAATAACTTTCAATGTTCATTGCTTCGACTTTCCTTCTTTCTGGTTTTTGGCATGAAAGCTGGGCCATAATACTGACCAGTTGAGGCATACTGTTTGTAATTTTCAGAGAAAATGTTTTCGCAGTTGGGAAAGTGTTTTCGCAGTTGGGCCATAATTATGACCAACATGAAACGTGTGCCATTATTTGTTTTTTCCCTGTTCATGCAGTTGGGCCATGTTCATTGCTTTGACGTCTCTTCTTTCTGGGTTTTGGCATGAAAACTGGGCCATAATAATGACCAGTTGAGGCATTCTAGTTGTATTTTTCTGAGAAATTGTTTTCGCAGTTGGGCCATAATTTTGACCAACCCGAGGCGTTTCGTGCCAATACTTGTTTCTACTTCCAGTTCTACAACTGAAGCCCTAATTTGTATTTAAACTGAACCACTGTCTCTCATTTCTAGTGATTTCTAAGCCAATTTTCGGTTGCTGAACCGAAAAAAATATTACATGAGAAATCATGTGAAGTTGGCCAAAAAATCGTGTATTTTTACCCGATTTCTCGCGTAAAAAGAATCACACGATAAAAGGTCGATTTACACGAGAAATCGTGTAAGTTTACACGATTCTCTCGCGCTTAACCTCAGGATTTTTCGTAAGATTTACACGGTTAATCATGTAATTTTCATGCAATTTTTCGTGTGTTTCAAACCGATGTTTCATGTGTTTTCACACGAAAAATCGTGTGGTTTTCACACGAAAATTTGGTTGAGAACACACGAGAAATCGTTTGAATTTTACATGATTTATCGTGTGAATCACACGAGAAATCCTGAGATTAACCCCGAGAGAATCGTGTAAATTTACATGATTTCTCGTGTAAATCGACCTTTTATCGTGTGATTCTTTTTACGCGAGAAATCGGGTAAAAATACACGATTTTTTGTTGAATTCACACGATAAATTTTTAGAGTGTAATTAAAGTCAGAGGCGTCAACCGGATCCATTCTGCCCACGCCTCTCCCGCTTAGTGGGAATATAACTTTTACTCCCTCGATCTCACGTACTATATTTTACATCGTAATATGCTATACAACAACCCATAAATTGTTATGGGGACATAAAATAACAATGATGGGGAAGGGGCTATAGAACTGCTTATGAGTGACTAGGTTAGTATCTATGTGAAGCGTACGGTTTACTACGGAGTGGTTCGCACCCGCAACCTCCTGGGTACTAGACTGCAGCATTGACCACTCGGCTATCTGGCCTTGCAACACATTATCTTACAATCGCTTTTGTTTTAGCAACGAAGTTAATTTCTGAAAAATAGCAATTTAGAACACTCGAAAATCAAAAAGTCAAGCATGAAAAAGTCACTTGAGAAGTTAAACCGAAAAAATGTTCTAGAAAAAAACACAAAAACGGTGCATAAAAGAAACACAAACTGCATAAAAAGACATACATTTGCAATAATTGCTTCAAACTTTGTTCAAAAACAATTGAAAAGACACAACTATGAAAGAAAAGACGACTATATTAGGATTCTTATATAAAATCATACGAGTAACTTTGCGACTTACCTGGCAGATTGCAAGAAAATAGCCGCAATAGCTTCCTAGATCTACAGTTTAAAGAAGATAGTAAAAGAAACAAACCAAACGAAACCTCTTTTCTTTTAAGGCTGAGATGCTATAGTTTGATTATGAATCTTTTTAAATTATTGCTGTTTCTAGTAGCTGTCGTCAAATACAATTCAATTGGAATGACACGTACTCACTCGGCCCTATCTCACTCAATTGAAGTGAAGAAAAATCAATTTTGAGAGTGGTGCAAGTCACGTGTGACCGAAAATTTAATCACGCGAACAAGACTCTCCACTAAGAGTGAAAAATGACATCACGCAAGCAATTAAGTTGAAACTGCATGAACGAATGAAACGAAAAGCGGATTTGAAGTGATTGTGACGTCATATATGGTCGTAACAAAAATCCTGTTGATGAAATAAAACAAACATAGCAGGACAAGTCCTGCAATACAATTCAAACAATTGAACATACAATAAACAGAAGACAACACTACCAACCTAATTAGTAGAGCAGCCTCAGATAATGAACTAGTCATAAACCAACAAGTCCACGAAGGTAAATAGAACACTACCAAAAATCTGAGAACAAATTACTTTCATTTCACTCTGAGTAAAATAAGATTGTCGAAGATATTAACTCCAATAAAGTCAACTTCGAAACAGTTTTACATAATGGGAGTTTAGACAGCAATTCACAACTTTTTAGAAAACAACTGACAGACAAAGCAAAAGCACGATAAAAATTTGGCAAAAAACCTTTTTCAACTATTTCATTGAAATTAAGTTGACATCAAAGCCATTTAAACATAGCCTGCAGATTGCCGGAAAATAGCCACAATAGACGCTTGGGGCCTTCCATGAATTGAAACAACTAAAGCGATTAGATAGACAGATCGACCACCAGTCCTTTAATAGACCACTAGACTTTTTGGGTTATCTTTGGACTGTCATTTTTATGAGACACATAAGCTCTATAAGGAGAAAGCCCTAATACGGCTTTTCACAATTAGGATCTTTTCCGTTTGTGCCCCCACAGCTTAGTGGGCGCATATTATTTGCACCCCCTCAGATGCACGTGCAATATTTTTTACATAAGGAATTACTATGTAATGGCACGTGCTCTGTAACTGGGGGGCGCATAACGTACTGGGGGCACAAACGGAGAAGATCCCAAAATTAATATTCGAAATCAAAAACTTAAGACTCTAATAATCAAGAATTAGGGCATATATGTTTGGCACTACTTAGATGCACACTATTGACCTTTAACAAGTAAATGTTCAAAAAATTTAAAGTTCCATAAGTGAGTTCAGAAGTCATTTTTTTGAGTGAGGTAAGTCATTGGAAAAGTCAATTCCAAGAAGTCAGGTTAAGACGAAACAAAAATCTGTTAGACGAAGTAAAAACAAAATTAGGAGCGCTATAATAGCCGCCTGGAATTGAGGACGCGGCTATTAATAATACAAAGATAAATAAAATCTTCAAACTTCCTTGTTATTTCTATAGATTGAAAGCAATATCAACTTCAAATAAAACAAAAAATAAAAATTGGAGGACACGTAAATAAAGGAACAACCAATGCAGACAATACTCAAAAATTCAAACTTTTTAAAATAAATGTTGCCAAACTCAATAAAATTATTAGCAGTAAAGAGAAACCCTTAAATGAATTCAGTTTTTCCAATGAGAGAGCAAACAAGGCCTATTTTAATGACTATGTGACAGAAAGAAAATAGTCACAAAAAAACCGGTCAAATGTAAGAAATCAGAAACATTATAAAAGCAGTCGTGTCAAAGTCGAGAAAATAGTTAGCTACGAAAAAACGATTACATATACTCAAATATTACTCATTAAACGAACCTGAAGACATGACATTAGTGACACTCGGTGACAGAAAAAGAAAACAACTAGCAGAACTCGCAATAATTTATATATTTGAAATAATTTTAAAAAATTAAAACAGGTGTCGAATCAGTTACAATGCCCAGTGTTGAATTGAAAATTAGATTAACTCAAAAAAGCCTTAAAAATGGCACATGAGATACATTATTATAGAAACTAAGTAACAGAACAACGCAAGTTGTGTCAAAGTTGTTTTTAACTTGTCACATAGCTTCAATTATATATACGTACAAAAATTGATAACGCATGATACGATATGATGGTTTTGTACTGCGTTGAGCCCTCGTTGCTAATTTCAAAGAAAATGCAGCTGAATTATTAGGGCCGCTGACATCGTCACCCTGTAGTGATTGATAAATTTATTATCTTGCCACCAGTCTTGCAACGGAATACATACTTCTTGCAATAATTCGATTATCGGTCTAACTTTTTCTATCGATTACACAAGTGAAAAAAAGCTTCAAACGTAAGTTTAAAGTATCAGAACACATCCTCAATTGTTGTTGCCAATTGTAAAAGGAAACAATTTCCTTTATACTTAGTTTCCCCACAACCTATACGCATAATTTCATTCAGAAGGCACTAAATCTCATTCCATTAGGTCATCTAAGGTTTGGCGTTGATACTCCTATGTTATTCATAGTTTGCAATTTCCCCGTTACAAAACCCCAATTTGACTTTTAACTACGCGAGCATTTCAGCATAAGTATTTTGTTAATGTTACTCACATGGCGCGAATGACTGTTCATGAAAGCTAATTGACTTGTGACTCTAACTTGGTAAACAGAGAAATTTAAATGCTCAATGAAAACTGCCGTGGTATACAACACCTCCAAACAAGGCCATCAAAGCCAATATTTGTATCTTTCAAGATCGGAATCCCCTCATTAGTGTTCAAAAACACAAAGCGTGATCCAGTATATCTCACCTCCTCAAACTCCTTGATCAGTTTTGTGGCTGGTGACTGTGCCTCTAATGCCGCTAGTGCTGATGCTGTAGCAAGTGAGTGCTGGTGGCCAACTTGAGTTAGAAGGCACATTTTTAATGTCACCAGGCGATCATGATGCGCTTCGATAGTCGCAAGCTAAAGCAAAAAAATATTCACATGGAAGTACCAAGCGTGCAAATATTATTTGTAATTTCAAGGTATAATGCTAGCGTTATTTTCGGATGAGTTTTCACAGAGAGGGAGAGGTGGAGGGAGAGGAGAGGGAGGGACACAAATAATCTTTGTGTCCCTTATAATAGCAAAATAAATGATCACTTACCTTTAATTTTGATTTTTTTTATATAGAAAGTATACTTAATGTTGGTTGTGGTACAGGTTGTTGTGGCAAGTGGGCGTATCAGTATAAGTGTTGGGACATATCCTCGTTCACTCACCTTTCTAGCGCTCTGAAGTTGTTGCGCGGCCAAAAATTTTGCCAATTTCTCTTCCTGTGTCTAAATATACAGATTTTTATCCACACAGGTAAAAGAAAAAAATGACAAGTTTGACATTACGAAACTATACTTCAAACTATACTTCAACTTTATCTGTGCAAACAAAATTATCAGTTCTTTCTGCGACAACAAGAGCTTCTAGATATCCTTGTAAAGTAAGAAACATAGCTGGCAAATTGCCAGAAAATAGCCGCAATAGCTTCATAGATCTGTAGTCTCAAAAAGAAGGTAAAAAAGACAGACACAAAGAAACTTATTCTTTTCATTAAGGGCTGAGGCGTTAAATTTTGATTAAGAATCTGTATAACTTATTGCTGTTTCTATTTGCCGCTCTTAAATAACCTTCAATTAGAGTGGCACACACTCATTTGACCTTATCTCTTTGAATTAAAGCAAAGAAAAGTCAATTTCAAAGTGAGGAAGTCATTTTTGAGAGTGAGGTAAGTCACGTGTGACCAAAAATTTAATCACGCGAATGAACAAAGAAACTAGCTTCACTAAGAGTAAAAAATGACGTCACGCACGCAATTCAGTTGAAATTTCATGAGCGAATGAACAAAAAGCAGATTTGAAGTGGTTGTGACGTCATATGGTCGTAACAAAAATCTTGACGACGAAATA
This sequence comes from Convolutriloba macropyga, assembly GCF_964194025.1. Classification (NCBI taxonomy): domain Eukaryota; kingdom Metazoa; phylum Xenacoelomorpha; order Acoela; family Convolutidae; genus Convolutriloba; species Convolutriloba macropyga. Next base: position 31,157,448 of record NC_134471.1, read on the forward strand.
AATAAAAACATAGCAGGACAAGTCCTGAGGTACAATTCAAAGAATTTTCAGTGACTAAACAAAAACTAGACCTAGAACGGACTATTAATTCGGAAAACCATTTCTAAAAAAACAGATACAAAAAAAAACAAAAAAAAACAAAAAAAAAAACAGAAAATCAATGTCACAATGCCGCTAGCGAGAACAAAAAACCCCTAGCGAGAAATGTAAATTTGATTCTAACAAAAAACTAGGCATAGAATGAATTATGAATGGATTGGGAATACCATTTAGAATAAAATCCGATCCAAAAAATTGAAAAAACAGTAAAAACCAAAATGAAATCGCCGCATGTGAACAAAAAACCACTAGCGAGAAAGCAAATTTTTGTTCAGTCACCATTTTCTCACTCTACTAATTTGCTCACACAAAATTAGAGCAAAAAAGTTTCACGCCGCAAAACCACTCGCTTTTTCCCTCCATTTCTTGTTTCGGCGAGACCAAAATCACTACTCCAATTTGAATTCAAAAATAATTAAAATGTGTGAACAGATCTTAAAAAAACATAGCCGGAAGAATTCCGGAAACAACTCGAAGGAGAAAATTGCTCAAACTTATGACTAAACAACTAGAACAACTATTTTGAACCCTGAATCTCCACAAATGCCATAAAAAATTTCAGGAAGAATAGAAACGACATTCAAAAACAAATTGAACAAAAAAAACTAGAAAAACTTAATGACTTTTTTTAATAGTACAAGGAAACATAAAGCCGGAAAAAGTTCCTTTGTAATAAGAGCAATGAAAAACTCGCAAAACAATGGGCAAGTCATAATAGGCTAAGAAGCTTGCCTAAGATTAAAAAAAAGAAAAACTGCAAAAAAATAAAAAAAGGTTTGGAATTTCTCAATTTTTCTGTCAATTTTCCTAAGAAAAAAAATGATTTATACCAAGAAAACTTTAGTCAATTGGTAACTCAATATTCCTTAAGTAAAAAGCTTCTATTCAAATCTCACTTGAAGCATCAAAACAACAAAAACAGTCAAAATATCATTAAATTTCGTCTAAAAATCAGCAAAACTGATCAAAACCTCCAAATTAGCATTAAACTCAAATTAACTACTTGAAACCTTCAATTTCTATCAAAACAAGCCTAGAACTAATACAGAATCATAATCAAACCTCATAATCATCAAAAGTTGCAAAAAACTGCTTTTAAAAGCCGCACGTGAACAAAAACAATTCGCTCGCTTAGAGAAAATTTTTTCACACATCAATTTCTCGCTCTCTCAAAAACAGCGGTATGAACAAAAAGCACTCTCTTTTCGCCCCGCTCTTCACTTTTGTTCAGCACCAAAATCAATCCAAACTTTCACGCGATTCATTTCCGGCTTCAAAAATCACTCCAATAAAATTGATTAAAAAAATGACTTCTCCAATACTCCTCTTCGAGTCGTAAAAAAAAGAGAGCGCCTCAATACAATTCAAATTCTTTGAATCGTAAAAACCAAGAGAAGGCCAATAATAGCCTCAGCTATCGCTTCGCGACTATCAAAAATGGCAGGATCTTTGTCAGAAACTAGCATGGACAAACTGATGACTCTTTTGCATAATGGCTTGAATACCCGATACGAGGCCAGACTAGCCACAACAATTGTCAAATATCATAAAAATCAGTAATAGGCATTACATTTTTTGTGTATAGCGACAGTTAATGAATCAAATACGCCGCACCGCCCATGCTAGCGACCAGTCGATACCAATGAAAAAAGAAATCTCGATATTGTATCTTTGTCTGCAGATACGACGAATTTAACTCCTGCAGATGGACTCTCATGTGCAGATGTGGAAATTGCAATCTCTCATCGAAGGTCAGCAAAGGAATGCAGACACAAAATCACAAGGGTGGAGACCCCTGAACCCGTCTTAGAAACCTAACCTACAACTAGTTCTGGACGTGTAGAAATTGCACGCATACCTTGACCCCTTCCAGTCTCTCCTTCACCATCTGTTCTTCTATCTTCAGCAGCATCTCGTTGATCCTCTTCTTTGGTACCGAGGTGGCCCCAGCTGCTGTCCTCTGACTCCTCTCTTGGATGAGAGATCGCACAAAATCAACATCAGACATGTCTTCAGTCTCAAAGCTCTTCCGTAATTCTCGCGCCTGAAAAAGACAAAGTCTCTATCGCATCCTGCTCTCAAATAATACAAAGGTTTCTTCACAACTTTCAACACAGCATGCAAATACTAATACGGAAGAATACAACTAGCGCTCAGCCATCGCAAGGGGTATTATTTATGAGCAAAAATTATATTTAAGTATTTTTGAATCTAAATGAATCTCAAAAATGTTATTTTGAATTCGACTTTTTGAACAAAGAAACGTGTGTTTTGAATTGAATTGAGGTTGCAAGCTCTGAAATCTTATTTGGAAGCCTATTTTCTAAAGCAAGGTACAGTTATTGTCAATAGACAGTTATTGTCAATGGCGATAAGGATCCTGAAACCGCCATGTGCATTAATAAGGCTTGTAATGTTGTTTCTAGCTACATATACTGATTTTTAAAAAGTGTTTCTAAATGAGAATGTGCAAACTTCGTTTTTATTTACTATTGTAAACAACGCCAAAAATGAAAAATGTGTTTTTGTATGCAAAATTGAAAGTGTTAAACCGAGCCGGCAGATTGCCGGAAAATAGCCGCCGTTGACGCGCTTGATGCACATCGGGATTGAAACAGAAAGAGAAAAAAAGAAGAGACAAATTGACAGAATTATTTTTCTGTTTTTTTTCAGTGTCAAAAAGTGTTCTAATTTGGCGTGCAGTTTCAGTTAGATTCTAAAACTATAATTTATTCAGCTTCTAAACTGAGAGCTAATCAGCTTAATACCGATATCAGCTAGCAAACACACTAATCAAGTGTGATAAACTAATTCTCAATGACTTAATGACCGCGCTTTATCGGTTTATCCCGCCTCTTTTGATTTTGCTCTTTTGACCGTATTCACTATAATGCTTAATTCGTTACATGAAAGAATTTAACATCCATTTAGTTGAAACATAGAGTGGAGTAAGTCAGAAGTCAAACGTGAAAATCGTGACTTATGTAAAACGAAAAACGTGCTCAGAAGGAAAAGCGAATTAAAAATACATAGAAGGACAAGTCCGGATGTACAATTCAAAGAATTTTCATTGAATAAACAAAAAACTAGACCTAGAACGGACTATGAGTGAATTGGGAACAAATTTCTACAAAAATTAGATTAAAAAATTTTAAAAAAATGAAAATCAACGTCAAAATGCCGCATGTGAACGAAAAACCACACAAGCTAGAAAGAAAAATTTGATCCAAACAAAAAAACTAGGCCTAGATTGAACTATGAATGGATTGGGAAAACCATTTAGAAAAAAAATCTGATCCAAAAAATCGAAAAAACAGTAAAAATCAAAGTGAAATTGCCGCATGTGAACGAAAAAATTTCTCACTCTACTTTAAAATTAGAGTGAAAACATTTCACGTCTCAAAACCACTCGCTGTTTCGCTCCGCTTCCTGTTTCGGCGGACCAAAATCACTACTCCAATTTGACTTCAAAAATCATGAAAATGTGTGAACAGTTCTTAAAAAAGACAGCGCCTCAATACAATTCAAATTCTTTGAATTGTAGAAAAAGGAGAGCGCCTAAATAATAGCCGTTTGAGAGGCTGACGGCGGCTATTAAGAATACAGTCATAGATACGATTATACACCGCTTTGGGGGAGGGTTAAGGCTTTCTGTGTTACATCTGAAATAAAACATAAAATAAAAAATTGAACGGCAAGCCCCCCCCCCCCCAATCGACAAAGGTAATTGACTTTCTACCGTGATTAAAGTGCAAAATTATCAATGGCAAATGATCACGTACTACTTTAAAGGGGTCCATCACTGTTATTGAATTTTCTTCAAAAATGTTTGACCTCACAAGCCTCCTACACTGCATAACAGTAATTAAATTTTACCTCAATCTCTTGCAGCTGTTCTGCTACCACTTTGTCAACCTTTTTCTCCGCTCTCCTGTACAACATCTCTTCTAACTGTCTTTGGCTCTTCAGTTTCTGAACTGTAATGTTAGACTCAATAGAGGCCAGCAGCTGTTCACGTTGTTGTAACAGTTGGTTGCTGGAGTTGAGGTCGTCGCTAGTTACAGAAGATAGCTGTTCGTCAACCAAAGCCCTTAAAACGAGATTTGCTCTAAAATTGATTATAAGTCTGGAAATATATACCTTGTCAGGGACTGTTTTCTTTTCCCCACGGAAGATTATAACCCTCCACAATTGAATAAACCATAATCTATACCAAATGTTGAATCTATAAAAAAATATATAGCTCGTAGAGTGCTCAAAAATAGCCGTCGTTGAACCCACTGATCGACCTTGGGATCGAAGCAGTAAGAGAAAGCATGAAAAAAATGACGACAGCCGAATTTCTTTTCTAAGTGAAAAAATTTTTTAATTTGGTCTGTAGATTATATTCGATAAATATGGTGAATTCAACCACTAAATTGGAAAACAATGAGCTTATTACCAATGCCCGTTAGTAGCTTACTCTAAATTACTTTGATAACTTAATGCACTAAGTCTTTAAACATTAAGTAAAAGCACCCGGACGTTATTGGTTTATTCGGTTTCTTTTGATTTCGCTTGGACCTTGAACGCATTTGCACAAATTTGCTGAATTAATTCTAAATTCCATCCAGTTGAAACAGAGAGCGAGGTAAGTCATAAGCCAAACATGAAAGTTGTGACTTATTCAAAACAAAAAAGTTAAACGCATAAAAAATAGGAGGTTAAGTCCTGACCTACAATTCAAAGAAAAGAATGGGCTGGGAAAGTCATTTAAGAAATCCTGTTGATAAAATTGAACAAAAACATAGCGACTAACGTTCGAAGAATTGCTCTCGAAAGACTAGTTTGAGCTCTAATCAATTGCAGCCTGCTCCATTCGGGGGGAGGGTTGCTGAATGGGACTAAGAAACTCACAAGGGGCTGCAAATAATCTAATTAGAGGTTATTATATATACACCACAATAAAGATTTAAAGTGAAAAAAACTACACTAATTTTTGGCGCACTTATCATTTGGCTTTTAGTATTCAATTACCGTTGATTGAGTTCAGCTGCTTGAAATTGAGAATGAGATATAAATTAAAATCTCAAGAGTTGAAAGACTCTCATACTAACCACCGAAAACTGCAAAGAAAAAACTATTCAAAATTAAGTATATAACCCATATATATGAAGAAAAGGAACTAATTAGAAAAAGTCTGAAGATTAAAGTCCATGACGTTCTATTATTTAACATTCGGAAAGCATATAAAATCTTTTTACTATTTCTACAACAAGACAAAAGCTATAATAACTAAAATACGTGCGACACTTGGAAAAAAAGTAGTGTTAAGTCACAAATACCAATAAACAGATACTGTCATACGAAACTAAATTCATTCATGAATTTGTCCATTCATTCATTCAATCAAATAATTAAAAGCTGATTAAGGATGTCATATATGAAACTTAGTGACAGAAAAGAAATACAAATAGGGGCGAAACCGAAAAGTTCACTACAATTTATTGAAAACAAATTATGTTTAAGTCATCAGAAACCATAAGCAAAGAAAGCAAATGTATATGTATATATATATATATATATATATATATATATATATGTATATATATATATATATATATATATATATATATATATATATATATGTATATATATATATATATATATATATATATATATAAAAGTAGCATTCTTGGAGAATTATCAAGAAAGTATAAATCACATTGGCGCAACAAAACCTCACTCCTTTTGAAGCAATTGAAAAAACTTCACGCCCAAAATTACTCCCTTTACTACTTCAGCGTAATTAACATCACTTCTCCAGATGTAACTTCTTATTGAAATCAAAAAAGCGGGGAAATGATGAGCGCAAAAATAATAGCTTCTGAGATGTCGGCTTGATATAGCTCTCAAATTGTACTAAAAATTTCGATTGAAGAGTTCTCAAAATTACCTTTAAAATAAATCGATTTCGTTCATAGATCAAATTGGAAAATGGAATACAAAGTTCTTGTTACTTAAACATAGAAGTGCACTTTTTTAAATTAACCTGATTATTCTTTGTTCATGCTGACGCAGCTTCTCTTGTTCTGATCTCTCCTCAATTCTTCTCAGTTTCCATTTCTTGCTCTTCTTGTTTAGCTGTTTCTACAAGAGAAAAAATGATTTCCATTGAGTCTGGAATGCTATAAGATATCAAAAATCTCTGAGTATTCCGTTAAATCAGTAAGCCGACCTATAACGGTAATTTTTTGTGATTTCGGATTCTCGAACAACAAATTTGACGAATTATCCACTCAAATGTGATTTTTTGTCTCAATCAACAGTTGCCTCATTGCTTTTTTGAGTAACCATTTTTAGAGTAACCGTGTAGAGTCATGTAACCACTTTAGAACACGCATTGCATTATACTGGTGCCTTTATTCATTTTTATCTGCTGGAATTTCATATAAGAACTGGAGATGAGAAATATGCCACTAAAGAGTATCGTTTTATTAAAATAGCAAGTGCGTGTTATATCAACCTGGTAAGCCATTTTGAGTTGTTCCAACTCCTCCTGTAATGTGAGTTTCATTTTTTCCTTGTCTCTTTCAAATTGCTCCACCAATGCCACACCCTCTTCGGGGTCACAGCCTATATTCAACAGCATTCACCGTGCAACCAGCAAACAAGACAATATTGCAACTGCTGAATTCCGAGGGCTATGCCCGTTCCGGCACAGTCTGATGATAAATATTACATTGCTGACGTAGACAATTTTCGAGTCTTTCCCATCATAACAACTGTGGGGTCTATAATGGAGAAAGACCTCTAATTTCGACCCTCGAGTGCCTGTAGAGATTGTTGTTATAAAGGTGGCTACTATTTAACAATTAGCAAAAGGCAATTGGCAAAATAAAATTTGTCAGATCTATTCTGCCCCTCCACCCGCGGGGGATAGTTCCAAAATTGCATATGCTAACTAAATTGATGCAGATAACCAGAAGAGATCCGAAAATTATGACATACCATTTAATAATGCGAAGAGCAAAAAGTATTAATTGAATTGAACCGAATTCAACTCAAATTACTACGCAAAACGGCAAACAAATTTTTTCGTTGTCGTGAATTTGATGGTTTCTCTAATATCGGCATAGTTGAAGGTTACAATGTCGAACAGCGAAGTTAACCCACCCACCTGTTTTCTGCAACTCTTTTGTATAAGAGCCACTCGTTTGTTCCAGGGCAGCATACACCTATAACATTCAAATACAGCAGGCAAAGATGTGATATTGTACCAGCTGTCACAATAAATGCAATGAATTAGCTTCCAACGACTCTTTTTTTTACAGAGCATTGTTTAGTAAAAATAGGGTTGAGAGGGTAAAAATAGGGTTAAGATTGTAAAAAACAGATACACCATTTTGACGCTCATAATAACAAACAGGCTCGGTAACGTCTGTTTGCACACAATTTTCCGACACCACTCGTCCACATTTTTGAACTAATTGTCTACTGATTAAGGAAGAGATAGAAAACGACCAAAACTCAATGTCTATTTTTAAAACAAACTTTTTAAACGAAGTCAAAATAGCATCAAGTAAAACCTAAATTAAACCGCATGTACTTCACAATAAAAATAAGGGATCTGTCGTCAATGAGAAGACTAGGTAACAAGTAGACAAAAAGAACAAAAGGTAAAAAAAATAGGTTTGTATTTTTTTAAATTAATTTCCAAGTCATGAAAACTATTAGCTAGCATTTGGAAACAGAGCAAAGGAATTGTCTCAAAAATAGCCGCCGTTGAACCCTGGGCGGCTCACATCGGGATTGAAACACAAAAAGAAAAATGTAAGAGATAGATATTGACAGATTTTTTCGAAGTGTCAAAAAGTGTGTTCTAACAACAATAATTTGATCTGTAACCTGTCATTAATGCGACAATGAAAACATAGACAACTTAAAACATAAGCAACTGAGCAACAAGTTGACAGAAATAAGATGAAGAAGTGGCCAAGTTCAAAAATTCGCTGTTATTTTCTGAAAATGAAAACATGTCAAGTCAAAAAAACCAATCCGTATCAACCGAAAGCTTTTTAAAGGTTCAATAATACCATTTGGAAACCAATTGGATCCCTGATTATTGATATAAGGTCTTCAGACTACAAAAAGAACAAAAAAACGTGAGCAAAACACAAGAATTTAATTAAAGTTTACGAGAACATTTTGTCGAAGCCATGAAAAGCATGATCTTTTCTCTGAAAGAATAAGATAAGTTCATGGGCGTCACTTGCGCGTAAATAGAGTCTTTAATTGAACCCTGAGTTGATAGCTAGCTGTTCCAATTTGAGGTGTCCTTGAGAAACACGTAATTGATTCTTACATTAGCAAAATAGATATTTTGGTAATTAATTTTCAAAATACCAAAATTAAATTACGCAATTGGGATAATTATGGATTTGAATAAGCAGAAAACCGACAAAATTATATTTCCAGAATACTCACAGAGGAAGCAGAAGAAAAAAGCCTTCTTTGGAGAATAAGAAGAGATAAAAAAATATCACTACCTCTAAAAATTTTAATATATTTTTAGCAAAACTGACAAAATGTTCAAAAATCCGTGAAATGTGAACAAAAAACGGAAATTATTCAAATAAACCCACATTTTAACAACCTTTCAAACCTCGACAACTCCCTGGAAAGAACGAAATTCAAAAAATATTTTTAATTAAAGATTCTACGCTGGACGGGCTTACTAATGATACCGCTCACACATCTATGTAGAATATATCGATGGGGAACAATTAACTGAATAAAAAGCCCAGTTAAACATATAGTTCCTCCCCCAAAAAAGTGCGTTGGGATATATTAAACAAAATTGATATGTATAAATGTGTATTTTCACTGTCAAAAGATACTTGAAAGACAGCTGTAAATTTAAAAAGTAATTGTGATTTTCGCAATTAATTGACAATTAAGGAACAAAAAATTAGCATCAATTATATTGTGCAGGATATTAAAGTAGACCTAACATATCCATTAAAAGCTAAACTAAGACAGATGAAACAATAGAAAATTGTCAAATAACGGAGAAATTCTTATTTGCTTCCCGAACTTTCGTTTTGAAAACTTCGACAAAAAGTAAGAAATAGGAATTAATCGTTTCATTAAATTAAAAATTTCAAAAAATCAACCATGGATCTTTATCTCTGAAATGCGTTTCAAATGAGACAGAAAAATGTTAGCTTGGCCCCTGATTTTTGTGATATTTGAAGGAAACTGACCTATAAACACCTTGAAGGGAAAAAGCTACAAAAAAGCAGGAATAATTGAGTGAAATTTAACACCTCGCTTTTCTTTCCACGAGAATATGACTCGAAAATAAAAACTTAGAAATCTGGCTTTAGCTCTCGTGTTTTAGCTTATCTCCAAGTTTTCTCAGTGAACCGGCAAAAAAATTTTAAGGCAGCGCTTATTTCGAATTCTTTGCGATTGTGGCAAGCTTGAAAACTACAGTTTTCTGCGCTTTGCTCTTAGATGAGTACGTACAATGACTACCTTTTTGCTTCAAAAAGCGTGCAGCAAATATAACTTCTTAGAGACAAAATTTGTTCCCGCGCAAGAGGATAGAGTGTTAATTTACTCTCTATGCACTGCCCTATAGCATGACGACAAAAATTGTTCCTCCCAGATTTGGAATTGCGCGAAATTGGCAAGATCTTGAAGAACAAGGAGAAAGCCGCCATGTCAATTACAGCCGTTCTACTTTGTACAGCAGCCCCCTAAAATTCTCATAAACTTACGAAATAAATGTGTAAAGTGTTACCTCTACAAAGCTAGCGTTTGAATGAATGAATGAATGAATTCCTCTAATTCTTGAACAACACACGTTTTGTAAAGAAAAAAGCATTGACACATAACGAGAGCAATAGAGTCTGCCATACAAACTGCCACATCGCGTCTGCCATTACAGATGAAATAGGATACTAGAGTGACTAGGGCAATGAAAGGAGTTCGTACTTGAAGCGCTAACCTTATCAAATATGGCGGCTATGATTTGTATGACTTGATTGCTGCACTCAATATCGAACTGCATCTCTCTATCCAACCACTTAAGAGTTGACTCTGTGGAAACCCGAAAACGCGATTGGATGAACTCTTGGGCATCTGAACATTAAATAGCCAATACCAGGTATAACGAGAAAACTGACAAACATGAAATTGTTAAAATATTGTAAACTGGCAAACAAAGGTACTGCAACATTAAAGCTTCTCTGATCATTACCCCATTAATGGAATAAGTCTTAATAAAAAAGTACTTGATCCAGATTATAGTGCGTTTGTGTAAACCATCTCTAGCTAAAGAAAAATAGAAAAAAATTAAGTCTTTGAGATAACGTTTCGAATAAAATATTGTGAAACCAAAAAAAAAATTTATATAACAAAAATCAGATCTTGCATTGGTAACAAAAGGCAGGTTTATAAATTGTTAAATTGTTAAGCAGCCAATAGCCTTAGATAACGCAATGGCAGTCAATAAGTTTTTTGCCAACGCAGGTTGTTCAACATTCAATTTTTATATACAGAACAAAAAACAGAGAGTGAGAAAAAGCAATGGACCTGGAAAACAAATCTTCCGCTGATTAAGACTTTGTAAGAAACAAATTAGTTAAATTATCAGCAGCAGAAAAAATGGAAAATCTAACTTTTCTTCTCAGTTATTCATTCGAAGATGGTACATTTCCTAGAGCAAATAGTACGAACAAAAATTTTTTTAGATACAACGTCTGCATTCAAATGGTGTATTCTCCAATTGGGTGCAAGCAATGTGTGGTGTTCCTTAGGGATCCACCTCGGCCCACTTATTTAAATATCTATTTAAACCGTTTACGTTTAACCTGCAAAAGCTCGATGTTATTCTTTCTGCTGACGAAAACAATTCGACAGCCACAGGAGTTCAAGCAATCCAGGTCGAACCAAATCTGTTAAAACTAACTTGAAGAGTGGCTAAGTTTCAGAACAATGGTCGTTAAAGCAAATAAAACAGTGCAGATGAATATTAGAGCAACTAACATGTTGAGCAACAAAACAAATTGTTTTATTTCGATGGCAGTATAAACAGCCAGTTTCAAATACTCTGAGTTTCTAGCGACAAAAAGTTATCTTTTTGTGAGCCACAATGGAAAATTATGTAAAAAAATGAGCACTGTCGCATAGTTGCAAAATTGAGACATTTTGTGCCATGGACAAATACAAATAATAAAATAATTTAAATCCTGTCATCTAATAATTCAATCCTGTCATTCAATATAGAAATCTAAGGTAAGGCTGCTGTAGTTTTTCTTCTCTTCTTTCTATGATTCTTTTGCAAAAAAAATAAAATTTGTTCATTTAAGAAAAAGCTGGACACTTGTGAAGACATTTTGAATAAACTCCATTTTTTAATCATTGTACGATATGCATAAATACGATTTTAGAAAATTCGTCTTAAAATCAATCAGCAGTATACATAGTGAGGATTTTAGCAACGAATTCTTTGATCTGTCCACTGCAGAAAAAGAAACTAGACATATAGCAGCTAATATACTGAACCTACCATTATGCAAAAGAAAAAAAGAACATTATTCAGTCAAACTTCGCAGTAATAAAATATATCCATTCATTGAAAAAACACCGTGAGATTTTAAAAATTTGACTGCAAAAAATTCAAGTTTGTGTACTCCTTTAAAAGATTCTGACTTGGTGTGTAATCACGAATTAGCAAGGTGTAGTACTGAAGTCCAGTTCATATTTCTTTAGTGAAACGTATCATCATGGTCTGGGGTACATATTCACTGTCGCAATACCGAATAAGAATAAAAAACTGAGATATAAGGATTAAACTGTTCTCAATCAAGGTCAGGCTGAAAAGAAGGCGCGAATATCATCGCTGGCTGTCTCAATCTCAATCATCGCAATGCTTTTATATTATCCATAATCATATATTCTATTTATATGGAAAAATCAATTCCTTCTTTTTCAAAAACTTAACTGAAAAATAGCTTTACCGAGAAAACGGAAGAGCTTCAAGATACTCATGTTCTGTAGGAAAAACAATATTGCTTTTGCTGATTTCCCATTCAAAAGAATCAAGGTGATCAAGCAAGAATACCTGTTGTCACAAATGTGTGTGTGGGAGTATCCTTCCTTCTAAATCGCATAACTATTCAAAATACAAATCTTAGAACAATTTTCGATCGTTTTTGTTTAGTAGGTCAGAGTTGAGCAATTACTGTTCCGACCCAACTTCTGGAGGGGGGAGGAACTATGTAATCAAATGGGTATTTTTTTTACTGTTGTCAATTTTGGCCGATCGATATATTCATCGTAGAGAAACGTCAATGGTATCATTTAAAAGTTCATCCAGCGTAGAAATCGAAATAAAAAGATTTTTTTTTGAGTTTTGCAGTTCTCGAGGAGTTATCGAGGTTTAAAATTTTGTGTGAACAAGGCATACTTTGCATGAATTTGTTCGCTTTTAGCGTAATTTAGGATTTTTTCTAGAAAAATATTTATCCAAAGTTACATTTCAGGCTTCACAGTAATACAATTCTCTGTTGCCAATAAACGAAAAGCGACAAAAATAATAGTTCTGGTCTCAAAAGGTAGTTAACTGTCAAAAAAAATCTAATTCAATTCGAGGGCTGTTTTTGTAGAAAACTTTTCATGATTTTTGTCGCTTAGAGAGCTCTTACTTTTCATATCGAGGTTCGGCTGATTAAAAAACCTCGTTTACAGTCCAATGATGACCAATGAACAAAAAATTGGTTTGCAAGAAATCACTCATGCTTTTTTACTTCGACTTTTTGTAATTTTTAATGAAATTTTTAATTTCATTTTGAGATTTTAGTATAACTCTGGAGTCCTATGGCATTGACTTGTTGACTAAAACTGTAATACGCTTCCTAATGAGCATTAGGTGAACCTACCCAGTGTTTTGAGTGGAACAGCTAATTGCTGTTAAGAATTTAAAAATCATTTTTCGAATTTTTTTAAACATTAAACGATCTTAAATTTATTTTCGTGAATTGTAGGACCCCATCCTTTCTACAGCAACCAAATATAATCTGCTTAGCGGTCTTATACGCTAACTATTGATCTCATGACTTCGATGCCACAAATTTTTAGAATTTGAAAAAAATTGGATATTTTTTTTTTTGAAATTCTGGTTCCTTTTGAAATCTTATCACATTATCCTATATTGATGGTTCTCATTGGTTTAGAGAAGACATTCAAGGGATCATAGACAAAAATTTCAGAGAAAATCTCTTGGTTTAAATGGCTTGAACATTTTCTCGCACTTTTCTACTGAATTTTTGGTTTTTGACTGTATCTGTTGTTGTTTTTATAGTCATAAGACTTATTGTGCGACTTATGATAGAAAAACATCCTTGTCTTCCTATAGAGGCATGAAATAGCGTTTTTATTGACATCTGATGAAAGCTATTGAATTTGATGGCTGTTAAGACTTTATAAATAATTTTTCGAAAAAACATTTTGAACATCAACCGACCTTAAACATATTATCGTGAAATGTAATAAGCCTCAGTAATGACAAGATTACCTTCTTTTCTGCTGCAACCAAAACCAATATAGTTAGCGGTTTTATCTTCTAAGTATTGATTTTATGACATCGATGCCACAAGTTTTCGCAATTTGGTTTCATTGAAACATATTGAATTTTATCCTATTGAAATTTAGTTTTGCATTATAATGCATAGAATTTATCAAAAATCACTTCTTTAAAAGCTAATGATTTTTAAGACTTTGGAACTTTTTGGTTTAAAAAAAGTTGATTGATTTTTGAATTTCACCTCATTACTTCTTCTTTTTGTCGACCTGTTACCTAATCTCATTAATGAGAATTCCCATCTGCTGTGTAGTTAGGAAAAATATTTGTAGCTAAATTAGACATTGAGTTTTGCCGCGAAATTTTTGTTTTTGCTTATTTTGTCGTTTTTTCCCTCGTAGTCGTCTTAATGGCAGCTCTCGTGACCGCTGTAATAAGGCATGGCTTTATGTAATTCAATTAGTAGTTTGGTTTTGTAACAATTTTTTTAAACTCAAACATCTATTTTTGATTACCTCTTCATTTGGTTGACAATTAAGTCAAAAATGTAGATGAGCTCTGGTCGGAACATTATATGCGAACGCACATTAACGAGCATCCTTGTTGACTTTTATGCTCAAAATTGTGATTCACACAAAACTTCTTGGAAATGTCTGGATATTTATTTTGTACACTGCAAAAATTCTTTAATAGCAGCAGAGCCAATTCTAAATGCTTACCGATTTCGCCACTGATAAGTTTCTCCTTTGCCACCTCGTCAAATTGCTTATGGATGTCTCCCATTTCTACACTGCGTGCGCTCTTTTCTGCAATGTACTCGCTCACTTTCACCTACACGCATAGACACACGAATTATAGACTACTCATAAGTCGACGGAAAATATTAATTATAATTGGCGCGGCATAAATTATTAGCAACAACGTGCAACCAATTTAAATTCGGTTCTGATGAAAACATTAAAAAATAAGAACTTCAGTAGATCAAATTTGATATTGTATTGGTCGGTTAACAAAATTCCTTTAAAAGTTCTCAATATTTCCTGGCATTAAAAACTGTCTGGCAATTTTTCACAATAGCATAGCAACGTTTGTTATCGGTCAGAACTGATTTTAAGTGAAACATCATGGTTTTGGTTCCTTTCACATGTCAGAACATTTTCGTTCGTTTCACAAGTGATCGAGAAAAAATACATTTCCTAAATGGTTAGAAAAACATTAAATATCGTAAAATTGATTAGAAGTGTTGACAAAGTGACCTTGTCCAATTGAGTGAGCTGGTGTTGTTTCTCACTCAGCATGGCAGCTTTGATAGCCATTATGTCTCCCCTCAGTCGCATCATCCATCTCGATTCCTCCACCTCATCAATGCGACCCAAACTGAAATGAAATTCAAAGCCAGATGAAAAAACAGTAGCAGGTCTGCCTAAAACGGTGCAAAATTTGGCTCTAAATTGTTCATACGCCTCTTTGACACAAAAATATGAGGACAATTTGCATTAATATTTTTGAAGCTTGATAAAAAAAACTAGCACATGAGCGATTATAATTATAACACGGCCTAGTAACTCATGGTCATGATAAACAAGTAAGCGCACTCTTTATAATGATGACATGCGAATGATTCTAGGTCAAATTAATCGAAACAGAGATTCGCTAAACTTAAATTGATTGATAGTAAGAAAAATAAGCGTGGAAAAATACGAATCAAATTGTATAAAAATTAAAAGCGGGATGATGACTGAAACACTCCATCGTAAATAGCTAACCACTTAAGATGATGGTGATGTTAAATTTGTGTTAAAACAATCTTTCCTTAAGCTCAAGAGTGGGATGGATAGCAGAATTTCTCAAGAAACTCTCTAAAATTAGGATTGTAAGTATTTGCTATGACTACCTAATTTGAGTTTCGAGGAATTGTTTCATCTGGTCTCTGATCACATTCAGAGCTCCCCGCTGTCTGTCCGAAGCAACCTCCTTCAGAGTAACAAAGTGCCTGCGCCATGCGGTTTTCTCCTCCATCTTGCATTTCACATCTGCCACGTGAGAATCAAGACACTTTTCCAGGATGTCAACTGCTGACTGGAATTGAACTCTAAATCAATGGGAACTGACTAGGTTAAACTTCTCTATTCGCATATTTCAGGACTTTGACGAAAAACAAAGGCGGTGAAGTAAATCAACCAAAGACATGTGTTACGAGAAACGGTCTTTCTATATTGAGCGAGCTATATCTTTTGTCAATATGCAAAAAAAAGAATTATTCGAAGGAACTTTTAATAATACAGGAAAATGATTCTCGAAAGATTGTTCACCTCACTTAATTACGAGGCGCTAAATTTTTTGCAAATGATATTTAAACTGATGAAAATCGTTTGATAGAGTTGCGACTTCTGAAGCGCGGTTTCATGTTCTTAAATTGATCCTATCTATCAGAACCATCTCTTATTTTTCACAAAAGTGCTTTCCGTTCTCTACAGAAAATAAAATATGAAATAGATAAGATCGGTGGCCAGCAAATATTATATCAAGTCATATCAAGTAGTAAAACTCAGATCTTTGAATCAGATTAGAAGGAACTTGAGAACAACTCGTCAGAATGCCCCAAAATAATTTAACATTACGGAGACTGTAATTGTCAACCTGATGGAATCAAGCCGCGTCTCCAGATCCAATGCTGCTATATCGGGTGTGTCTGAACTTCCGATAGAGTTGGTTTCAGATTTGAGAGCCAGCTCTGCTTTCTGAGATACAAGAGCCTCATTGATGAGCTGTTTCACCTGTAGACGCAAATCCGCGGCTTTTATCTGAAAACAATCACCATGAGCAAAGCACTAAATGAGAGGCGGAAAAATTTATTTGCCTTAGGTGTACCAAAGATGATAATATAAATGGAAACAAACTATAGATCACAGGATAATGTAAAGGATTTGCGCGCACTTAAAAACAAACTTTAATTATTAGAAACCTTCCGACCTCATTAACTTAGCTAAAATTTTTGTATCTTGTTCCAATTTTCACGATAATTTTAATCGGATCCAGTGCTAAATGGAACTGCCAGAGGTGGGCTACAATTGATATTTTTGCACCCTTATAACGGTTTAATAAATGTTGTTATCGCCATCGAGAAGTTATCAAACTGTTCTGAGGCGAAGTCAAGTTGCCGAATAACATCGAGAGGTTCGTAAAACCCGTGTGGCAAAGGTTATAATCAACTCTCGTTGCTTTAACATTCGTTTGGATTTTTTAAATCAACTCTCGACACTAGGTCACAATAAAGCTAATTAGACTACATTTTTCTACCAATTTTTTTTACCACAGTTCACTTAGCAACAGTTGCGAGAAAAGAGTTAATGAAAAAGATAGTCTAATCCCAAATTATAGTTCCACCACTGTTTCAGATTTTTGCAACGAAAGTTGATTAAAATAAAGGTGAAAGAAACCTCCACTTCTTACTATCCAATCGATTTTTAAACCACTATGAATACAAAAACCAATATTACTATTGTGTTAAACCCGGTTCGATTAACAGAAACAAAAACTTGCTCGCAAATAAAAAAACACCCCAATCACTTACACGTCTGGAACTTTCCATCTGTTCAAACCTCTCCAGCTGCAGCACGTGCGCTAACTCATCTAACTCCTTCCTGTGTTGCCTGTCCAGTGCCTCCAACAGATTGTGACGCTCCTGAAATCATGATTACATATACATTTGTAAAACATTATCCGTTTATGTACTCACTATATCATGACGGCAAAACGAATGTTTTATTATTTTTCTGTAGATTATACCTACATTATACAAGATATTCTAATTGCACCTTTTATTGAGAGTTAGCAAGCATTATCAAAGGGAAAAACAATTGTTAGTTTACATGCTAATGAGAAAAAACCGGATGTGGAAGAGGGATCCTAAAACAGTAGACAGAGCCAATGTTAACAAAACGTACCATTTTTGATTCTTTCTTCAAGAGGTGAGAAAGCGGCTTCCTCTCCTTCAACTGCTTCACTCTCAATCTCAGTATCTGCTTCTAAACAGGTAACCTTAAATGTTGTTGACCACCGTCGAAAAAGCATAAATCGAAGTCTTAACTGTAAATCAGCGATTAACGAATATAGAATGCAAAATCTTTTCAGTCAAAAAAAGCAAACTTTAGTGTGTACTTCTTATCACGCTAATGGTATTGTGGTATTGGCGCCGTGCTGTTCTATGTCCTATTGATAATGATTGCTGTATTGCATCATAAATGAGCTCTGATTGAGCTCTGAAAAAGCTTTGTTTATAAAAGGGGATCATTAAATATAGAGATTACTTCATTGGAACAATTATATCAAAATTAAAAGCAACAAGATATGGGAGGGGGATTACTGCAACAAGATAATTGGTATTAAAAGCAAAACAGAGGTTTGGCAAACAAAGTTAATATATAGTTTCTTCGAGGAAAGTTGATTATGATGCAAAACAATTTATGATCATTTACTGTTCGTTGGTGCTGCGAAACAAATGACCACTGTGGTTGCGTAATGTGCAGTGAAAAAATGAGTGGAATAATGCATTCGAGTGATGACTACTAACAGCTCTACAGTTACGAAGTTTACAACATTGGTTATATTGTTATGATAGAAGCATCAATCAGGGAATATTTTGTTGAAGTGGAATGCAAAGGATACAAACTAAACGGGAGCAAACGTAGAAAGAGTAAGTTTTTACATACAATTTAATGACAATAAAAACAGATAAGGGATACGATTTTGGCATATGAATTTCTTACGTGTTGGCTTACGAATTGATTAATTCGTAAGTTTCCTCCAAGGTGTCTTCTAGTGGGTTCATGACGAACGCCAGCACGTAGATATAATTAATGAATTCGCGTTCAAACGCCACTGCTTTTGGAGGGAGACTGTCTTTTTGCACGTGATCTACGAATATTGATATTGTGCCTGATATAGTGTAATAATTTCAAATGTTGCAATAATTGAACCGTCTCTGACTTTCAATGGAACTTCTGTTGTGTTTATAGCAAGCTGGGTTAATCCGTTTTGTTGTTTAGTAATTCCAAATGGCTAGCGAGGGCCATGACAAGTTATTAGACTTTGGAAATGGCTCAACGATGCCTATACTATTTGTTTTGCTGAATTCATATGCTCTTCTGGTTGCAATTGTAATTGCTGCTGTTGTCCGGGATAAAGAATGTATTCTTTTGTTGTCTTCAGGGGTATTTTCTCCTAGCATTCAGTCAATTCTGCTCTCCTGTTCGTTCCCTTCATTTTCATTGTGTTCAACTGAATTGTAAATTCCGAGAAATGCAGTAGTCGGTTGTGTGGGTCAAGGATAATTTAGTGTCTCTCAAAAACGGTAGACCGAGTAGTATGGAAGATAAATTTTCAAAAAATAAAAACACTTTATCCATTAATATATGTCCAACTTTGAATTTGAGATGAACTGTGATCAAATTTGGGTATAGGTGATTGGTGTATGAACGCTGTGAAAACACTAATATCTGGAGCAGCTTTTTTGTTTATTTCCATGTTGGTTATACTTTTTATTTTGTTACATTGTTTTCGTGACATCACACTACTGAACGCTCCTGTCACAGCAATGGTTTTACTAAAAATGGATTTGAATTGTAAGGGTACAAGAAAAAGGTTCTCTCTAAAAGTTGATGTGAGATTATCTAGGTTTTGTAGTAAACAAAGCACGTTATTGTTTTTGGCTGTTGGTTGAAATGCATCTTCTCATTTCAATCTCGGTATGCTGGTTGTCGCTGAGAACAACCTCGGGCAGTGTGCTGATTGCTGGCAGGTGTCCAACGCACTGTTAAGAAAGACTTAGGGGATCTTTCTCTGTTATTGTTAAAAATTCTCTGTTCGTTCCTATTATAAAAGCTCCTGTTTCTTGAGAAGCTTCCTCGGTTTTGTCCCCTATACGCTCTTCGTCCTCGACCTCTTTGGTATGGGTGTGGCTCACGTTCAGTGTTTTGTCGGTTTTCAAAGTCAAGTTGTCCTGGCCTGTTTTGCGTACTGAAAGTTCTTTCTCTACCGTAATTGTTGAAATTTGGCTGGCTTGAGAATGCCGGAAATTTTTGCTTTTTTGATTGTGATATTTGCATTGATGCGACCGCTGCAGCCAGAGCTCGAACAATTGCTGGGTTGCTTGATGCGTTATGTGCGCTTAATGCTGTGGTGTGCGATGATTCTGGGTATATTTGGTCAATTCGAACTCTTCTTATGATTATTGCGCACAGCTCGTTGACTGCAATACTGTCATTTTTCAGAAAACCATTTTTTGTTGTTAAATCAAACGCCTTGTATAAAATGCTCCCTGATTCTTCGATGTCTTTCGTCTGTGCGATCTATGCCTCCGTCGTCGTCTACTATTGCAAGATTTGCGAGTAGTTGTAGGTCGGTGAGAAAATCGTCCGGCTGTTCTTTTATGGGGTCAAACTTTCGTGACTGTAGGTCCAGCTCAAAAATTCTTCTTTGATCTAACCCTGCATAGCGGTTGCGTAGCTCTTGTTATGAGTTGTCCAGGTCTTTTTGCCTAGCTCCTGACAGCCGGAGATAAAAGTTTAGTGCATCCCCATCAAGATGTAGGTGAAGATATCGTGCTCGTTGGAGATGGGCTTCAGGTATTCTTGATACGGCAATGCTGGCTCGAAGCAGGCCTTCAAATTAATCCCAAATTTCATTTGATAATCCAGAGAAACGTCGCGGTTTGACATGGGGAGGGCTTGGTTCTGCCATTGGTTTTGGTTTGATTTCTTGTTCGTTTGTGTGAGAAAAGTTAAATAAAAGAATGTAGTGAGAAATTGATCTGTGTAGGCTGTTTTCAAAAAGCAATGGGTGGTTTGATTGGATATTTAAAGGAAATTACTGTTGTCTGGTTTAGGTTTTGGGGCATGGTGTTGTAGAAGCCAGTTGAATTCCATGTAAAGATTGCAAAGTTGTACAGTGGTTGTATTCCGGAAATGAATTTAACTTGCTCTGAGTTGTCCTCGAATGTGACGTTAACTTGAATGCCGGTGGGTAATGGCCATTTAGTTTCAACTCTTGCAATGCCGCTATTTATAGTTAGTAGCATTTTAATATGACTGTTAGAATTTTAATTGAATCAAAGGGAGGGTTTGTTGTGTAAAAGTATGATGAGAGTTTATCTGTGCAGAAAACACGTTCCGAATCTCTGTCGCCATATTGCATACTCCCTAAGGAGGTTTCGCTATGGAGCTTTTATCCTTCTAGTACGGTTTTTATTCAATATTGTGCTAAGTTTTTCCAAGTGCGGGGTACGATGTAAAAACGTTCTGATTTCTGCTAAGTTGATTTCTAAGTTAATAGGGGTGCTTGATACAAGCGGCTGAACAGAGGTGCCGTAGTGGTAGGAACTGAAATTATACAATTTTAATGCGTGTAGTATTTTTCCATTCTCTGTTTTTATCAACCAATCAAAAGCTAAAGCGCGATACTTCTCATTATGAAGTAGTAGCTCTAAAGCATGAAAGAATATAAGAATTGCTGTAGACGCAGCCCACTGATATGTATACAGGAGTATCCAGGAAAAATTGTTAATTTAGTTGCAAGAAATTTTTTACGATTCACAATACATATTAGCTTACGATATCTCACAATTTCTGAAAGACAACTATAGGGCATTCGCTAGTAAATTTTTGACACTAAACGTGATCTGAAAAAATGATTTACAAAGATGACTATCTATATTTGAGACCCAATTGGTTCCACAAATGAACTCAGTAAAACAGATGAAGATCAAAATTGATCCATTGACTGGATCTTTTCCCGTTTGTGCCCCCCCCCCCTCCCTGTAGGTTCTAAGCGAGCAATTTATTGACCAATAAGAAATTATCTGAAGGGTAGGCTTATGTGCGAATCTTGATGATTATGTAAATAACATTCAGTTAAGTTAAGAAGGGGGTACCTAAGAAGAGGCGATATTTGAACAGATCCAAAAATTCCTATCAATCCAAAATAGACTGCCGCCTTTTATACATACAAGAAAAATGAGATTGTTGCAGCGTATTTAATAACAGCTTAGTAGAGTAAAATTTCTTTGTTTATGTCCACTAAAAAAGTTTTATTTTTTTTTCAAAATCTGTTATCCAAAATTAACCTCGTGATTAAGTCGCAATTTCTTCATCATTTTGTCTGCCTCCAATTTGAAAGCATTGTCAACTTTGCTCTTGGCATCGCCAATGTCAATTTCTATCTTTTTCGCTAATCGCAACAAGACATCTTTATTAGCATCGTTTCCTTCGGATTCCTTTGCAACCGCCTCAGCTTCTGCGATCAGAATTGATCGAATCAGCAGCAAAAGAAGATGTTCACGCGTACGTTCACATGATTTGTCGAACTCAATTGATTCTGCAATATCCACACTAAAAAAGTAAAGTTTATTCACAAAGGTTTATGGATAACACAGCTTCGAGATAAGGGAAAAAAGTCTTGAGAGCACTTTCGTAGAACCAGCCAACTCAATATTATTAGTTAGTTTTTCAATTCTACCAAATTTTGATCCTCCGTTTGGGCAATGGCACTTCATTTATAGGCAATTAAAAAAACCTACTCTTAATGTTGCGTGGCCATCTCAGCTAGGTACGCGTTTTGAGATCTCCAAAACCAAAGATTCATAAATATACAAACAAAATTGATAAGCAGTTGACAATATGTTTCAATCACCTGTGAAAAATCATCAATTAATACCATTAAGGTAAAGGATTTCGACAACACTGATTTTTTGATAGAACGAGCCTTGAAATTTGGCATTCCTTCTCTCATACTTACCATGCAATTTCTTTTTCCGTCTTCACAGCATCGTCAACTGCAGCCAGCTGCACAACAGTACAATTAGTGTAGTCCTCTTGAATCATCGAGGTCAGTGCTGTCAAGGCATAGTCAAATGCTTGTCTAGAGCCCATTAGGTATGCCTTCATTTTACCCATCACCAGACCCGGTAAGGTCTTGGAGGACACCTGAACATTATGTTCATAACAATGGTTGCACTAAACATATTAAAAACCAGAATGTTCACAGATTTATACATTCATTCAAATACGAACTTTTTATATTGGAAAACAATACTTATGACAACTTTTTGAAAATATCGGAACAACGATCACCTTCGATTCTACCAATTGTCACATACAATTTCAAAAGTTTTAAATGAGTATTATATGTGATTTCCCCGCCAAATTCAAATGATCAGTTAATTGAAAACAGATGTGACGTTGTCATTATGATTATTATCGATAAATGCTTTCTGTCTAAGAGTAAGTCAACACTGACTCGTCAAGATTCACAATGCTTGCCATTTCTAATGAGCCCCTTGTTTTTCCGAAACAATCTATATCTAGATTCCAAAACTTTGATCATTCTCATCATCAGTTTGAGCAGTGGTTCGAATATTTGACACGCATAATTAAGATACGATGTCTTATTTGTGCATTGAAAAGCAACAGGGTTCTATATACTGGGACGAAATGCCAAGACAAGGAGGCTCGTCAATGTGCGCTCGCACATAATGTACCGACCCAGCTCAACTACCGAATGAGGAAGAGATAGAAAACTTTCCTAAAAATCATATATCCTTTAAGAAACAACTATTTGAAAAAATTAATGCTGGATTAGAGGGTCGATGAGACTTGCCATTTATGAGAGTACTGGACAAGACAAATATAAAAATAAAATAATAGCGAACATTAATTACGACCAAAAATCGAGGTCTATAATAAAATAACACATAATAACAAAAATTGGAACCAGATGAAACCGGAATTAAACAAGTTAACCTGCACTTCCTTGGATAAGATATGACACCAGTCAATAAGAAGACTAGGTAACAGGTCGACGAAGAAGAGCAAAAAGGGGCCAAAGTTCAAAAATGCGTTTCTACTTTCTGAAAAACCAACTTCAGAATCAATATGTATCAACTCATCTGATTAAAAGGTTAGCCTATACCTCATAAAGCAATTGAGATCAGCCATTATCCATAATATGTCACACGACTATAAAAAGAACGGTAAAAACGGAAAAAAACAACTGAATTCAACAAGAAAGCGATGTCGCAACCGTTAAAATTATAAGCCATTCACGGATAGCATTAAATATTCTCAATTCCACATTTTTCAACCATATTCTCCAGCCAATTAGGCCACCCCATTGGTTTGATAATGTAGCAAGGAAACGCAAAAACTCAGAGGTGGACAAATTTTCAAAAATAACTTTTCTTTATAAAAATGCGTAGTACCAAAGCCAGGAAACCATTGACTGGAAACAAATCAGTTATAAAGACTGGATCTTGGTTTTATGGAAAATAGATGCCAGCTGTCATTATCGAGATCAAGCCACAAAAATGACAGAGATAAAACAAAAGTTACAAAGCTCAAAAATCCAATGAGTTTGTTAAAATAAATACTTTCAAAAAATTCAAGCATACCATATGCTTCCAACTTCAAACAACAACAGATCAGTTTTAAAGGCTGATCTTTATAAAAATGCGTAGTATCAAAGCAAGGAAACCATTGACTGGAAACAAATCAGTTATAAAAACTGGATCTTGGTTTTATGGAAAGTAGATGCCAGCTGTCATTATAGAGATCAAGCCACAAAAATGACAGAGATAAAACAAAAGTTACAAAGCTCAAAAATCCAATGAGTTTACTAAAATAAATACTTTCAAAAAATTAAGGCAAACCATATGCTTCCGACTTCAAACAACAACAGATCAGTTTTCAACTGCTCACGAAGCCATCTGTGCTTCTTGAAGTGACACCAAATCAAATGAGGGCAGAAAAAAATACGGACCTTGATCAAAATTTCATAAACAATTCGTCGAAACCACAGTGCTGTTTCCATTAAAACTATAAAACATTGAAAACTATTGAGAACCTTAAAATATCAAAAAAATTTTGCATTTATAGCTTGGGTCTCCTTTGATTTTAAATGAGTTTTCTTTGCACAGAGTCTCCGTGAAAAGGGCATCAAAACGAAAGACAAATATCGATCAGTATCAAACTTATGAAATTCATATGAAAACACATTTCTCAGCTCTAAAGACGCCAATCAAGGAAAACACAACCAACAGCGCAAAAATTGTTCGGAGCAAAATGATTAGCCTTTTCAATAATGAGATGAAGTTACTTCTTGACAACAATGAGAACGACAATAAGTAAAATATTTAAATTATTAATTAAAACCGTTAGCTATAAACTGAAATCAATAAATCAAATCAATTTAATTTGTAAAAGAGTAATTAAGGCATTGGTTGTCAAGAATATACCGTACGACAACAGAAAGTACGACAATAGAAGCAAAAATAAAAAGAAAAACTCTAATAAATTTTGCGGGAGAACGGTTGCGCAGAACTGTAAGCCATTCATTGAAATCTTTAAAAATGTTTTTTGCGCATTCTTTCCATGCCAATTGCAGCTATCTTGAATGAGATTATTTGAAAAGGGAAAAATATAACCCCAAATACAGGCAAACCAGCAATATCTTAAAACTTTTATGAAATTTTGTACTAAAAAATCCGAGAAATAATACGGAATGTTTTTTAATTCACTTGGCTTAAGGTTATAAAAATTGCCCAGTGTCAGTAGAGACTGTGCTACATGGAAAAAAGACAAAATTGGCAAACTAAAAAATTTCAATGACATTTTCATAAAACAAATATATTCGAAGTTCTGAGAGGCATTAGATAACAAATGAAAACATTGAATACGTTCAACAATAGCCTCCAAAAACCCAGTTGTATCATTCATTTTTAATGCAAGGTCATGAAGCTGCCTGAAAGAATGAAAAATGAAGGCAAATTTACAATAACACGAGGCATAAAAACTATGAGGTTTTCTCTGAAGACATAATATAATCTCTTTTGGCCTCAGTTTACTTTAAGCAAGATCGGTCCTTAAATGCACCTCTATAAGAAATCATTTTCGTCAGTAATCAACAAAAAAATATCAAAACTGCAGAAATATTTTGAAAAAGACCGCGACTTAAACATAATCCGAATAAATATTGATTGAAGAATCCAAGATCAACCCAAACCAAGCCCCAATTTTCCTGATCCTCCAACAAAAACGCTTAATTTTTCCGTGCGTTTGCAATACAGGTTATTAGTAAAGGAAATTTTTAAATAAACCAAAATTAATGATGCATTTTGGATAAATATTGTTTTAATTTTTTGAAAAACCGGCAAAAATTTAATTACAACTTGACTAGCTCTTTTTGGTGTTTTAAAAAATTGCGAGAGCGGATGTTAGGTCTTTACTGTCGGCATATTTTAACAAAGTGCCAAAAAAGCGTATAAGAAGCAACTTTTTATTTAAAAAGTTGAATTTCAAAAAATTTAGCGAAATTATTAACCAAGAGGCTACAAAAAAACCAATTGAGAAGCCTCCTCTGTCCTTTAAAGTAAAATCAATAACACTATTGTTAACAATTTTTAAAAAATTCAGCTAAATTGACAAAATATGGTCAAAAAATACTGAAAATATGAATAAAAACAACGAAATTCGGTCTATTATTCAAAAAACTTGAAATCTCGATAACCCCCAGTGAAAAAGATAAATCGAAAATTCTTCTTTAATTCCATATTCTGCACTGGACGGGCTTTCTAATGATACCACTCGCAACTCTCTATGACGTATATATCGATCGGCAAAAAATGACTGAACAAAAAAGAACTCATTTGAGTATATAGTCCGCCCCCCCCCCCCAAAGCGGGTCGGAACAATAATAATCCTAAAAAAGGGCATCAAATGTTTTAAATGAAGAGAGTATAAAACATAAACCGACTAACGTCCGAAAAATTGCTCTCGAATGACAAGTAGCGCAATTTAATTCAGGGGCTGCAGCCTCTTTAAAATTTTCTTTATGGGTGCGGAAACATCAGCCGACGGTAGGTTTCCAACCTCAACGTCCTGATTCCGATTGCTTCACCTCGACGGAGGTATTAACCACTCGGCTATCAGGTACTGGTCATCGAGACTCTAACAATCGGTTTTGTTTGAACAACAAACTTGATTTCTGAGTGAGAGCAATTGAAATTACTCAAAAATCAAGAAGAAGTGCGTGAAACGGTCACTTGAGAAGTCAAAGGTTGTTCTAGAAGAAAAACGCGAAATGGTCACGCAAAAAATCTGCATAAAAATACACACCTTTACAATAATTGATTCTCATTCGAGAGCAGTTAATAACATGAATCATGTATAACACCTGCTTCTGTTTTATGTCTTTGCTGTTCTGATCTCTCCGTAACATGTGTCGTTTCTCCCTCTCACTCCGCTTTCTATCTCTCAGTTCTTTCCGAAGTCTCCTTTCACGTTCTTCGCTCGACTCCTCACTCGACTCTAAACAAAGTAGCAGTAAAAAAACAGGCTGATCAAAACCTCAACTTAAAAAATGAATATATGAACCATGGAAATCATTTTTGAAGCTGTATGTATATGTATCATTTAGAGGCACATAAAACTTTTCATTGATATGACAACAGCACGCAGAAACGCAGCATCAATAACCATCCAAAACAAGAAAACCTCAAAAATGAATTCAACTATTGAAAACAAACGTTAAAAATTATTTGCAACACATTACAATATTTAAACCAAATAAACTAGAATTTAAGGGGGGCTAGAATTTAAGTTATTACTTTTTTAGAGAACTAAGAGAAAAAATAAATCAAGCTTCACCCAACTATTTGAAAATCAGAGGAATCTCTGATAACCAATTATGCAGTCTTGGGTGGTAAGAGTGGTGTCTATGGACTGCAGTTTCGATCTGCGTAATTTTGTATTCCAAATCTATATCACGATTTCTGTGACAATTCGCTTATTTCATCCAATTTCTTATTAAAAACAATAGCAGCAGATCTAGTTAGTGCCGGAAACTTAACAAAGCATTCAAAGCGTGCAAAGTTATATTTAGCATGTGCTGCTTCGTGTGCGTTTTTACCAAATAGCTCAATATTATTTTAATATGTTGGGCTACCTTCAGACACTGATTATTTTTAAGCATAGCCGGCAAACTGCCGGAAAATAGCCGCCGTTGACCCGCTTGACGCACATTGAGATTGAAACAGAACAACAAAAAAAATATCAGAGAAATTGACAGAATTTTTCTAAGCGTCAAAGTGCTGTTATCGGTGATTAAATTTTGCATTTTTGGCTAGATTCTAAAATTACACTTAATTCAGCCTCTAAACTGAATGTTATTAGGCATAATACTAATGCCAGCTAGCAACCGCTTTGATGAACTTTCATAACCTAATGCTATATTACTTAATGACCGCGCTTCATATGTTTATCCCGTTTCTTTTGATTTTGCTCTTTTGACTTTGACCGTATTCACTAAATTAAGTAACTCAATACGTAAAAGAATTATAAATCCATTCAGTTGAAACAGTGAGTGAAGTAAAAGAAGGTCAAGTGTGAAAATGGTGACTTATGTAAAACGAAAAACATGATCAAAAGGTAAAACATAGCAGGACAAGCCCTGAGACGTACAATTCAAAGAATTTTCACTGACTAAACAAAAGACTAGACCTAAAACGGACAATGAGTGAATTGGGAAAACCATTTCTAAAAAAAAACTCAGATCAAAAAATGGAAAAACAGAAAATCAAAGTTAAAATGCCACATGTGAACAAAAAACCACTAGCGAGAAAAGAAAATTTGGTTCAAACAAAAAACACTATGCCTAGAATGAACCATGAATGGATTGGGAAAACCATTAAGAACAAAATCCGGTCCAAAAATCGAAAGAACAGTAAAAATCAAAGTGAAATTTTCACATGTGAACAAAAAACCACTAGCGAGAAAGGAAAACTTGGTTCAAACAAAAAACTATTCCTAGAACGAACCATGAATGGATTGGGAGAACCAATAAGAAGAAAATCCGGTCCAAAAATTGAAATAACAGTAAAAATCAAAGTGAAATTTCCGCATGTGAACAAAAAATTATTAGCGAGAACGCGAATTTTTGTTCAAACACCGTTTTCTCACTACTTTAAAATCTAAGTGAAAAAATTTCACGCCGCAAAACCACTCGTTTTTTGCTCCACTTCCTGTTTCGGCGTGACCAAAATCACTACTCCAATTTGATTTCAAAAATCATGAAAATGTGTGAACAGATCTTTAAAAAAAGACAGCACCCCAATACAATTCAGGTTTTTTGAATTGTAAAACGAGCGAGAGCGGCTAAATAATAGCCCTTGAGAGGCTGACGGCTATTAACCAGGGTTCTGTAATCGTTGGGAAGACATTCTACGTTTAGGTAAATTAACTAAAGGAAAGAGAACATTTCTCTTAAAAAACAAACAAACAACAAAACGGTCACCAATACTTTCTAAAATTAACCTAAAGGTTGTCAAACAAATGAAAATCATTCTCTGCATATTGAAACCTTTAAATATATTAGACTATATATCATTCAGAAGCTGATACCAACTTTCATTAATGCGGCTGAGAGTCAAAGTAACAAAAGAGCGGCCAACATCGATTAATTTGAATTAGTTGCCGCCTTGGCCGTGGACTAAATTGAATTAGTAGCTGCCTTGGTACGGTGCTCGTCAAAAAAGTTCTCTGAAAAAATTTTCTTTTACCAAAAGGTTTTACCTGAACCGTTGGGCTCCGAGATATTGTTTATAAATCAACTTTTAAGTGACTTGACGTGAAATTGCAAAAAAAATATGAGGAACTATCAGAACTCTTATCCACATTATGACGTGATTTAGAAAAAAAACTGGAAAAAATTTTAAAGACGACAAAAATTTATCATGACGCCAACAAGGGCTTCTCTCCGCTTCTTACAAATAATACCACTTGAATAATTTAAAGCATAGAATTAGTAAATTATACTGACGTATATTGACAGGCAAGACAGTGACGACGGATGAAAATCCGAAGCAGTGGATGAGGATGAAGATGACCAGTAGCATCACCAAGAATCCCAGGGTGAAGAAGAATATTATGCCCAGAGCGAACCAATAGTACTTCACTTCGGTCTGCAATTGAAAACAAATTCCAATATCAGAAACAACTTTGTCTTTAATTACAAAACTGTTCGTCCTGGTGACCAACAATCAGAGCTCAATCAATTCCTTATATATTACAGAGAGTATATTGACATGCCAACAATCTGCAGTTTGTTCCATAAGAGTTGATACTCCAATAAGAGGGGAAATTTTTTTCAGATTTTCTGTATCCGTTCTCCTGAAATCTACTTCTATATTTAAATAACTCTTATTACCGTGGAAATTATCTATTTTAAAAAAACTAACGTGAAGCACTTCCAGATCTGACGTCATGAAACAGGCTGGGCACTCTGGCGACAGAACGAACTCCTTCCCATAGTACTAGAACATACCAATTCATGACCAATTTTGTTAGAGGTCGCCCTGCCCTCACTAATGTTTCCCAACGCTTTTTAAATAAAACAAGGGTTCATATTAAATAAAGCTTCCAATTATTTGCGCAAAATAAAATAAGAAGCAATCAAAGAGAATGAGCAATTCTTCTTGTTTTTCCTTCGAGTGAATATAATTCCACAACATAGCTGGAAGCATGTCGAAATAGCAGCGAAACAGAAATTGGTGATGTAGGAATATAGATAGCAACAGAGATAGAATTGAGTTGATGGAGTTGCTGATGCAACACACAATAATTTATTTAAAAACTAAACATATTTTAAACTTTGTTTTCAAAAGAAATTCAAATTGGTTATTTTATTATCTTCATTGTTAACATTTATCATTAAATAAGACCTTTACTGACCTTGAAAGAGCTCAGAATTAGCTTGAGTGAACGTAATGTAACAGTGTTCAAAATGATTTCGCGTGTGAGGTAAATCAAATCTTAAAAAAATAGCAAGATCTCAAGAAACCGTCAAAATGAAATCAAAAGTATAATATTCGGCGAAAAACAATGTTGTTTTCTTAGAAAAAAATATTTTATGAATCGGAGTTTACACAAATTTGTTACAAATTATAAGAAACACAAAGTTCTTGTAAAAAATTGGAAAATTCACATCTGCCAAAAGCTGTATGTAGCTGATTTGCAGATCAATTTTATTCTGCAAAAGCTTTCGAATGATAGATACAATTTCATGGAGTTCAAAATTTTCGAAAAACCTTTTCATATATGGGATTGGAACGAAACAAGCGATCATACAAAAATCTCATGACTTGAATAAAATTCAGTTAACTCTTGCATATAAATATCTCTAAAGTACGAAATTCAGTCATTTACTTACGTTATTGTAAGATGAGCGTTGATCAAGCAGAACGAACTCTACTGTAACTGGTCTCCATTGTTTGTCAGTTGGGAATCCACTGCCATCACCATATACAGACCTAAAAGAGAAAAAAAGTGTACTATGCTATGAGCGAGTATTATCACAAATAGACTCTTTTGATGATCCCAAACAAACCGATAACAACAACCTCTGAAATTTTCTAACTCCTCAAACTGTAGGCACACAATTTTCCCAAGAAACTAGGTTCGATTTCGCATCTGCGCCAAACTATAGTATGGTATGTGCGACTCAGTTCAAACGTTTACAGCGATTGAGCATCGAAGCTGTATGGTAATCGAGTGTGAGAGAACTCTGTTTTAAGCAATTGTTCGTTCTTTCTTTTCATGTGCAAAATTTACAAGGTCAACCAGGTCTTTTAAGCTGAATTGTCAGCCAGGTCTCAGTGGTTTTTGATAGCAAATTTTGCGTATAGTAGCCAAATTTGGATGAATATTTTTTTAATTACAAAACTCTTAAATTTTCAGAAAAGTTTTGCGGAGCTAGTCGTTTCCGAGTAATGAGAATGATTTAAATAAGCAGAATAAATGAACCAACACATCATAGGAGAAGTTGAGATGGGTTTCCTCAGGTAGAATTGTGCCTCCGGAAACCGCAAGAGTAGAACTGTCTGAATTCCGTGTCCAGGGTCCAAACGAAGTGTCAAAGTTGATGTTGTCAAAGACACTGTAAAATTAAGAGAGGCATTTCTAACAGATCCAATAACAAACATAAGGCCTATGGATCATCTGAGAAGAGAGAGAGAGAGAGAGAGAGAGAGAGAGAGAGAAAGATTAAAATAAACATTTTTACTGTGCTTTTTTATTATTATTTCGTTTTGGCCCCAAAAACTTAAACCATAGTCAATTTGGTCTGAAAAAACCTTACACTATCCTGTTTGGAGTAAAAAAAATCAACTCTGATGCCTTTATATTTTCATACGGTGCCCTTATGCTTCTTGCTTTGTAAAACAACTTGTAGGTGTTTTTGTATTTTTTTTGGGTCGCTTGCGGCTAAATGAGGGGTGACGGATCATGATTTTCAACGAGATTTTAGACTAAGCTGACGGATTTTTCGACTATTTTGACGTATTCGGGACCTTTTTTGGGTACAAAAATAAGACTTAGTGCCAGTCTGGCAAGTGAAAATTCAGATTTGGTGTAGCTCTGGCAAGTGAAAAATCAGAATTGCCGCACGTCTGGCAATTGAAAAATCAAAAATGGCACATGTCTGGCCATTGTAAAATCAGAATTGGCCCCAGTCTGGCAAGTAAAAAATAATAATTGGCGCAAGTCTGGTAAAAGAAAAATCAGAATTGGCGCGAGTCTGGCCATTGTAAAATTAGAATTTTGGTCCAGTCTGGCAAGTAAAAGATCGGAGTTGGCGCAAGTCTCGCAAGTAAAAAAATAATAATTCGCGCAAGTCTGGTAAAAACGAAAAAATCAGAAGAATTGGCGCAAGTCTGACACTTATAAAATCAGTATGAAAGCACGTCTGGCAAGAAAAAAAATGACATGAATCAGCGTATAAAACAGTACTGATGCGGAATTGCATTTAGACGTGCCCAGTACCGAATCGTACTTGGAATTCGGCAAGGGAAAGCACACATAAACGTTGACAAAAACGACGATCGTTTATATTCAAATTTCAAGAAGCCATATCTAAGGGCGGTCATGCCTACGCCCTCAAAGCCCCAACAGTCCAAAACCAAAGTTCGTCTCAGTGGTACCAATTCAACACGAAACGTGCATTTCTTGTGAGCCAAAGAGTATCAAAAACATGACATTGGCTTATTGGTGACCAGTAAACAGTTTTTGAGACTAAACAAAATCATCTGAATATTTTTGGCTTTTCAACTTTCTTTTGAAAAAAAGACTTTTGAAGTTAAAATTTATCATAAAACTAAAAGAAAAAACTAATATATGTTCGACAAAAAATTCATTTTTAGAAACTGAGACTGACGTTCAAAACTCACACAACCGTCTTTTGTTTTCTCTCATATAATCAAATGCACCGTTTTGCTTTCAAATACAGAGAGCAGAAAAATGGCCCAAATTTTTTATTTAAAAAAATTTTTGCCAAAAGTGGCCATAACAAAAGTGGCTTGCTCAAAGACGCCAGTTTAAAAATGCCATACTAACATCTTTCAAAGAATATATTACTTGGGGAAAAAAGAACGAAAATGTTTAAGACATTTCTTAAAGTTGTACAATTCACTACAAAGATTTCATTTTCCCTTATAGTACCAATAACAAGGCTGAAATATGTAGTCAAAAAATTGCGTTTTGTGGAAACGAGACCATTAGGAGCATATAATTAACCTTAAACTTTATTGACCGAATTTTATTAGAAAATAGTCTATACCAAATTCAAAGACTTCTTTAAACAGTGCTATGGGTAATTGCAAAATCACCAATCGTCTTTCTAATCGACAATTAGCATTGAGCGGTACGTTTCGGAAACTAATCACCAGTTAGGCTTGCATTTCGGTAATTACATACTGTATTCGTGGGAAATAGGTTTTATATATAGTTGATTTTGTCACATAATTTTATGACCCATGTATTAAGTTTAGAGTTAGAAGCGGGTGTGGAAACTAGTTACACTAAAAAAATTTTGTTCAAATTTTTTTAGTGTAACTATAGTTACCACACACGCCAATAACTCTACTCTTAAAACATGGGTCCTTAAAAACGGGACAAAAATGAATATATTTTCAGAGCCATGAGAGATGTTTTCTTAGACCGTTTGGCCAGAAAAAAGGCAAAGTTAAAATTAAATGCTCTCAATGTCCAAACGACAATCAAAAACTATCCATAACCCGCTTCATTATATAATTTTGCTAAATATCATGCGAATAAATTGAATAATAACAGGCAAAACTATCACAAAAACAAATTTCGCCCTTAACTCTGCATAACTAATGCCTCAAACTTTTTGCTTCATAAACCCTCGTAAATGGTTTTCAAATTCGTTACAAGGAACAAAAAATCAGAAAAACAGACGATAAGTGTGCGACTTTAAAAATTAAAAAATCCAAAACTATAATTAGTTACTTGACACTCGCTTCATCAGGAGCCTCTACCACTGCGAAAAAACATTTTGAAAATAGAAATAAATCAATCACCGCCACCCTCGAATCAATGCACGCGGAAAAAAGAAAGAAAGAAAAAAAATAAAGAGAGAGAGAGAAAAAAGAGAGAGGGAGAGAGAAAGAGGGTAGAGAGAGAGAGAGAGAGAGAAAGAGAGAAGAGAGAAGGGGGAGAGTTAGACGAATCCAGAGCGGGCCATTGTATATGTTTGCATTAAACTGAGTATCGGAAAATGCTGATAACTCTTTCGCATCATTAATGGGAAAAAACGCATTTCAAAAATGCTTTTCGACATTTTTTCGGGCTAACCAAAACATCAACGACTTCTTTTAATTCCTTTCTACAAAAATTACTTAATTGTAAGACCGGATAACGGATAAATAATTAAACTTAATTCATAACAGCACTTTTTTTTAAATTAAACAAGGAGGCTCGGTTATGTGCGGTCGCACACGAAGTTTCGGCCCCGTTCATCCACATTTTTGGCATAAATGTCTACCAAATGAGGATCAGATAGAAACCCCCCCCCCCCAAAACTCAAGTACTTTTCAAACAAAAAATGTGTTTGAACAAAAAGATCGCGTCCATCGCAAATAACTCAGAGGAGTAAAAAAACAACATTGGATTAATGAGATAAGCCATTATTAAGAAAGCAAATCAAGACAAACAACAAAAGCAAAAAACAATATTAACAATATTAACAATATTAATAAAAACATTAATTACATCCAAAAAATAATGACCATTTAAAAAAAACTTATTAACAAGGTCAAAATGGCGTCAGCTAAAATTGAAACTGAACAAAATAACTTGTACTTCACTAGAAAGGATATGGGACCACTCCAAAAAAGAACGACAACAATTAGACACAAAAAAAAACAAAAAAAACAGCAAACTGAAAAAAAAGGACTTACCATTTTAAAAACAAATAACTTCAAAGCAATGAAAACCGTTGGATAGCAATTAAAAAATGTCAACAAGTTCATGATCACAAACGCCTCTATAGGAGGGCAGTAAGACCCGTCATTATTTAATTTTTATGCGGCTATAAAAATAATAAATAGAGAGAGCAAGCAATAACTCAATAAAAACTTGCGCGAAAACGCTGTTGAAGCCGTAAAGCAATATTTTGCCCCACAACTTATGTTCGGTTGCGCCCTCTTCGAATGCCAATATTGTGGTATGTGAATTCTCAATATTAAGACTCGGTGGGCCATGAAAGCCATGAAAACCATAAGCTATGAAATGAATCAATTAAATAGGTTCGTTTATTCGTCCGAAGGCAGCCTTTGAGATCTGTAATTACTCAGAATGCGTCTTACGTTTACAAAAACAACGTCAAATAGAGAAAAAAAATCGAAAATTAATTTTTTTGCGAGATACCCGTTTCGAAGCCAGTACTGTCATAACGCATTCTTTAAAAACTTCAGATTTTGTACACTTGCGCTTTCTCTCGACGCCAATCATGTCCTATGTGATCATTAATTAACGAGACTAGGTCACGAAAACAGACGAAAACAGACAAAAACAACAAAAACAACACAAAATTGATTTTTTGAACCAGTGTTTTCAAAGTCATGAAAGCCATCAGCTATCTACTCAAATCGGAAAACAGGCTCATCGAATCCTCCATAAAGAGCCAGTGAGACCTGTTATTCGCCAGGAAAGTTCATACGACTAAAAAACAAAGTGAAAACGACAGCTAATGACAAGAGCACAAAAAGCTCAAATAAATTCTTCGAGAGTGGTGTCGAAGCCGTTAAAACCATAATATGTGCCTTTAAAGATTTTGATTTGTTTCATTGTGCCTTATTTTGAACGCTAGTAATTAGTTATGTGAACTGTCAATAATATCACAACATGAAAAAAAAAGTCGTGAAAAATGGAAAATAAAATCTGGAAGTATCAAGTCAAGGAAATCATAACTTAACGCAAAGAGCCTCAATAAATTTTAAATTTTAATTTAGTAGGCAGAAGAAATCTTTCTTTACTGAAATTAAGCTACAAGTTGACCAAATAAAGAGAAAAATTGTGACAAAGTTCAAAAGCCCTTGTATTTTTTTATGCGGTTACAAAAAAACAAATAAAGACAACAAACAAGTATTCATACGAAACATGTGGGAAAACGCTGTCGACGCTATAAAGCCTAATTTTGCCCCTCGTGTGGTATGTGACCACTCATTAATGAGAATAGGTAACAAGTAGACAAAAAAGAAACAAGGGCAAAATTAGGTAATAATTTGTTTTTTTTTTAAAACAATTATTTTCAAAGCCATGAAGGCCATTAGCTACAAAAAAAAATTTACCAAATAGGTTCGTTTATTCGTCCAAAGAAAGCTCTTGAGGCTTGTATTTGTTTAGAGTATGTCTAACGTCTACAAAAAGAACGTCAATTATACAAAAAAAATCAAAAATTAGTTTACTTTTTTTTGCGAAAACCCGTGTCGAAGCCAGTAAATTCATTGCGACTTCTTCGATAAGATTGACTTTTGTTCACTTGCACCTTCCCTCAACAACAAAATTGTCATATGTGACCTGGAACTAACGAGACTAGGTAACAAATAAAAAAAAGTACGAAAACGTGAATTAAAGTGTTTTTTTTTATTTTTGACAACAAACGTTTTCAAGGTCATGAAAGCCATCAGTTATCTACTCAAATCAGAATACCAGCTCAATTAATCCGCCATAAAGTGCGCCAATGAGAGCTGTCTTTGTCCAGGAAGTTTCATATGACTAAAAGTAAAAACAACAGTTAAAGAAAAATATAAAAAATTCAATTAAATTCTTCGAGAAAGGGGGGTCGAAGCCGGTAAAACCATTATCTAAGCCTTGAAAGAACTTTATTTGTTCAAATGTGCCTTACATTGAACGCCAATAATGTAATATGTGAATTTTCAAAAATGCGATAACGGGACAAAACGAGAAAAAAAAACGTGAAAAATGGTCCAATGCCTACAAAAAAATTGTGAAAACTAGTAGTACCAAAGCCAGAAAACCAAAACGTAAAGCGTAAAATTAGGATGAAATTTTAATTCAGTAGAAGAGTAAGAAAAAGCATTCTTTCTTTGCTGACACTAAGCTAAAAGTTGACTAAAGAGAAAAATAGTGACAAAATTCATCAAGCCATTGTTTATTTAAAAATCAAACATTTCTAAAAGTCAAAACGACCAAAACTTTTTGAGAAAAGAAAGCAGATAAATTAATTTGGAACTGCTTAGGAAACCAATAGAACACATCAACAGTGAGCTTTGATCTGAATTGTTCTCTTCTTTAATTGACAAAAATAATCAAAATTTTTTTTAAAACAACGACTGAATACCTGAATAAAATCCGAATTTCTATCGAATTGCAACAGTTCAAGATTGGTCAAGACCAACCCTGCTATTGCTGATCATCCACTAAGAACACCCAATTGTTTCAAAAGTCATAGATCCAGATAAGTTGTTAGTAAAAAGATCAAAAATAAATGCTGAGTTTTTGATGATCAAAAAGTTAGCAAAAACGGCAAAACTTTAATTCCAGAGTACTCTCAACAGAAGTGGAGGTAAATCTAGCTTCCATTGTACTTTACAAACATTGTGCTAATTGTTTTTAGGTGTGCAGTTCTGGCAAATTTATTCAAACTAAACTAGAGTAGCTTAGTTTGGGCGATATTTAATGAAAAGGCTGAAATTTGAAATAATTAGCCAAAAACGTTATATCAAAATAGTCAACAAAGCTTTTTTGTATGTGAAAACAAAATCAGCAAAACTATTGTTAACAATTTTAGCATATTTTAGCAAAAATGACCATATTTAGGCAAAAATTCCGGAAAATGTGCATAAAAATAATGCAAATCGGACTGATATTCACAAAAATTTACACCAGGATATTTCGCTCTAGAAAAAGAAATTCAAAAAAGAATCTTTTTGGTACCATTTTCCACGCTGGACGGGCTTTTTAAGGATACCGATCACAATTTTCTACGATGAGTATATCGATCGTTAAAAATTGACTGAACATTAAAAAAAACCCATTTGAGTTAATAGTTGCTCCCCCTCAAGAAGGGTCAAAACAAAAGTTTTTTACAGGAGATCTTTTCCCAGGAAAAATGCAATTATGGAATATTTAACATTGGACATGACAACCCTAAGCTTTTCAAAATAGAGCACAGCATTTTTAACGATACCATAGACATGGGTCGAGAAAAGTCGATTTGATTTTAAGAAGCACAATTGAGGAAAACATAAAATAGATAGCGCATCTGTAAAACAAAAATATTGAACTTTAAACTGTGATTATACTGGATACCATAATAAGGCAAATGAAATCGTACGATAAATATTAAATTAATCGATGTTCAGAAAAAATTGTACTTCATAAAAAAACAATTTCAAAGCTAATTCCACCAGCTATCAATTAAAATATAAAATTTCACACTAAGATAGCCATGAACTGTTTTCTTTCTGCAAAACTTAAAGGTCATATCAATTATTGGTGGTAAAATGGACCAAAATTTTCATATCATTGCTCATCAGTCCTTTACGCAATCTTAAGGTGCGCATCTTTGAACGAAATTTCAAATGAGAAAAAAAAAATTGCTCCTCAACTGTTTGAATAGTTGAAGAGTCGAGCTTGACCAAAAAAATTTTTGTCATCATGCACTAGACATAATTGCTTTTGCATGTTTTTAAATTACTCAATGTCTTTTGGAGAAAAAAGGAATGAAACAACAAATTTGGAACCATTAAAGGGTTGTCTCGATTGAGTTAACGCTGTGATCAGTCGGCACATCCA
Source organism: Convolutriloba macropyga (assembly GCF_964194025.1). NCBI lineage: Eukaryota > Metazoa > Xenacoelomorpha > Acoela > Convolutidae > Convolutriloba > Convolutriloba macropyga. Next base: position 31,196,280 of record NC_134471.1, read on the forward strand.
TTTTCAAAAATTGAGCGACGCGTTCGAAATGTGGTCCCCATTACTTGAGTTTAAAGATAATTGTAAAAATTTACTTAAAAGCGATTCGAAGAAAAAGGCCGAAAAAGATCACAACTGTTATTTTGAGCCCTATTTACTACCTTGCTACATGATTAATAAAAATTGGCCCTGCTAGCTTTGTCAATGAAAGCAAAAGAGCCGTAATCAACAAAACTTTTGGTGACAAAATCGCTGCCACTATCTGTCTAAAAGTGGGTTCCTTTCACTTCCAAGGCAGTTAAAAAGAGATGGAAGGAAAAAAGAAACCAAGCACGAAAAACAATAATAATCTCGCGCTGAAAAAAAACCTAAAAATTTAATTCTTCGTTAGGGGAAAAGCACAAATAGTTTAAATAAAAATGCACAGAAGCAATGCTCAAAAATTTAGAAACTGCCCGTGCTTTTTAAATAAGCAGATTATGTAGAAACAGCAAGTTGGATTTTCTGGTCGATTAATTTTTCTTATGGGCATTGGAAGAGCAAAAGATAAGCAAAACAGCGGATAAAATGCTCTCAGACAAAGATTGATATCGTAAATTGGAAAAATAGCAAAATCCTTGAAAAAATTGAAGCTGGTTTGACTAAAATGTCTCATGAGCGAATGCCATTAGTCAAGAGGGGCCGGAACAAAATTTTTTCCAGGTAATATATATATTTTTTAAAAAAATGCAGTTATGGAATATTTAACATTGGCAAACATGTATTGAATATAGAGCGCAACAATTTTAACGATACCACAGACATGGTTCTAGCAAAGTCGATTTGATTTTAAGAAGCACAATTGAGCAAAATATGAAAAAAGATAGCGCATCTATTCAACAATAATAATGAATTTTAAACATTGAGCATACTAGATACCATAATTAGGCAAAAGCAATCATAAGAAAAAGGTTTAACTAATCGACGTCCAGAAAAAATTGTACATCATAAAAACAATTTCAAAACGAATTCCAGCAGCTATTAAATAAAAAATAAAATTAGATAAGATAATTAGACTAAGATAGCCATGAAGTGTTTTCTTTCTGCAAAACTTAAAGGTCATATCAATTATTGGTGGTAAATATGGACCAAAATTTTCAGATCATTGCTCACCAGTCCTTTACCAGTCTACGCTTTCTTAAGGTGCGCATCTTTGAACGAAGTTTCAAATGAGAAAAAAAATTGCTCCTCAACTGTTTGAATAGTTGAAGAGTCGAGCTTGACCAAAAAAATTTTTGTCATCATGCACTAGGCATAATTGATTTTGCAAATTTTTAAATTACTCAATGTCTTTTGGAAAAAACGGAATGAAATAACAAATTTGCAACTATTAAAGGGTTGTCTCGAGAGTTAACGCTGTGATCAGTCGGCACATCCATTTTCAAAAATTTAGCGACGCGTTCGAAATCTGGTCCCCATTACTTGAGTTTTAGGAAAATTGTAAAGATTGACTTAAAATCGATTCGAAGAAAAAGGCGGAAAAAGTTCACAATTAATATTTTGAGCCCTATTTTTTACCTCGCTACATGCTTATAAAAAATTGGCCCTGTTAGCATTGTCAATGAAAGCAAATGAGCCGTAATCGTAAAGACTAAAAAACGCTGCCACTATCTCGCTAAAAGTGGGTTCCCTTCACTTCCACGGCAATTAAGAAGAGAGAAAGAGAGGGAAGGAAAAAAGAAAACAAGCGCGAAAGACAATAATAATCTTGCCCTGAAAAAAACAGTTTAAAATTTTAATTTTTCGTTAGGGTAAAAAGCATAAATAGTTTAAATAAAAATGCGCAGAAGCAATGCTCATAAATTTTGAAACTGCCTCTGCTTTTTAAATCAGCACATTATGTAGAGCAGCACGTTGGGTTTTTTGGTGGATTAATTTTTCTTTTTTAAAACTATTGGCATTGGAAGAGCAAAGATAAGCAAAACAGCGGATATGTTCACAGGCAAAAATTGATATCGTACATTGGAAAAATAGCAAAATACTTTAAAAAGTTATAGCTGCTTTGACTAAAATGTCTCATGAGCGAATGCCATTAGTCAAATATTTTCTTTTAAGATTAAGCAGTGGAACTTCGAACAGCCCATTTTTAATGTAAAAATTGGAAATAAGCTATTGCAGTTGGAGCAAAAGGTGTTAGAAATGACTTCGAAATTATGAGTGGCACTGAATCAGAACGCTCAGACAATTAGAAGACATGCATAAACGCTCGACTCAAGCCGAGACAACAATTGGTCGGACTGCTTTTCAAGAACTAGTTTTCCAACGAAGAGAGAGCGTTTTTTTTTTCAAAAAAATTAAAGACTAGAAGGATCCAAATAATTTTTCAAACTTTGATCGAGAGGGGTGAGAAGATAGTAAAAATCAAACTAGGTATCTATTCAAACATTTAAAAAATTGGAAAATTACCCCAACAATCTCCCGAAATTATAGTCCAGATATATTTACGGTAATTGAAGATAGCCTTACACTCTACGCCCTAAACTAGTGTGGTGAGATATAGTGGGGAAGACCCAAAAATTATTTTTGCTCATAAATATGATTCGCTGCCTTGTTTTTTTTCATAAAGACATACAAGGAAATGGTAAAGCAATTTCGGTTTAAAGTACAACTACACCTGCCAAAATTTTTTTTTAAAGTTTGTTAAAATACTACTCTAATTGTGACAACTTCTTGCAAGATAAATATACAAATCATTGTCAAAACAGCTTACCAGCAATCTCAAAGTTAACGCAAAAACAAACATTTCAATACCACTTGTGTTCGGATTTTGACAACTACCAATAAAACTTTGGAAACCGAATAAAAAGAATTTGATAGGATTATAGGGGTGACGTCTCAGCAAATAGACGCACCAAAAAATAGAATTAATAAACGAATCTGATTGGACGAAAATTGGCCAATTAAATGGAAGACGCAAAAGTAATACAATACAGTATCAATAAGCCGAATTCAATACGATAGCTCCCTGTATAATTTCTGAGAAATACAAGAATGAATTTTGAATTAAAGAAGGGACGCGGACAAATTCTTTTATTTAACAATTTCTTGTTTAAGAAAAATAAAACTAATGAAAATGTGGTGTACTTTGTTTGCGTAGAACCGAGTTGTATAGCCAAATTGTTAACAAATCAGGATATTACAAGTATTATTCGGGTTTCTGAGGAACATAATCACCTCCCCCCCTACCATCGAAATAAAAACGATTAAATTTAAACAAGAACTTTTTAGTGATACTCGACAAAACCCAATAAGACCTTTGAAGGAAATTTATGAAATTAACCTTGATAATGTTTCCGATTTTGTCCCCCCTCGTTACGAAAACCTTAGGGGCACTCTAAATAGAAAACGATCTTTAACTTTACCACCAATACCCAAGACTTTAGACCAGGTTTTCATTCGAAATTCTTGGACAAAAACTTTGGATGACCGCAATTTTTTTACTTCATCAGGTGAGTGGTATTGTTATATATGCCACTGATGCTGGTCTCCATTTTTTTCAACAATCAAAAGTTTTGTTGGGGGTCGGTACTTTTAAAACAGCACCCCCTCCATTCTTAGAAATTTATGTTATTTACGGAACCCACGAAAATTACAAAATAACAGTTATTTGGGCATTTCTTGGCTCGAATACAGAAGTTTATAAAAAATTTTTGGAAACTTTAAAAAACAAATGTTTCAAAAAATTTCAAAAAATTTTAGTACCAGAGTTTAAAATTACAGATTACGAAACTGGGGTAATTTCGGCCATTCCCAAGTTTTTTTCATATTCAACTCATTTAGGTTGCTGGTTTCACTACACTCAGTGCATTTACCGAAAAAAACAAGAGATGGGTTTGACAACTCAATATAAGTCGGACGCAAATTTTCAAAAAATTGCTCGAAAATTATACAGTCTTGCTTTTTTTTAACCAGAAACAGAAGTTATATCCGCGTTCATCGATTATCAAAACTCAATCAAAAATCAATTGGATCGCAACAGAAACTTGCAAAAAAATTTTGATTATGTTTGGAATTTTTGGCTTTTTGGAAGCCTGAAGTTAGAAATGTGGAACGTATTTGACCGGCCAGTTACCATGAGAGCCACTAATAAGTGTGAAAATTGGAACTCAAATTGGAACAAAGAAGTTGGGGCAAGCAACCCCAATTTTTGGAACACAATTAAAAAACTAGGAAAAAAAGAGCGAGAATCTAATTTGGAATTGCTTCGACTGGAGCAAGGGGAATCATCACCTTTGCAGAAAAAAAAAATTATGTGCAGTTCAATGAAAAAATACTTCGCCTGAAAAACTTGTATTTGTGGGGCTTAATTTAGCTTAATTCTTATTGGCAAAGTATGTCTGAAATATGTTATAAGATAAAATAGTCAATTTAAACTGATTTTCTATGCATAATTTTGTATGTGTTCAATTTAATTTGCGGCTATGCTAATCCGCTGCCATTTCAATACACGGAGCTATTTGTTCAATTAAATTTGTATTATATCGCATCTTGCCTCTGATTGGTCAATTCATTTTCTATATTTTGGTACGTCTTCCAAATTCACTAGCGCCGATTATAGGGTTTTCCCACTCGATAACGGCTATTTAAGGCTCGGTTTTCCTTGCCCACTTTGAATAAAAAACCATCACTATTATAGTATTTAATCCAAGGTAATCTATAAATAGAGTGAAGTTAAGGAGCCCTCCCCCGTCCCCTCCGTTTAACAAGACAACTCAATGCTGATATAAAAAGATATCTACTTAGCTATCTAATAGCTACTAGTTATATATTGCGCAATTATATTATACTGACTTGAGCTGTGAGATGTCGTCATTTAGTGTGAATGATCTGAGTCTGTAGGGACTTCTGTTGATGACGTCAATCTGCACTTGGTACACTTGTGGCAGTGGATCATCCGACAACAGCTAAACAGATCAAATGCATATGAGACCCATAACGACTCTGCGATTTGTTGAATTTCAGTCGAAATATAATCGTGACGAACTAGGCAATAAAAAACGTACTCTAAACGTTTGATTGTTTAAGATCAGAAAAACATTTTTTGCTGAATTTGATAACAAGGAATCCGAATATTCTCTGCTGATATTGTCCAACCAAATATACTTTCAAAAATATGTTTTTTACGGAATCGTGGACTTTTATTAGGTTATATCATACTATGAGCCGCAGCTCCTAATTCAGATTTCTTCAATTATTTAATTCCTTGAAATGGTCATTTTTACCGCTCGCAAACTTAAATAATCCTGGTACGCATTATCATTTAGAACCGGAAAATCAAGATAATTGAATAATTAATGCACTTTGATCTTCTGACCTTGACACTTTTAGTGATTTCGATTCCTGGATTGGTGGCAAAGGTGAGTGCATTCCTAATAGCCACAAAGAGGGGAGTACCTGTTGTCTGGAGCCTCAGATAGGCACTCACATAAACATCGTCTCCCTGTCCAGGTGTCTCCCAAATGTGGTAGTTGATCTAATCAACAAAGACCTTAACATTCAAAGTTAACTTTTCAGCAACAGAAAACGAAGAGAAATAGATAGATAACTAAAAATCAATCGCTGAATTTCAAAGCAACATTAAAATTCATTTGCCAAGTTAACCAAATTATAAGTTTTGACTGGAATCAAATAATTTTGAGTTAATATTTTTAAAAATGTAAGAGATTTTCTAAAATGTGAATAGTGGAAGAACCAGTTTTGTTCCAACTCTCAAATTTATTTGGGGGTTAGGAACTTTATGCTAATCCAGCTTTTTTCCGTTCTATCAATTTTGGCTTATCGGTATCGTTTGCGAAAAGTTACAAAAAAGTTCTATATCAGTAAAAAGCTTTTAGTAATTGAACCGATTGTTGGAAAGATTTTTTTTACGAAATGCATTTCTCGAGGAAAACAGACTTAAAGGTTTCAAAATTTTTCACATTTGAGACCTCCTTTTAAGGCTTCGTCTATGCTCAGTCAAGAATCAAGTGAAATGGCTAATCGAAGTTACCTGCGTATTCAGCAGATTCAAAAGAAAAACATAAACCGACTAACATCGGCAAAATTGCTCTCAAATGACAGGCGCCGCAATTTAATTCAGGGGCTGTAGCCTCAATAAATTTTTCTTTATGAGCCCGATTCCGACACATACGTTTACAATAATTGCTTCTCATTCAAGAGCAGTTAAACATCTAGATTGGCAGATTAAAACATAATATAAATTATAAAATATTTCGAAAAGATATACTTGAACAAATTTTGTTTTGTTTTTATTCCATTTTTTATCAAATAGTTTCTTTGCTTGTGATCTAATGAAAAGTATTTGCGGAGGAACAAAACTATTGCACATTTTTGGAGAAATTGAGTCAAATTTTGTCACAAAATTAAGACTTCTTGTACATTATAAGCATCAAAAACTCAACCGACAACTGTACGGGCTAATGTTATTTAACATTAATATTAAAAAAATTTCCCTGCCAACTTTTACCGCGTTTTCAGCGATTTAAAGTGTTAATCGTCTTGAAGTCCCAAGGACGGTTTTATTTTTCACTCAGTCGCCATATAAAATAGTTGCCCAGCAAAACGATCAGAAATAAACTGATGTCAGTGTTGAAAAACAAAACCAAAAATGAACCGGGATAAACTCCGGGATCCCTTTTAGATGCCTCTTAATTAAATTTGGTTTGGGCTCGTCTGCTATCAGCTCTATTGATATTTGATATTTGCATTAGTCATTTATCCTCTCACGGGGAAGCAAGAGTTAACCTAAATACCAAATCGAGAGAAATACCATCTTTTTGAGATTTTTGTATGAGACAACAATCAAATTTATTCCATTTTTTTTCATTTATGCATTCGGTGTCATGAAAAAAAAATGCCGGCTATTTTCATGCAATCTGCTGGGTATGTTTCTTTTAGGAATGAATTTTTTGTTCGCCAATATGAACTCAAAGTATTTTGAAACGGTTCTTTGATATCCGTCACCAACAATAACTTCTTATGACATCCGTCCCCTTAACACGGACTGAATACTGTCACTTCATCAGAAGTTGTAACCCAAAAACTGAGACAGCCCAGACAACTGGATATTTGTTACCACCTCTACTGATGTTTAAACATGTAAAAACTCTCTATAATACTTACCTGAAACGAATGTGAGGCTCCTTGGTTGCAACAGACCCCCGCCAAATCCAATAAGTATCTATAGGTGACGCCATCTACTTCTGAGAAACAAAGATCGCTCAGACAAGGTACATTCAGGGATCCAGTTGAAGTCAAACTCTCGTTCGTTAAAGAGGATCGCCGATCCAAATTGTCCAACCTCAAATCGTAAATGTTGAGGCGATAATTGGAATCTAAAGGACACAAATTAGCAAATTAATTTTTGAATTATTAGCTTGAGGATAGAGACGAAAAAACTTAGCTGAAATTGTTCCCACTAAAAGAATAATTTTTGCAATTTTTCCATCAGTCGGAAACGATGTCATTAAATTAGCACAAAATGTTGAACGAAATTGTTTCTTTATAAAAACTGCACCGAAATCAGGCGGGAATTTTGATGATTGCGTATGGTATAATCTGTACGGCCCACATTTTAGTTACATAACAACTTTCGTTTCTGTTCTGTTGTACACTCGCGCAGAGATTAATACACGATTTTTTGTCTAAAATTGGCAAATTGTTAAGTCATACGAGAGAAATTTTTCGCATGAAAATCTTCTACATTAATCTATCTTGAAAAATGACTGGACTAAACCACCCGAGGAAAAATTCTGCATCGATTTTATTCTGGTTGCCTTTCTGAATAGTATTGCAATCATTTTAACAGTGGAACTGATTACAAAAAGCTCAATCGAATTTCAACCTCCAACAACAATGCATGGCACTTGATAAAAATTTTGGTTTCAAGACACGGATTTATGGGTTTTTCCATCCTGTGAGAGTCTTTCCATCCATGAGATTTCGGCTGGTTATAGATAATTACATAAATCAATTTTTCTTCCTTTGTTTGCTGAGTGTGGGGTTGGGTAAGTAGTTCTGACAAATTTGCAGCTTACTTACATATTTCCAATGACACTGAGTAGTCGCTCACGAACTGATCCAAAGTAAAATCAATTGAATCTCTCTCGCCAATCGCCAAGTATACATCTTCATTAAAAGTACTCAAGCTCAGAAGCGTCGGAACACTGTCAACGAAAACATCGAGCGGGTTCGAAGTGCCTTTTGGTTGGGTGGGTTTTTCGGGATCCCGCACGCTAGCCAGAATCGATACATTAGTACTTGGATTTACGAATAAGTTGCCGACAAACAACTGCAAGTTTGCAGTGGCCTGCAATGTAACGTCTTCGGATATATCCCCACTAAAAACTGCAATAACAGCTTCGGTTTCTTCAAACGCGTATTTGTCGAGAGGTTCCCACTCTACTTGAGAGGTTGAAGTTGAGGTAGCATTGAGAACTGGTTTCCGACATTCTGATACGCCAGCCCCACAGCCAAACGAGAGAACGTCACCTGAAATTTTGAAAATAATTGACCAAAATTTGATATTAATTTGAAGATGCAAACTCAATATTTACCACTACTTTAGATTAAAATAGATAAAACAATATCTATGAAAAGGTCAATTGTTAGGATGTAGGGCTTAAAAAGCATAATGAAAAATTCAATAAAATAAATTAGCATAATGAAAGTTCGGGAATTTCATGACAAAAATTAACTTAACTTTGAAGCCATTAACAAACTTACGGAGATCGGAATAGGAAATGATTTTTGTTGTTACCCACTTAAGTGGGGGAAGAACTACATAATCCAGGAACTATATATAGGAACTATATACATTGCGAGTGGTATCTTTAGAAAGCTTGCCAAGCGTAGAATTTCAAATTAAAGAGATTTTTTGAATTTCCCTTTTTCCGAGGAGTTACGGAGGTTTAAAGATTTGTGAACGCTAGCCTATTTTCCGGTGTTTTGTTCACATTTTTCGTATCGTTTGCTCAAAATTTGATCAATTGTCGATAATATTTGATAAAATTGATATTATTAGCCTCATTAGTTTTACGTTTGAAGATCAAAAAGAGTTGGTGAACTGTTTGAATTCAGTTTTTGCAAAAATTTTAAGCTGAATTTTTAAAAATTCAGCATTTTTCCCTTTTTTCATAAAAAATCGCATCAAATATGTCTATTTGGCCCACTTAACCCAGTGTGACCGGTCGTGTAAGTACACAAACTACCGACTCAATTTTCTTTTCTCAGATACCGGCTAATTGTTCCACCAGTTCCCAGGAAACTTCTCTGGGAAAAACAATTTTGGTAAATTGAACTTGGTAAATTGAAACGATATTTATAAAACTGCATACTTCAATTTTGATATATTAGGATTTTCGTTTGCCAAAAACCTATTACTAAACATTTTAAAACATCTGAGCAGCGATAGCAAGGCACGTTTTGATCTCATCGTTGAGTTTTGAAAAAGGATTCAGATTGTATTTTGGGTCTCTTTTTGGCAATTTTTTCCTCCCAATAACTAGAAAGTCTTCTCTCAATAAAGTTGCACTTAAAAAGAGGTCCCGTTACAATTCAATAAAATCTAATGAGACGATATTGTGTTTTATGAGTAAAGCTCATGATTTTTATGGCTCCGACAAATTGTTATTGTAAACTTTTAAAGAATTCTTGAGACTTTCAAGCATTTGGTATTCTCATTGTAGTCTTATCTCTGAGTCCAATAAGTCAAACTTCTAGTTTGAAGCTTTCAAAGAAATTAACTAATGATTTCAGTTGATACATAGTGCTTTCTTGGTAAAATAGCTCGATATGTATCCAAAATTCATCATTTACTTTTGATATAATAACCTTTTGGTCAAATTAAATTGTTTGATAACATTTGGTACAATTTTTTGTTTTAATGGAGAAGCAGAGGGAGCAAGATCAGTTTTGAACTAGTTGTGGAATATTTTAATGGAGCGCGGTATATCTTTTTAAAATACTTTTTTGTCTGTTAATTACAGACCAAAATGAATTCAAATCACAACTCAATTATCAGCAGTTATCAACAGATTGTCAAATTTTCTAAATGATTAAACCAATTATTTTTGGACAAAGGTGATTATTGAAAATTTTCTATCCCGCACTCTTTTGGTGGACAATTAAGTCAAAAACGTAGTTGAGCACGCTCGGAACATTATGTGCGGCCGCACATTACCGAGCCTCCTTGTTTTATGTAAAAACAAAAGGAAGAAAAAACTTATATTAAAAAACCAATCTATAAATTAATTAGTTCATACACAATCTAGCTTCGAACGCAAGAAGTTTATGTTTTAAGATATGTAGTTAAGTGATATATTTTCATACATGTATTTTGAATCTAAACCTTTCTTTTTGGCATGATTTAATGAATAAACATCTTTCAATGTTGATGCTTTACATAGAAAAGGTTTCCCTTGAGGTTGATCGGTTCTCAACAAATGTTCCGTCTGTAAGTAATTCTAAAAGAAAGATGATAATGAAAAATCCTAAAGATTTAGATTCAAAAAACAAACTGATTGTAGAATTACATACACCACATTTGGCCTTTTGTTGATTCATCATGTGAATGCAGAGCCCCATTATTCTGTGACCAAACAACTTTTTTGAGAAAAATTTAGATAATTTCTTAAGAGCACAGGTAATGAAAACAAATTAGAAATTAAAAACACCCAACAAACATGTTTTATAATTATTTTCACTGGATTTCGATTGAAGGAAGTCACGAGATTGGTTGAAATGGCAATCAAGAAAGTAGAAAAAATTTCAATAAGACTATGCGCAGAGTGAAACAACTACATTCTGAGATTCTCATCCAAGGGCATTTGTAAAATTTATCAGAAGTTGTTTCCACTAAGTGTTGATTTCGAAAGTTACCTTCTGAAGCTTCATTATGATATTTTCAGTTCGCTAAAAAATATTCCGATCCTTCTTTTGCATCTAACTGAATTCTTTAAATCCAATGAAAAATGCAGAAAAATGAACATTTTTCACTGACAGTCAAATGAATTAGGGTTGATACTATCAATCCTGCCGTTGAAATGAAGAACAAAAATGAGAGGCTACAGTTTTCAGCTTTGTTGCACCTCTTAACCTGGTTACAAATTACCCGATAGATTATCATTTAACGTAATTTCTGCTTCCAGTTGTCTTTTAGAAAAACACGATGAGCACGGAAGCGTGGAAGAACAAAAATTGCAGTCTTTTCAGAAGTCAATGAACTTCTTTTTCGGTCGTTGTTTTAGAACTAGGAGAAATCCAAATGTTGTAGATTTGTGGCACCTCTTGACCTCGTTACAAATTACCCGATATATTATCATTTAACGTAATTTCTGCTTCAGATTGTATCTTGGGTCTGGGTCTCTTTTTGGCAATTCTGTTTCCCCAATCACCAGAAAGTCTTCTCTCACTAAACGTGCACTTAATAAGAGGTCCCCTTACAATTCAATAAAATCTAATGAGACGATATTGTGTTTTATGAGTAAAGTTCATGATTTTTATTGCTCCGACAAATTTTTTTTTGTAAACTTTTAAAGAATTCTTGAGACTTTCGCATTTGGTATTCTCATTGTAGTCTTATCTCTGAGTCCAATAAGTCAAACTTCTAGTTTGAAGCTTTCAAAGAAATTAACTAAAAATTTCAGTTGATACATAATGCTTTCTTGGTAAAATAGCTCGATAAGTATCCAAAATTGATCATTTACTTTTGATATAATAACTATTTGGTCAAATTAACTTAATTGATAACATTTGGTACAATTTTTTGTTTTAATGGAGAAGCAGCGGGAGCAAGATCAGTTTTGAACTAGTTGTGGAATATTTTAATGGAGCGTGGTATATATTTTTTTTAAAATACTTTTTTTGTTTGTTAATTACAGACCGAAATGAATTCAAATCAAAACTTAATTATCAGCAGATATCAACAGATTGTCAAATTTACAGACAAAAGGAAGGCCTATGAACATATATGAAAATTTCAGCGAAAAGCATATGGTTTTTTGGCTTCAACACGTTTGCATAAAAATGTTTGCGAAAATTTGATTTCTGCCTGTAATGAGTATTAATGCGTAGTTTTTTTAGTTAGTCTCTCTAGAGAAAAGTACAATTGTCTTCCTATGCAAAGACAATTTAAACTATTTAGAAATTTTCAGCTAAAAACTTATGGCTGTTGTGTCTTATGGTTTTAAATATTTGATTTAAAAACAAAATCTTTGTTTTTAGATTTCCCGTTTTCAATCTTTTTTTTGCAGTCTTTGAGTGTAATAATAAACAGAAGTCATATTCTTGCTCAGTTGGATTATAATGTAGCCTTAATTGTTCTTTTAGTTCTTAGATAATTGTTTTTGGCGTTGATACAAGTTTTCATAAATTTTCTATTCATTTTTTCAAATGCTTTAGGTTCGCTTGTAGCACAAAAAAGAAGTCCCATGTCAAATTAATGTCGTTAAAACAAAGCGCAATTAATCATTCAATATTATTAGTTAATAGATTTTGATCTTTATTTTCCGCTAAAATGAAAGTCATTTGATTTAGTTTACTTTTAATCTGGTGCCATTTTGACTTTTTCATTTAGTTTAAAAAAACGGATAGATACTGAGTAATGTTCGTAAGTAATGCTTGATGTTTTTATTTGATTTTGCTTTTTGTGTTGTCTCTTACTCTATTTAAAGGCAGTTATCACCGGCTCTCTAATGAGTGATTGTTTCATTTGTGCATTGGCTAGAGCCTAAAGCAATTTACTAAATGATTAAACCAATTATTTTTGGACAAAAGTGATTATTGAAAATTTCCCACACACTTTTGGTGGACAATTAAGTCAAAAACGTAGTTGAGCACGCTCGGATCAATATGCGCGGCCAGACATTACCGAGCCTCCTTGTTTTATGTAAAAACAAAAGGAAGAAAAAACTTAAATTAAAAAACCAATCTATAAATTAATTAGTTCTTACACAATCTAGCTTCGAACGCAAGAAGTTTATGTTTTAAGATATGTAGTTAAGTAATATATTTTCATATATGTGTTTTGAATCTAAATCTTTCTTTTGGGCATGATTTAATGATTAAACATTTTTCAATGTTGATGCTTTACATAGAAAAGGTTTCCCTTGAGGTTGATCGGTTCTCAACAAATGTTCCGTCTATAAGTAATTCTAAAAGAAAGATGATAATGAAAAATCCTAAAGATTTAGATTCAAAAAACAAACTGATTGTAGAATTACATACACCACATTTGGCCTTTTGTTCATTCATCATGTGAATGCAGAGCCCCATTATTCTGTGACCAAACAACTTTTTTGAGAAAAATTTAGATAATTTCTTAAGAGCACAGGTAATGAAAACAAATTACAAATTAAAAACACCCAACAAACATCTTTTATAATTATTTTCACTGGATTTCGATTGAAGGAAGTCACGAGATTGATTGAAATGGCAATCAAGAAAGTAGAAAAAATTTCAATAAGACTATGCGCAGAGTGAAACAACTACATTCTGAGATTCTCATCCAAGGGCATTTGTAAAATTTATCAGAAGTTGTTTCCACTAAGTGTTGATTTCGAAAGTTACCTTCTGAAGCTTCATTATGATATTTTCAGTTTGCTAAAAAATATTCCGATCCTTCTTTTGCATTTAACTGAATTCTTTAAATCCAATGAAAAATGCAGAAAAATGAACATTTTTCACTGACAGTCAAATGAATTAGGGTTGATACTATCAATCCTGCCGTTGAAATGAAGAACAAAAATGAGAGGCTACAGTTTTCAGCTTTGTTGCACCTCTTAACCTGGTTACAAATTACCCGATAGATTATCATTTAACGTAATTTCTGCTTCCAGTTGTCTTTTAAAAAAACACGATGAGCACGGAAGCGTGGAAGAAGAAAAATTGCAGTCTTTTCAGAAGTCAATGAACTTCTTTTTCAGTCGTTCTTTTCGAACTAGGAGAAATCCAAATGTTGTAGATCATTATTTTCCGAAACCAGAAAAAGATTATCGGTCATAATTTTTCACTGTCCCTATTTTCGGGCGACCGTGAACAACAGAGACAATATTTCGTCACTGTGAAACACGCATCACTGTTGTCGGTGGTTGCAAATCTAATAAATACGACAGTGTCAATTAGACCATAAAGACTTTCAGAAAAATCTCTTCTAATACTAATTAGGGATTGAAGAACAATCAGTGGTTGAAATTACCCATAAATAGATTAATTACAGAAATTCCCCTTGCAACGATAACTGGGGATCAGAAAGACAATTAGCAGTTTTGCAAATATCCATATCATTGCCCAAAAAAGACAACTGAGTCTGTGATTAGCGTCTCCAGTTATTACCAATTAGGTTCCAGTAACAAGACTTCAAGCTAACGCAATGATAGAAACTGCAGAAATGAATTACGTTTATCGGTGAATACGAGTGAGGTGATCCATGCTTTTTCCGGCATTTATGTCCACGACTAATTTAACCATATTTCACCGTCATTAAAAGTGAGGCAGAGTAATAATTGGTAACGAGGTACAGGCACTGTTGCCCACCGAAAGCCAATATCAAAAACAACAGGATGCACTTTTGCAACGTTTTCAGCTTTAGGCATATCACCTTTACACCCCACAGGTGCTAGTGCTTTTTTATATTGTTGCGTGCTTTTAACGAACATTAAATTTGTAAATTGGCTTATCAAAAAAACATAATAGGTCCAATGTTTTTCACCAGATATCTATATGTTGGCATCAAAAACTTGTTAAGTTGAGTTGACTGTACGTTTCGCCAGACTGGCCAGCAGTCTGAACAGCAACCTCTTGAGCAGTGGGTTCCCTGCTCTCTTAAGTCGTTGTTACAGATGTGGGTTCTGTCTCACTTGTTGTCGTTGGTGGCAATGGTTGTATTCTCATTCAGAAGGTGGTCTGTTGATGTCTAGATTGTCTTTCTTGCTGGGATCTGGAGGCATTTTGAGGAGCTTGGCGAGGAGGCCAATGAAGTGTGCGTCTTGTTTCTCTTTGGAGTAATGGTGAAACTCGTCGAGGTCAATATGAGGATCCGGTTGACATGGCTGTAACAACGGCATCAGTTATTATTCGCCTAACTGTTCAGAGGATTGCAGGAAGGTCTTTCAGTGTGAGGGGTCGGTTCAAGCCTAAATCATCCTTGTATCTTATGCAGCCATTGTAGCTGGCAGCTTGGTCTTCTTTGCAGTTGACACAGTTGGTGGTATCTCTGGGGTCAGTGCAGTCAGCTAGCTTGTGATTACCTCATCATCTGATGCATCGGGTTTCTTGGGAGCACTCATTTGCCTTGTGACCAAAGCCTTGGTACCAACCGCGCTAGATCACCACATTACGTCTTGAAAGAGGAGAAGAAGGTTGGGCTTGTATTAACTCTTCAAATCGGTATTTGGTGAGCTCGATTATCAGGCTGCGACTGATCAGAAGCGTTTTTGTGGTCTCTCATCACGTGAAGGCTCTCACCAGCTGATTAGGTGTTTGGGTGGCTGGGCTTCGGATGCGCACTATGCTCACTTTTGATGAGTATATCTTGTTGATAGCTGCCTTAACCTCGTCCAGATTCTTGTCCAGCCCTACTCCGACTATCACAAAGCTAAGGTCTTTAGCATTTCTGGTGCTGATCTTCTAATCGGTGGAAGGCAAAGCTTCTGGACACGCGCTTTGGATAACGGAGAGGGCCTTCTGTTGTTGTCGTTGTTCTAGGCCCGAAGGATCTGGATTGTTTCGGCGGCTTTTTCAGGATCTGACCATGGACATGTAGGATCAATTCCTGCAACGCAGGATAAGGCGAGTGGGCCTTCTCGAACAGGGCTTGGTTTGGGTCTCTTTGTAGCTGGAGTTGTAATTTGCACTTCTTTTGCCATCTTGCTGTTAGCTGTTGGGTTTTAGAAGGTTGTAGTTGTCACTAAAAACTTATTCCTAGATTTATGAAAAGGAGTCGGTTGCCGAACTCGTCCCATAAATCAATGGATCTGGAGTATCATCAGTTTTGAGGATAAGAGTTACAATAGAAGCTACTTTAATTTTCAAAAATAAAGCGTCCTTAAAAACAATCATTGAGATTGAAGACGAACTTTGAATATCTGTTTTCGTCAAGAGCATCGATAGCTTGACTTATGTCAAACGTAAATAAAAACCTAAAGTGAACAGCAGGATTACATTTTTACAGTCTTCATTATTCATAATAATTGGTTGCCCTCGGCTAGGTGTCTTGTTCGTGGTTGTATGTTGTTGCAATATATTGCTCAAAGTTACCTAGACAAGAAACAATTTTATTTAAAACATTTGCTATTGATTGGGAGTTTTGATATAGATTTCCGTTATCATCCTTAACTTTTTATGACTGACTGACCTCAATCATCTCTTCATTCATTCATAAAGCCCGTCGAAATTGGTTTAGACTCTTTCATCTTGAGAGCTTTAAGCATTCTATTAAGTTTGTTTTAGGCCTGTGTATGATTTAAAATTGTAGTTGTTGTTGTTGTTGGGGATTTTCTTTACAGAAGGGATTTCTCCCGATCAAAACATTGTCATTTAGCCATTTATTGCAGTCGTCTTTTATCGCAATTGTAGTCTTTTTCAGTATTTTAATATTTCAAGAGCCAACTTTTCAGTTCTTATATTTTGATTCTTTTGTTGTTTTCAACAAACAAGAAACATTTCTCTTCAGCAAGCTCTTATGCACTATTACAAGCCAACATAATTATCTGTCTCAATGATGCGGGATCTATTCTGACTAAGAATGGGGATCTATTCTGCCTAAGGATGGGGATCTATTCTTCTATTCGAAAACTGATCGCCTGAGTTCAGCGATGCCATCTTCAGTTATTAAGACCTTGAGATCAGCCAGCCTTATCTATTAGATAAATTTACTTCAAAAAAGCCCCAAATTTTGGAAACCTGCTAGGTAAGCAATGGAAACTTTAAATCAAAATGAGCGAAAACTATTTTTGGATCTTTTTGGTTTGTGCCCCCAGCTTAGTGGGTGCATATTAATTGCACCCCCAGACGCACGTGTCATATTTGTACATGATTTACTATTTAATGGCAAGTGCTCTGTAACTGTGGTGCATAACGTACTGGGGGCACAAACGGAGAAGATCCGGAGGACAATTAGCCGTTATCAACTACCCATATCATAGTTCAGCAGACCAATTACGCCTTTTAAATTGGATCTGGTAAATACTTTAATAACTCTTCATAAATAACTCACTTGGGACAAGTTGAGATGCAGTTACCACGAGAAGAAACAGCGATGCGTTCCCATTAGTATTATCAACTGTACAATTTAGTTCAGCATCAATTGAGGAGCCAAAGTTTAAAGTGCTGAAGCCAGTCTGCAGTTGAACGAGACAGCTACTACCACAGAATCTTTCACTGCAACTTGCAGCTACGTATGCAAAAGACAATGAAAACAGTAGCAAGAGTAAGGTGAAGGAGATCATATTACAAGGGCTTTGAATCAATAAGATCAACAATTAATCTGAAACAAGAACAGCATGGAACATCATTTGTCAATGTTGATGTAAACTTTCTACTGATGCTGTTGAATGCACATAGTATCAGTAATTTTTGGAAAAATAAATATGTGTAATTACTTCAACAGTTGCGACTCCTGAAGAAATAAAATTTTGATCATTATCACTGTCAACGAAGCCTGTTAACTTTAAAAGTAGGAAATTTTTAATATAAACGTTGTTGTAAAGAACAAATATTGCTTCATTTCGAAATTTTCAACTAATGAAGAAAAACAATAATTACAAAGAAAAAGAGAAAACGACAAAAAGAGAAACAGTGTAACAGCAAAGCGTAAGATACAAAAGCCATGTATAAAATCATATACAACGTGTAAAGCATAAGAAAAACAAAATTCAAAGTACATAGTCGTATGCAGCGTATAAGATCAGAGGCAAATCATTACAAAGCACGTGTGTAGATACATTTTATGACATACACTTTAACTAAAACAGGCCAAGTTTTCAGAGTTTTCATGGTAAATGCGTAACACCCTTGAGACTATTGGAATGTTGGGGAGGGCAGCACATGACAGGTGAAATTTCTCGACGAATGGCTCCTCGCAGAGCCTGCAGGCACAGTCCGGAGGGTCGGGTGGGCCATAGCAATCACTTCTAATACACAAAAGATGATGCTAACCGTTGATGTAGAAAAGAGCAAAAGGACGTCTATTAGGCTCTAGATGACTGTAAACGGAGAAAATCATCATCATAGAGGTGCTGTATAAGGTCCGTATTTGACCAGAGCTTGGATATCCGAGCCCAACGTTTCCGATACAAGCCGATCACTCTCCGGCAGTGATCTTGGGTCAGAATTGCGTCATCCGACCCATCAAACACAGTTACTCCATGGGTCGTGACTGACTTCATGACCGCATCCAACAGTCTAGGCAGTTTGAAACCCCGTTTTCTACAAATTTACACTGTTTCGCAGTGATTTGATCGCTTTCATCGATTTTTTCTTTAAATGAGATACATGACCCGTAATTGTAAAGGTCGTGGAGAGAACAATACCAAGATAAGTGAAGTTGCTGACTTATTCAAGTGGGGTATTATTACAGGTTAGACGTTCGGAGCGGCCCAAACTACCGCCATTTCTGAACTTCATGTATCTGGTCTTATCGACGTTGACTTCCAGATCGTTTTCAGTTGAAAAGACATCCAGGGCATTCTGGACCTTATCGATAACTGTCGATCCAATAACAGTATCATCAGCATAGAAAACAACGTCACAGCCTGTTATAGACAAAACAGGGGCTAAGTCAGCAATATAAAGGCTAAAGAGGAGAGGGGAGAGCTTGTCGTCTTGAGGGACCCCAGAATCGGTTAATATCTCATCCGAAAGGTAATTACCTTGGCAATTTTGGACACGCTAATGGGTGCTAATAATGGCATTTAGGATTCTAGTTGGGACGAATAAATCGTACAACTTCTTAGTCAGCAACTTGATATTGTTTCAGTGTCTGATAACAAGGCACGATACCAAGTCCAGCAACTTGATATTGTTTTAGTGTCTGATAACAGGGCGACTCTCATTGTTCGGTGAGGTTAAAAATGCAGAAAAAAATCAGTACCATACAAATTCCAGCAACTTGATATTGTTTCAAATTCTAATAACACGGCGAATCTGATAGTGGGGTGACAAAAAGGAAAAGAAATATCAGTACCATACCAAATCCATCAACTGGATTTTGTTTTAGTGTCTGATGACGACGCGACTCTCATTTTTCGGTGAGGTTAAAAATGCAGAAAAAAATCAGTACCATACCAAGTCCAATAACTTGATATTTTTTCAAAATCTAATAACATGGCGACTCTGATAGTGGACTGACAAAAAGGGAAAAAAATATCAGTACCATACCAAGTCCAGCAACTAGACATTGTTTCAAGTTCTAATAAAACGGCGACTCTGATAGTGGGGTGACAAAAAAGGAAAATTTATATCAGTAGCATACCAAGTCCAGCAAATCAATTTTGTTTTGGTGTCTGATGACGAGGCGACTCTGACTGTTCAGTGAGGTTTACTATGCAGAAAAAATCAGTACCATGCCAAGTCCGTCATTTTGATATTGTTTTAAATTCTAATAACATGGCGACTCTCATAGTGGGGTAATAAAAAAAGGAAAAGAAACATCAGTACCATACCAAGTCCAGCAACTTGATATTGTTTCAAATTCTAATAACAAGGCGACTCTGATAGTGCGGTGATAAAAAGGAAAAGAAATATCAGTACAATACCAAGTCCAGCAACTAGATATTGTTTCAAGTTCTAATAACACGGCGACTCTGATAGTGGGGTGACAAAAAAGGAAAATAAATATCAGTAGCATACCAAAACCAGCAACTTGATATTGTTTCAGTGTCTGATAACAAGGCACCATACCAAGTCCGGCAACTTCATATTGTTTAAGTGTCTGATAACAAGGCGACTCTAATTGTTCGGTGAGGTTAAGAATGCAGAAAAAAAATCAGTACCATACCAAGTCCAGCAACTTGATATTGTTTCAAATTCTAATAACACGGCGAATCTGACAGTGGGTTGACAAAAAAGGAAAAGAAATATCAGTACAATACCGAGTTCAGCAGCTGGATTTTGTTTCAATTTCTAATAACACGTCGAATCTGACAGTGCGTTGACAAAAAAGAAAGCAAATATCAGTACCATACCGAGTCCAGCAGCTGGATATAGTTTCAAAATAATAACATGGCGACTCTGATAGTGGGGTGATAAAAAAGGAAAAGAGACATCAGTAGCAAAAAAAGTCCAGCAACTTCATATTGTTTCAGTTTCTGATAACAAGGCGACTCTCACTGTTCGGTGAGGTAAAAAATGCAGAAAAAAATCAGTACCATACCAAGTCCAGCAACTAGATATTGTTTCAAATTTAATAACACGGCGAATCTGACAGTGGGTTGACAAAAAAAGAAAAGAAACATCAGTACCATACCAAGTCCAGCAACTTGATATTGTTTCAAATTCTAATAACAAGGCGACTCTGATAGTGCGGTGATAAAAAGGAAAAGAAATATCAGTACAATACCAAGTCCAGCAACTAGATATTGTTTCAAGTTCTAATAACACGGCGACTCTGATAGTGGGGTGACAAAAAAGGAAAATAAATATCAGTAGCATACCAAAACCAGCAACTTGATATTGTTTCAGTGTCTGATAACAAGGCACCATACCAAGTCCGGCAACTTCATATTGTTTAAGTGTCTGATAACAAGGCGACTCTAATTGTTCGGTGAGGTTAAGAATGCAGAAAAAAAATCAGTACCATACCAAGTCCAGCAACTTGATATTGTTTCAAATTCTAATAACACGGCGAATCTGACAGTGGGTTGACAAAAAAGGAAAAGAAATATCAGTACAATACCGAGTTCAGCAGCTGGATTTTGTTTCAATTTCTAATAACACGTCGAATCTGACAGTGCGTTGACAAAAAAGAAAGCAAATATCAGTACCATACCGAGTCCAGCAGCTGGATATAGTTTCAAAATAATAACATGGCGACTCTGATAGTGGGGTGATAAAAAAGGAAAAGAGACATCAGTAGCAAAAAAAGTCCAGCAACTTCATATTGTTTCAGTTTCTGATAACAAGGCGACTCTCACTGTTCGGTGAGGTAAAAAATGCAGAAAAAAATCAGTACCATACCAAGTCCAGCAACTAGATATTGTTTCAAATTTAATAACACGGCGAATCTGACAGTGGGTTGACAAAAAAAGAAAAGAAATATCAGTACCATACCGAGTCCAGCAGCTGGATATTGTTTCAAATTAATAACATGGCGACTCTGATAGTGGGGTGATAAAAAAGGAAAACAAACATCAGTAGCATAAAAAGTCCAGCAACTTCATATTGTTTCAGTGTCTGATAACAAGGCGACTCTCACTGTTCGGTGAGGTAAAAAATGCAGAAAAAAATCAGTACCATACCAAGTCCAGCAACTAGATATTGTTTCAAATTTAATAACACGGCGACTCTGATAGTGGGGTGACAAAAAAGGAAAATTATTATCAGTAGCATACCAAGTCCAGCAACTTGATATTGTTTCAGTCTCTGATAACAAGGCACGATACCAAGTCCAGCAACTTGATATTGTTTTAGTGTCTGATAACAAGGCGACTCTCATTGTTCGGTGAGGTTAAAAATGCCGAAAAAATCAATACCATACCAAGTCCATCAACTTGACATTGTTTGAAATTCTAATAACACGGCGAATCTGATATTGGGGTGACAAAAAAGGAAAAGAAATATCAGTACCATACCAAGTCCAGCAACTACATTTTCTTTCAAATTTAAAAAACGGAGACTCTGATAGTGAAGTTACAAAAAAGGAAAATAAATAATAGTAGCATACCAACTCCAGCAACTGGATATTGTTTTTAGTGTCTGATGACGAGATGACGAGGCGGCTCTGATTGTTCGGTGAGGTTTATTATGCAGAAAAATCAGTACCATACAAAGTCCGTCATTTTGATATTGTTTCAAATTATAATAACATGGCGACTCTCAAAGTGGGGCGATAAAAAAAGGAAAAGAAACATCAGTAGCATACCAAGTCCAGCAACTTGATATTGTTTCAATGTCTGATAAGAAGGTGACTCTCATTGTCCGTTGAGAATAAAAATGCAGAAAAAAATCAGTACCATACCAAGTCCAGCAACTTGATATTGTTTCAAATTCTAATAACAAGGCGACTCTGATAGTGGGGTGACAAAAAAGGTAAATAAATATCAGTAGCATACCAAAACCAGCAACTAGATATTGTTTCAATTTTAATAACACGGCGACTCTGATAGTGGGGTGACAAAAAAAGAAAAATTAATATCAGTAGCATACCAAGTCCAGCAACTTGATATTGTTTCAGTGTCTGAAAACAAGGCACGATACCAAGTCCGAAAACTTCATATTGTTTTATTGTCTGATAACAAGGCGACTCTCATTGTTCGGTGAGTTTAAAGATGCAGAAAAAAATCAGTACCATACCAAGTCCAGCAACTAGATATTGTTTCAATTTTAATAACACGGCGACTCTGATAGCGGGGTCACAAAAAAAGAAAAATTAATATCAGTAGCATACCAAGTCCAGCAACTTGATATTGTTTCAGTGTCTGATAACAAGGCACGATACCAAGTCCGGCAAATTCATATTGTTTATTGTCTGATAACAAGGCGACTCTCATTGTTCGGTGAGTTTAAGGATGCAGAAAAAAATCAGTACCACACCAAGTCCAGCAACTTGATATTGTTTCAAATTCTAATAACACGGCGAATCTGACAGTGGATTGACAAAAAGGAAAAGAAATATCAGTACCATACCGAATCCAGCAGCTGGATATTGTTTCAAATTAATAACTTGGCGATTCTGATAGTGGGGTGATAAAAAAGGAAAAGAAACATCAGTAGCATAAAAAGTCCAGCAACTTCATATTGTTTTATTGTCTGATAACAAGGCGACTCTCATTGTTTGGTGAGGTTAAGGATGCAGAAAAAAATCAGTACCACACCAAGTCCAGCAACTTGATATTGTTTCAAGTTCTAATAACGCGGCGACTCTGATAGTGGGGTGACAAAAAAGGTAAATAAATATCAGTAGCATACCAAAACCAGCAACTTGATATTGTTTCAGTGTCTGATAACAAGGCACGATACCAAGTCCGGCAACTTCATATTGTTTTTTTGTCTGATAACAAGGTGACTCTCATTGTTCGGTGAGGTTAAGGATGCAGAAAAAAATCAGTACCATACCAAGTCCAGCAACTAGATATTGTTTCAATTTTAATAACACGGCGACTCTGATAGCGGGGTGACAAAAAAAGAAAAATTAATATCAGTAGCATACCAAGTCCAGCAACTTGATATTGTTTCAGTGTCTGATAACAAGGCACGATACCAAGTCCGGCAACTTCATATTGTTTATTGTCTGATAACAAGGCGACTCTCATTGTTCGGTGAGTTTAAGGATGCAGAAAAAAATCAGTACCACACCAAGTCCAGCAACTTGATATTGTTTCAAATTCTAATAACACGGCGAATCTGACAGTGGATTGACAAAAAGGAAAAGAAATATCAGTACCATACCGAATCCAGCAGCTGGATATTGTTTCAAATTAATAACTTGGCGACTCTGATAGTGGGGTGATAAAAAAGGAAAAGAAACATCAGTAGCATAAAAAGTCCAGCAACTTCATATTGTTTTATTGTCTGATAACAAGGCGACTCTCATTGTTTGGTGAGGTTAAGGATGCAGAAAAAAATCAGTACCACACCAAGTCCAGCAACTTGATATTGTTTCAAGTTCTAATAACGCGGCGACTCTGATAGTGGGGTGACAAAAAAGGTAAATAAATATCAGTAGCATACCAAAACCAGCAACTTGATATTGTTTCAGTGTCTGATAACAAGGCACGATACCAAGTCCGGCAACTTCATATTGTTTTTTTGTCTGATAACAAGGCGACTCTCATTGTTCGGTGAGGTTAAGGATGCAGAAAAAAATCAGTACCACACCAAGTCCAGCAACTTGATATTGTTTCAATTTCTAATAACACGGCGAATCTGACATTGGGTTGACAAAAAAGGGAAAAAAATATCAGTACCATACCGAATCCAGCAGCTGGATATTGTTTCAAACTAATAACATGGCGACTTTGATAGTGGGGTTATAAAAAAGGAAAAGAAACATCAGTAGCATAAAAAGTCCAGCAACTTCATATTGTTTCAGTGTCTGATAACAAGGCGACTCTCACTGTTCGGTGAGGTTTAAAAATGCAGAAAAAAATCAGTACCATACCAAGTCCAGCAACTTGATATTGTTTCAGTGTCTGATAACAAGGCGACTCTCACTGTTCGGTGAGGTTAAAAATGCAGAAAAAAATCAGTACCATACCAAGTCCAGCAACTAGATATTGTTTCAAATTTAATAACACGGCGACTCTGATAGTGGGGTGACAAAAAAAGAAAAATTAATATCAGTAGCAAACCAAGTCCAGCAACTTGATATTGTTTCAGTGTCTGATAACAAGGCACAATACCAAGTCCAGCAACTTGATATTGTTTTATTGTCTGATAACAAGGCGACTCTCATTGTTCGGTGAGGTTAAAAATGCAGAAAAAATCAATACCATACCAAGTCCAGCAACTTGATATTGTTTCAGTGTCTGATAACAAGGCGACTCTCACTGTTCGGTGAGGTTAAAAATGCAGAAAAAAATCAGTACCATACCAAGTCCAGCAACTAGATATTGTTTAAAATTTAATAACACGGCGACTCTGATAGTGGGGTGACAAAAAAAGAAAAATTAATATCAGTAGCATACCAAGTCAAGCAACTTGATATTGTTTCAGTGTCTGATAACAAGGCACGATACCAAGTCCGGCAACTTCATATTGTTTTATTGTCTGATAACAAGGCGACTCTCATTGTTCGGTGAGGTTAAGGATGCAGAAAAAAATCAGTACCACACCAAGTCCAGCAACTTGATATTGTTTCAAATTCTAATAACACGGCGAATCTGACAGTGGGTTGACAAAAAAGGAAAAGAAATATCAGTACCATACCGAATCCAGCAGCTGGATATTGTTTCAAATTAATAACATGGCGACTTTGATAGTGGGGTGATAAAAAAGGAAAAGAAACATCAGTAGCATAAAAAGTCCAGCAACTTCATATTGTTTCAGTGTCTGATAACAAGGCGACTCTCACTGTTCGGTGAGGTTAAAAATGCAGAAAAAAATCAGTACCATACCAAGTCCAGCAACTAGATATTGTTTCAACTTTAACAACACGGCAACTCTGATAGTGGGGTGACAAAAAAAAAGAAAAATTATTATCAGTAGCATACCAAGTCCAGCAACTTGATATTGTTTCAGTGTCTGATAACAAGGCACGATACCAAGTCCAGCAACTTGATATTGTTTTATTGTCTGATAACAAGGCGACTCTCATTGTTCGGTGAGGTTAAAATTGCAGAAAAAATCAATACCATACCAAGTCCAGCAACTTGATAATGTTTCAGTGTCTGATAACAAGGCGACTCTCACTGTTCGGTGAGGTTAAAAATGCAGAAAAAAATCAGTACCATACCAAGTCCAGCAACTGGATATTGTTTCAAATTTAATAACACGGCGACTCTGATAGTGGGGTGACAAAAAAAGAAAAATTAAAATCAGTAGCATACCAAGTCAAGCAACTTGATATTGTTTCAGTGTCTGATAACAAGGCACGATACCAAGTCCAGCAACTTGTTATTGTTTTATTGTCTGATAACAAGGCGACTCTCATTGTTCGGTGAGGTTAAAAATGCAGAAAAAATCAATACCATACCACGTCCAGCAACTAGATATTGTTTCAAATTTAAGAACACGGCGACTCTGATAGTGGGGTGACAAAAAAAGAAAAATTAATATCAGTAGCATACCAAGTTCAGCAACTTGATATTGTTTCAGTGTCTGATAACAAGGCACGATACAAAGTCCAGCAACTTGATATTGTTTTATTGTCTGATAACAAGGCGACTCTCATTGTCCTGTGAGAATAAAAATGCAGAAAAAAATCAGTACCATACAAAGTCCAGCAACTTGATATTGTTTCAAATTCTAATAACAAGGCGACTCTGATAGTGCGGTGATAAAAAAGGAAAAATTAAAATCAGTAGCATACCAAGTCCAGCAACTTGATATTGTTTCAGTGTCTGATAACAAGGCACGATACCAAGTCCAGCAACTTGATATTGTTTTATTGTCTGATAACAAGGCGACTCTCATTGTTCGGTGAGGTTAAAAATGCAGAAAAAATCAATACCATACCAAGTCCAGCAACTTGATAATGTTTCAGTGTCTGATAACAAGGCGACTCTCACTGTTCGGTGAGGTTAAAAATGCAGAAAAAATCAGTACCATGCCAAGTCCAGCAACTAGATATTGTTTCAAATTTAATAACACGGCGACTCTGATAGTGGGGTGACAAAAAAGAAAAATTAATATCAGTAGCATACCAAGTCCAGCAACTTGATATTGTTTCAGTGTCTGATAACAAGGCACGATACCAAGTCCAGCAACTTGTTATTGTTTTATTGTCTGATAACAAGGCGACCCTCATTGTTCGGTGAGGTTAAAAATGCAGAAAAAATCAATACCATACCACGTCCAGCAACTAGATATTGTTTCAAATTTAATAACACGGCGACTCTGATAGTGGGGTGACAAAAAAGAAAAATTAATATCAGTAGCATACCAAGTCCAGCAACTTGATATTGTTTCAGTGTCTGATAACAAGGCACGATACCAAGTCCAGCAAATTGATATTGTTTTATTGTCTCATAACAAGGCGACTCTCATTGTTCGGTGAGGTTAAAAATGCAGAAAAAATCAATACCATACCAAGTCCAGCAACTAGATATTGTTTCAAGTTTAATAACACGGCGACTCTGATAGTGGGGTGACAAAAAAAGAAAAATTAATATCAGTAGCATACCAAGTCCAGCAACTTGATATTGTTTCAGTGTCTGATAACAAGGCGACTCTCACTGTTCGGTGAGGTTAAAAATGCAGAAAAAAATATCAGTACCATACCAAGTCCAGCAACTAGATATTGTTTCAAGTTCTAATAACACGGCGACTCTGATAGTGGGGTGACAAAAAAGGAAAATAAATATCAGTAGCATACCAAAACCAGCAACTTAATATTGTTTCAGTGTCTGATAACAAGGCACGATACCAAGTCCGGCAACTTCATATTGTTTAAGTGTCTGATAACAAGGCGACTCTAATTGTTCGGTGAGGATAAGAATGCAGAAAAAAATCAGTACCATACCAAGTCCAGCAACTTGATATTGTTTCAAGTTTAATAACACGGCGACTCTGATAGTGAGGTGACAAAAAAAATTAAAATCAGTAGCATACCAAGTCCAGCAACTTGATATTGTTTCAGTGTCTGATAACAAGTCACGATACCAAGTCCAGCAACTTGATATTGTTTTATTGTCTGATAACAAGGCGACTCTCATTGTTCGGTGAGGTTAAAAATGCAGAAAAAATCAATACCATACCAAGTCCAGCAACTTGACATTGTTTGAAATTCTAATAACACGGCGAATCTGATAGTGGGGTGACAAAAAAGGAAAAGAAATATCAGTACCATACAAAGTCCAGCAACAAGATATTGTTTCAAATTTAAAAACACGGCGACTCTGATAGTGGAGTGACAAAAAAGGAAAAATTATTATCAGTAGCATAACAAGTCCAGCAACTTCATATTGTTTCAGTGTCTGATAACAAGGCGACTCTCACTGTTCGGTGAGGTTAAAAATGCAGAAAAAGATCAGTACCATACCAAGTCCAGCAACTAGATATTGTTTCAAATTTAATAACACGGCGACTCTGATAGTTGGGTGACAAAAAAAGAAAAATTATTATCAGTAGCATACCAAGTCCAGCAACCTGATATTGTTTCAGTGTCTGATAACAAGGCACGATACCAAGTCCAGCAACTTCATATTGTTTTATTGTCTGATAACAAGGCGATTCTCATTGTTCGGTGAGGTTAAAAATGCAGAAAAAAATCAGTACCATACCAAGTCCAGCAACTAGATATTGTTTCAAGTTCTAATAACATGGCGAATCTGATAGTGGGGTGACAAAAAAGGAAAATAAATATCAGTAGCATACCAAAACCAGCAACTTGATATTGTTTCAGTGTCTGATAACAAGGCACGATACCAAGTCCGGCAACTTCATATTGTTTAAGTGTCTGATAACCAGGCGACTCTAATTGTTCGGTGAGGTTAAGGATGCAGAAAAAAATCAGTACCACACCAAGTCCAGCAACTTGATATTGTTTCAAATTCTAATACCATAGCGACTCTGATAGTGGGGTGACAAAAAAAGGAAAAAAATAATGGTATCATACCAAGTCCAGCAACTAGATATGGTTTCAAGTTCTAATAACACGGCGACTCTCATAGTGGGTTGACAAAAAAGGAAAAGAAATATCAGTACCATACCGAGTCCAGCAGCTGGATATTGTTTCAAATTAATAACACGGCGACTCTGATAGTGGGGTGATAAAAAAGGAAAAGAAACATCACTAGCTTACCAAGTCCAGCAACTTGATATTGTTTCAGTGTCGGATAACAAGGCACGATACCAAGTCCAGCAACTTGATATTGTTTTATTGTCTGATAACAAGGCGGCTCTCATTGTTCGGTGAGGTTAAAAATGCAGAAAAAGTCAATACCATACCAAGTCCAGCAACTTGACATTGTTTCAAATTCTAATAACACGGCGAATCTGATAGTGGTGTGACAAAAAAGGAAAAGAAATATCAGTACCATACAAAGTCCAGCAACAAGATATTGTTTCAAATTTGAAAACACGGCGACTCTGATAGTGGAGTGACAAAAAAGGAAAAAAAAACATCAGTAGCATAACAAGTCCAGCAACTTCATATTGTTTCAGTGTCTGATAACAAGGCGACTCTCACTGTTCGGTGAGGTTAAAAATGCAGAAAAAAATCAGTACAATACCAAGTCCAGCAACTAGATATTGTTTCAAATTTAATAACACGGCGACTCTTATATTGGGGTGACAAAAAAAGAAAAATTAATATCAGTAGCATACCAAGTCCAGCAACTTCATATTGTTTCAGTGTCTGATAAGAAGGCGACTCTCACTGTTCGGTGAGGTTAAAAATGCAGAAAAAAATCAGTACCATACAAAGTCCAGCAACTAGATATTGTTTCAAATTTAAAAACATGGCGACTCTGATAGTGGAGTGACAAAAAAGAAAAATAAATAATAGTAGCACACCAACTCCAGCAACTGGATTTTGTTTATAGCGTCTGATGACGAGGCAACTCTCATTGTTCCGTGAGGTTCAAAATACAGAAAAAAATCAGAACCATACCAAGTCTAGCAACTTGATATTGTTTCAAATTCTAATAACACGGTGAATTTGATAGTGGGGTGACAAAAAAAGGAAAAGAATTACCAGTACCATACCAAGTCCAGCAACTAGATACTGTTTCAAGTTCTAATAACACGGCGAATCTGATAGTGGGGTGACAAAAAAGGAAAATAAATACCAGTAGCATACCAAGTTCAGCAAATGGATTTTGTTTTAGTGTCTGATGACGAGGCGATTCTCCTTGTTCAGTGAGGTTAATGATGCAGAAAAAATCAGTACCATACCAAGTCCGTCATTTTGATATTGTTTCAAATTCTGATAACATGGCGACTCTGATAGTGGGGCGATTAAAAAAGGAAAAGAAACATCAGTAGCATGCCAAGTCCAGCAACTTGATACTGTTTCAATGTCTGATAACAAGGCGACTCTAATTGTTCAGTGAGGTTAAGAATGCAGAAAAAAATCAGTACCATACCAAGTCAAGCAACTTGATATTGTTTCAAATTCTAATAACACGGCGAATCTGACAGTGCGTTGACAAAAAAGGAAAGCAAATATCAGTACCATACCGAGTACAGCAGCTGGATATTGTTTCAAAATAATAACATGGCGAATCTGATAGTGGGGTGATAAAAAGGGAAAAGAAACATCAGTAGCATACCAATTTCATTAACTTGATATTGTTTTAGTGTCGGATAACAAGACGACTCTCATTGTTCGGTGATGTTAAAAATGCAGAAAAAAATCAGTACCATACCAAGTCCAGCAACTTGATATGGTTTTGAATTCTAATAACACGGCGACTCTGATAGTGGGTTGATAAATAAGGAAAAGAAACATCAGTAGCATACCAATTTCATTAACTTGATATTGTTTTAGTGTCGGATAACAAGACGACTCTCATTGTTCGGTGATGTTAAAAATGCAGAAAAAAATCAGTACCATACCAAGTCCAGCAACTTGATATGGTTTTGAATTCTAATAACACGGCGAATCTGATAGTGGGGTGACAAAAAAGGAAAATAAATATCAGTAGCATACCAAGTTCAGCAAATGGATTTTGTTTTGGTGTCTGATGACGAGGCGACTCTCCTTGTTCGGTGAGGTTAATTATGCAGAAAAAATCAGTACCATACCAAGTCCGTCACTTTGATATTGTTTCAAATTCTGATAACATGGCGACTCTGATAGTGGGGCGATAAAAAAAGGAAAAGAAACATCAGTAGCTTGCCAAGTCCAGCAACTTGATACTGTTTCAGTGTCTGATAACAAGGCGACTCTAATTGTTCGGTGAGGTTAAGAATGCAGAAAAAAATCAGTACTATACCAAGTCCAGCAACTTGATGTTGTTTCAAATTCTAATAACACGTCGAATCTGACAGTGCGTTGACAAAAGGAAAGCAAATATCAGTACCATACCGAGTCCAGCAGCTGGATATTGTTTCAAAATAATAACATGGTGACTTTGATAGTGGGGTGATAAAAAGGGAAAAGAAACATCAGTAGCATAAAAATCCAGCAACTTCCTATTGTTTCAGTGTCTGACACCAAGGCGACTCTCACTGTTCGGTGAGGTTAAAAATGCAGAAAAAAATCAGTACCATACCAATTCCAGCAACTTGACATTGTTTGAAATTCTAATAACACGGCGAATCTGATAGTGCGGTGATAAAAAAGGAAAAAAATATCAGTACCATACCAAGTCCAGCAACTAGATATTGTTTCAAGTTCTAATAACACGGCGACTCTGATAGTGGGGTGACAAAAAAGGAAAATAAATATCAGTAGCATACCAAAACCAGCAACTTGATATTGTTTCAGTGTCTGATAACAAGGCACGATACCAAGTCCGGCAACTTCATATTGTTTAAGTGTCTGATAACAAGGCGACTCTAATTGTTCGGTGAGGTTAAGGATGCAGAAAAAAATCAGTACCTTACCAAGTCCAGCAACTTGATATTGTTTCAAATTCTAATATCATAGCGACTCTGATAGTGGGGTGACAAAAAAGGAAAAAAAATAATGGTATCATACCAAGTCCAGCAACTAGATTTGGTTTCAAGTTCTAATAACACGGCGACTCTCATAGTGGGTTGACAAAAAAAGAAAAGAAATATCAGTACCATACCAAGTCCAGCAGCTGGATATTGTTTCAAATTAATAACATGGTGACTCTGATAGTGGGGTGATAAAAAACGAAAAGAAACATCAGTAGCATACCAAGTCCAGCAACTTGATATTGTTTCAGTGTCTGATAACAAGGCACGATACCAAGTCCAGCAACTTGATATTGTTTTATTGTCTGATAACAAGGCGACTCTCATTGTTCGGTGAGGTTAAAAATGCAGAGAAAATCAATACCATACCAAGTCCAGCAAATTGACATTGTTTGAAATTGTAATAAAACGGCGAATCTGATAGTGGGGTGACAAAAAAGGAAAAGAAATATCAGTACCATACAAAGTCCAGCAACTAGATATTGTTTCAAATTTAAAAACACGGCGACTCTGATAGTGGAGTGACAAAAAAGGAAAAAAAATAATAGTAGCATACCAACTCCAGCAACTGGATTTTGTTTTTAGCGTCTGATGACGAGGCAACTCTCATTGTTCGGTGAGGTTAAAAATGCAGCAAAAAAATAAGAACCATACCAAGTCTAGCAACTTGATATTGTTTCAAATTCTAATAACACGGTGAATCTAATAGTGGGGTGACAAAAAAGGAAAAGAAATACCAGTACCATACCAAGTCCAGCAACTAGATATTGTTTCAAGTTCTAATAACACGGCGAATCTGATAGTGGGGTGACAAAAAAGGAAATTAAATATCAGTAGCATACCAAGTTCAGCAAATGGATTTTGTTTTAGTGTCTGATGACGAGGCGACTCTCCTTGTTCAGTGAGCATAATTATGCAGAAAAAATCAGTACCATACCAAGTTCGTCATTTTGATATTGTTTCATATTCTGATAACATGGCAACTCTGATAGTGGGGCGATAAAAAAAAAGGAAAAGAAACATCAGTAGCATGCCAAGTCCAGCAACTTGATACTGTTTCAGTGTCTGATAACAAGGCGACTCTAATTGTTCGGTGAGGTTAAGAATGCAGAAAAAAATCAGTACCATACTTAGTCCAGCAACTTGATATTGTTTCAAATTCTAATAACACGGCGAATCTGACAGTGCGTTGACAAAAAGGAAAGCAAATATCAGTACCATACCGAGTCCAGCAGCTGGATATTGTTTCAAAATAATAACATGGCGACTCTGATAGTGGGGTAATAAAAAGGGAAAAGAAACATCAGTTGCATGCCAAGTCCAGCATCTTGATACTGTTTCAGTGTCTGATAACAAGGCGACTCTAATTGTTCGGTGAGGTTAAGAATTCAGAAAAAAATCAGTACCATATCAAGTCCAGCAACTTGATATTGTTTCAAATTCCAATAACACGGCGAATCTGACAGTGCGTTGACAAAAAGGAAAGCAAATATCAGTACCATACCGAGTCCAGCAGCTGGATATTGTTTCAATATAATAACACGGCGAATCTGATAGTGGGGTGACAAAAAAGGAAAGCAAATATCAGTACCATACCGAGTCCAGCAGCTGGATATTGTTTCAAAATAATAACATGGCGACTCTGATAGTGGGGTAATAAAAAGGGAAAAGAAACATCAGTAGCATGCCAAGTCCAGCATCTTGATACTGTTTCAGTGTCTGATAACAAGGCGACTCTAATTGTTCGGTGAGGTTAAGAATGCAGAAAAAAATCAGTACCATACCAAGTCCAGCAACTTGATATTGTTTCAAATTCTAATAACACGGCGAATCTGACAGTGCGTTGACAAAAAAATAAATAAATATGAGTAGCATACCAAGTTCAGCAAATGGATTTTGTTTTAGTGTCTGATGACGAGGCGACTCTCCTTGTTCAGTGAGGTTAATTATGCAGAAAAAATCAGTACCATACCAAGTCCATCATTTTGATATTGTTTCAAATTCTGATAACATGGCGACTCTGATAGTGGGGCGATAAAAAAAGGGAAAAGAAACATCAGTAGCATGCCAAGTCCAGCATCTTGATACTGTTTCAGTGTCTGATAACAAGGCGACTCTAATTGTTCGGTGAGGTTAAGAATGCAGAAAAAAATCAGTACCATACCATGTCCAGCAACTTGATATTGTTTCAAATTCTAATAACACGGCGAATCTGACAGTGCGTTGACAAAAAAATAAATAAATATGAGTAGCATACCAAGTTCAGCAAATGGATTTTGTTTTAGTGTCTGATGACGAGGCGACTCTCCTTGTTCAGTGAGCATAATTATGCAGAAAAAATCAGTACCATACCAAGTTCGTCATTTTGATATTGTTCCATATTCTGATAACATGGCGACTCTGATAGTGGGGCGATTAAAAAAGGAAAAGAAACATCAGTAGCATGCCAAGTCCAGCAACTTGATACTGTTTCAATGTCTGATAACAAGGCGACTCTAATTGTTCAGTGAGGTTAAGAATGCAGAAAAAAATCAGTACCATACCAAGCCCAGCAACTTGATATTGTTTCAAATTCTAATAACACGGCGAATCTGACAGTGCGTTGACAAAAAAGGAAAGCAAATATAAGTACCATACCGAGTCCAGCAGCTGGATATTGTTTCAAAATAATAACATGGCGACTCCGATAGTGGGGTGATAAAAAGGGAAAAGAAACATCAGTAGTATAAAAATCCAGCAACTTCATATTGTTTCAGTGTCTGATAACAAGGCGACTCTCAGTGTTCGGTGAGGTTAAAAATGCAGAAAAAAATCAGTACCATACCAA
Organism: Convolutriloba macropyga; assembly: GCF_964194025.1. Lineage (NCBI taxonomy): Eukaryota > Metazoa > Xenacoelomorpha > Acoela > Convolutidae > Convolutriloba > Convolutriloba macropyga. The sequence continues at coordinate 31,230,547 of NC_134471.1, forward strand.
GTCCAGCAACTAGATATTGTTTCAAATTTAATAACACGGCGACTCTGACAATGGGTTGATAAAAAAGGCAAAGAAATATCAGTACCATACCAAGTCCAGCAACTAGATACTGTTTTAATTTCTAATAACACGGCCACTCTGATAGTGGGTTGATAAATAAGGAAAGAAACATCAGTAGCATACCAATTCCATTAACTTGATATTGTTTTATAGTGTCTGATAACAAGACGACTCTCATTGTTCGGTGATGTTTAAAAGCAGAAAAAAAATCAGTACCATACCAAGTCCAGCAACTTGATATGGTTTTGAATTCTAATAACACGGCGAATCTGATAGTGGGGTGACAAAAAAGGAAAATAAATATCAGTAGCATACCAAGTTCAGCAAATGGATTTTGTTTTAGTGTCTGATGACGAGGCGACTCTCCTTGTTCGGTGAGGTTAATTATGCAGAAAAAATCAGTACCATACCAAGTCCGTCATTTTGATATTGTTTCAAATTCTGATAACATGGCGACTCTGATAGTGGGGCAATAAAAAAAAGGAAAAGAAACATCAGTAGCATGCCAAGTCCAGCAACTTGATACTGTTTCAGTGCCTGATAACAAGGCGACTCTAATTGTTCGGTGAGATTAAGAATGCAGAAAAAAATCAGTACCATACCAAGTCCAGCAACTTGATATTGTTTCAAATTCTAATAACACGGCGAATCTGACAGTGCGTTGACAAAAAAGGAAAGCAAATATCAGTACCATACCAAGTCCAGCAACTTGATATGGTTTTGAATTCTAATAACACGGCGAATCTGATAGTGGGGTGACAAAAAAAGGAAAATAAATATCAGTAGCATACCAAGTTCAGCAAATGGATTTTGTTTTAGTGTCTGATGACGAGGCGACTCTCCTTGTTCGGTGAGGTTAATTATGCAGAAAAAATCAGTACCCTACCAAGTCCGTCATTTTGATATTGTTTCAAATTCTGATAACATGGCGACTCTGATAGTGGGGTGATAAAAAGGGAAAAGAAACATCAGTAGCATAAAAATCCAGCAACTTCATATTGTTTCAGTGTCTGATAACAAGGCGACTCTCACTGTTCGGTGAGGTTAAAAATGCAGAAAAAAATCAGTACCATCCCAAGTCCAGCAACTAGATATTGTTTCAAATTTAATAACACGGCGACTCTGATAATGGGTTGATAAAAAAGGAAAAGAAATATCAGTACCATACCAAGTCCAGCAAGTAGATACTGTTTTAATTTCTAATAACACGGCGACTCTGATAGTGGGTTGATAAATAAGGAAAAGAAACATCAGTAGCATACCAATTCCATAAAACTTGATATTGTTTTAGTGTCTGATAACAAGACGACTCTCATTGTTCGGTGATGTTAAAAATGCAGAAAAAAATCAGTACCATACCAAGTCCAGCAACTTGATATGTTTTTGAATTCTAATAACACGGCGAATCTGATAGTGGGGTGACAAAAAAGGAAAATAAATATCAGTAGCATACCAAGTTCAGCAAATGGATTTTGTTTTAGTGTCTGATGACGAGGCGACTCTCCTTGTTCGGTGAGGTTAATTATGCAGAAAAAATCAGTACCATACCAAGTCCGTCATTTTGATATTGTTTCAAATTCTGATAACATGGCGACTCTGATAGGGGGGCGATAAAAAAAGGAAATGAAACATCAGTAGCATAAAAATCCAGCAACTTCATATTGTTTCAGTGTCTGACAACAAGGCGACTCTCACTGTTCGGTGAGTTTAAAAATGCAGAAAAAAATCAGTACCATACCAAGTCCAGCAACTTGACATTGTTTGAAGTTCTAATAACACGGCGAATCTGATAGTGGGGTGACAAAAAAAGAAAAATTAATATCAGTAGCATACCAAGTCCAGCAACTTGATATTGTTTCAGTGTCTGACAACAAGGCACGATACCAAGTCCAGCAACTTGATATTGTTTTAGTGTCTGATAACAAGGCGACTCTCATTGTTCGGTGAGGTTAAAGATGCAGAAAAAATCAAGACCATACCAAGTCCAGCAACTTGACATTGTTTGAAGTTCTAATAACACGGCGAATCTGATAGTGGGTTGACAAAAAAAGGAAAAGAAATATCAGTACCATACAAAGTCCAGCAACTAGATATTGTTTTCAAATTTAAAAACACGGCGACTCTGATAGTGGAGTGACAAAAAAGGAAAATAAATAATAGTAGCATACCAAATCCAGCAACTGGATTTTGTTTTTAGTGTCTGATGACAAGTCAACCCTCATTGTTCGGTGATGTTAAAAATGCAGAAAAAAATCAGAACCATACCAAGTCTAGCAACTTGATATTGTTTCAAACTCTAATAACACAGTGAATCTGATAGTGGGGTGACAAAAAAGGGAAAAAAATACCAGTACCATACCAAGTCCAGCAACTAGATATTGTTTCAAGTTCTAATAACATGGCGAATCTGATAGTGGGGTGACAAAAAAGGAAAATAAATATCAGTAGCATACCAAGTTCAGCAAATGGATTTTGTTTTAGTGTCTGATGACGAGGCGACTCTCCTTGTTCGGTGAGGTTAATTATGCAGACAAAATCAGTATCATACCAAGTCCGTCATTTTGATATTGTTTCAAATTCTAATAACATGGCGACTCTGATATTGGGGCGATAAAAAAAAAGAAAAGAAACATCAGTAGCATACCAAGTCCAGCAACTTGATACTGTTTCAGTGTCTGATAACAAGGCGACTCTCATTGTCAGGTGAGAATAAAAATGCAGAAAAAAATCAGTACCATAACAAGTCCAGCAACTTGATATTGTTTCAAATTCTAATAACATGGTGACTCTGATAGTGCGGTGATAAAAAGGAAAAGAAACGTCAGTAGCATACCAAGTCCGGCAACTCGATATTGTTTAAGTGTCTGATAACAAGGTGACTCTAATTGTTCGGTGAGGTTAAGAATGCAGAGAAAAAAAAGTGCCATACCAAGTCCAGCAACTTGATATTGTTTCAAAGTCTAATAACACGGCGAATCTGACAGTGGGTTGACAAAAAAGGAAAAGAAATATCAGTACCATACCAAGTCCAGCAAGTAGATACTGTTTTAATTTCTAATAACACGGCGACTCTGATAGTGGGTTGATAAATAAGGAAAAGAAACATCAGTAGCATACCAATTCCATAAAACTTGATATTGTTTTAGTGTCTGATAACAAGACGACTCTCATTGTTCGGTGAGGTTAAAAATGCAGAAAAAATTCAGTACCATACCAAGTCCAGCAACTAGATATTGTTTCAAATTTAATAACATGGCGACTCTGATAGTGGGGTGATAAAAAAGGAAACGAAACATCAGTAGCATACCAAGTCCAGGAAAATTGTATTGTTTCAGTGTCTGATAAAAAGGCACCAAACCAATTCCAGCAACTTGATATTGTTTTAGTATCTGATAGCAAGGCGACTCTCATTGTTCTGTGAGGTTAAAAATGCAGAAAAAATCAATAACATACCAAGTCCAGCAACTAGATATTGTTTCAAATTTAATAACACGGCGACTCTGATAGTGGGGTGATAAAAAAGGAAAAGAAACATCAGTAGCAAAACAAATCCAGCAACTTCGTATTGTTTCAGTTTCTGATAACAAGGCGACTCTCATTGTTCGGTGAGGTTAATTATGCAGAAAAAATCAGTACCATACCAAGTCCGTCATTTTGATATTGTTTCAAATTCTGATAACATGGCGACTCTGATAGTGGGGTGATAAAAAGGGAAAAGAAACATCAGTAGCATAAAAATCCAGCAACTTCATATTGTTTCAGTGTCTGATAACAAGGCGACTCTCACTGTTCGGTGAGGTTAAAAATGCAGAAAAAAATCAGTACCATCCCAAGTCCAGCAACTAGATATTGTTTCAAATTTAATAACACGGCGACTCTGATAATGGGTTGATAAAAAAGGAAAAGAAATATCAGTACCATACCAAGTCCAGCAAGTAGATACTGTTTTAATTTCTAATAACACGGCGACTCTGATAGTGGGTTGATAAATAAGGAAAAGAAACATCAGTAGCATACCAATTCCATAAAACTTGATATTGTTTTAGTGTCTGATAACAAGACGACTCTCATTGTTCGGTGATGTTAAAAATGCAGAAAAAAATCAGTACCATACCAAGTCCAGCAACTTGATATGTTTTTGAATTCTAATAACACGGCGAATCTGATAGTGGGGTGACAAAAAAGGAAAATAAATATCAGTAGCATACCAAGTTCAGCAAATGGATTTTGTTTTAGTGTCTGATGACGAGGCGACTCTCCTTGTTCGGTGAGGTTAATTATGCAGAAAAAATCAGTACCATACCAAGTCCGTCATTTTGATATTGTTTCAAATTCTGATAACATGGCGACTCTGATAGTGGGGTGATAAAAAGGGAAAAGAAACATCAGTAGCATAAAAATCCAGCAACTTCATATTGTTTCAGTGTCTGATAACAAGGCGACTCTCACTGTTCGGTGAGGTTAAAAATGCAGAAAAAAATCAGTACCATCCCAAGTCCAGCAACTAGATATTGTTTCAAATTTAATAACACGGCGACTCTGATAATGGGTTGATAAAAAAGGAAAAGAAATATCAGTACCATACCAAGTCCAGCAAGTAGATACTGTTTTAATTTCTAATAACACGGCGACTCTGATAGTGGGTTGATAAATAAGGAAAAGAAACATCAGTAGCATACCAATTCCATAAAACTTGATATTGTTTTAGTGTCTGATAACAAGACGACTCTCATTGTTCGGTGATGTTAAAAATGCAGAAAAAAATCAGTACCATACCAAGTCCAGCAACTTGATATGTTTTTGAATTCTAATAACACGGCGAATCTGATAGTGGGGTGACAAAAAAGGAAAATAAATATCAGTAGCATACCAAGTTCAGCAAATGGATTTTGTTTTAGTGTCTGATGACGAGGCGACTCTCCTTGTTCGGTGAGGTTAATTATGCAGAAAAAATCAGTACCATACCAAGTCCGTCATTTTGATATTGTTTCAAATTCTGATAACATGGCGACTCTGATAGGGGGGCGATAAAAAAAGGAAATGAAACATCAGTAGCATAAAAATCCAGCAACTTCATATTGTTTCAGTGTCTGACAACAAGGCGACTCTCACTGTTCGGTGAGTTTAAAAATGCAGAAAAAAATCAGTACCATACCAAGTCCAGCAACTTGACATTGTTTGAAGTTCTAATAACACGGCGAATCTGATAGTGGGGTGACAAAAAAAGAAAAATTAATATCAGTAGCATACCAAGTCCAGCAACTTGATATTGTTTCAGTGTCTGACAACAAGGCACGATACCAAGTCCAGCAACTTGATATTGTTTTAGTGTCTGATAACAAGGCGACTCTCATTGTTCGGTGAGGTTAAAGATGCAGAAAAAATCAAGACCATACCAAGTCCAGCAACTTGACATTGTTTGAAGTTCTAATAACACGGCGAATCTGATAGTGGGTTGACAAAAAAAGGAAAAGAAATATCAGTACCATACAAAGTCCAGCAACTAGATATTGTTTTCAAATTTAAAAACACGGCGACTCTGATAGTGGAGTGACAAAAAAGGAAAATAAATAATAGTAGCATACCAAATCCAGCAACTGGATTTTGTTTTTAGTGTCTGATGACAAGTCAACCCTCATTGTTCGGTGATGTTAAAAATGCAGAAAAAAATCAGAACCATACCAAGTCTAGCAACTTGATATTGTTTCAAATTCTAATAACACAGTGAATCTGATAGTGGGGTGACAAAAAAGGGAAAAAAATACCAGTACCATACCAAGTCCAGCAACTAGATATTGTTTCAAGTTCTAATAACATGGCGAATCTGATAGTGGGGTGACAAAAAAGGAAAATAAATATCAGTAGCATACCAAGTTCAGCAAATGGATTTTGTTTTAGTGTCTGATGACGAGGCGACTCTCCTTGTTCGGTGAGGTTAATTATGCAGACAAAATCAGTATCATACCAAGTCCGTCATTTTGATATTGTTTCAAATTCTAATAACATGGCGACTCTGATATTGGGGCGATAAAAAAAAAGAAAAGAAACATCAGTAGCATACCAAGTCCAGCAACTTGATACTGTTTCAGTGTCTGATAACAAGGCGACTCTCATTGTCCGGTGAGAATAAAAATGCAGAAAAAAATCAGTACCATAACAAGTCCAGCAACTTGATATTGTTTCAAATTCTAATAACATGGTGACTCTGATAGTGCGGTGATAAAAAGGAAAAGAAACGTCAGTAGCATACCAAGTCCGGCAACTCGATATTGTTTAAGTGTCTGATAACAAGGTGACTCTAATTGTTCGGTGAGGTTAAGAATGCAGAGAAAAAAAAGTGCCATACCAAGTCCAGCAACTTGATATTGTTTCAAAGTCTAATAACACGGCGAATCTGACAGTGGGTTGACAAAAAAGGAAAAGAAATATCAGTACCATACCAAGTCCAGCAAGTAGATACTGTTTTAATTTCTAATAACACGGCGACTCTGATAGTGGGTTGATAAATAAGGAAAAGAAACATCAGTAGCATACCAATTCCATAAAACTTGATATTGTTTTAGTGTCTGATAACAAGACGACTCTCATTGTTCGGTGAGGTTAAAAATGCAGAAAAAAATCAGTACCATACCAAGTCCAGCAACTAGATATTGTTTCAAATTTAATAACATGGCGACTCTGATAGTGGGGTGATAAAAAAGGAAACGAAACATCAGTAGCATACCAAGTCCAGGAAAATTGTATTGTTTCAGTGTCTGATAAAAAGGCACCAAACCAATTCCAGCAACTTGATATTGTTTTAGTATCTGATAGCAAGGCGACTCTCATTGTTCTGTGAGGTTAAAAATGCAGAAAAAATCAATAACATACCAAGTCCAGCAACTAGATATTGTTTCAAATTTAATAACACGGCGACTCTGATAGTGGGTTGACAAAAAAAAAGAAAATTAATATCAGTAGCATACCAAGTCCTGCAACTTGATAATGTTTCAGTGTTTGATAACAAGGCACGATACCAAGTCCAGCAACTTGATATTGTTTTAGTGTCTGATAACAAGGCGACTCTGATTGTGCGGTGAGGTTAAAAATGCAGAAAGAAATCAGTACCATACCAAGTCCAGCAACTTGATATTGTTTCAAATTCTAATAACACAGCGAATCTGATATTGGGGTGACAAAAAAGGAAAAGAAATATCAGTACCGTACCAAGCCAAGTCCGGCAACATGATATTTTTTAAAATTTAAAAACACGGCTACCCTGATAGTGGAGTGACAAAAAAGAAAGTAAATTTCAGTAGCATACCAAGTCCAGCAACTGGATTTTGTTTTAGTGTCTGATGACGAGGCGACTCACATTGTTCGGTGAGGTTAAAAATGCAGAAAAAAATCTGTACCATACCAAGTCCAGCATTTTGATATTGTTTCAAATTCTGATAACAAGGCGACTCTGATAGTGGGGTGATAAAAAAGGAAAAATAAACATCAGTAGCATACCAAGTCCAGCAACCTGATATTGTTTCAGTGTCTGATAACAAGGCACCATACCAAGTCCAGCAATTTGATATTGTATTAGTGTCTGATAACAAGGCGACTCTCATTGTTGGGTGAAATTAAAAATGCAGAAAAATCAGTACAATATCATGTCCAGCAAAATGATATTTTTTCAAATTCTAATAACACGTCGATTCTGATTGTGGATGACAAAAAAGGAAAAGAAATATCATTACCATACCAAGTCCAGCAAATAGATACTGTTTCAAGTTCTAATAACACGGCGACTCTGATAGTTGGGTGACAAAATAGGAAAATAATTATCAGTAGCATACCAAGTCCAGGAACTTGATATTGTTTTAGTGTCTGATAGCAAACGACTCTCATTGTTCGGTGAGATCAAAAATGCAGAAAAAAATCAGTACCATACCAAGACAAGCAACTTGATATTGTTTCAAATTCTAATAACACGGCGAATATGATAGTGGGGTGACAAAAAAGGAAAAGAAATATCAGTACCATACCAAGTCCAGCAACTAGATATTATTTCATGTTCTAATAACACGGCGACTCTAATAGTGGGGTGACCAAATTGGAAAATAAATATCAGTAGCATACCAAGTCCAGTAAATAGATTTTGTTTTAGTGTCTGATGACGAGGCGACTCTCATTGCTCGGTGAGGTTAAAAATGCAGAAAAAAATCAGTACCATACCAAGTCCAGCAACTAGATATTGTTTCAAAGTTAATAACATGGCGACTCTGATAGTGGGGTGATAAAAAAGGAAACGAAACATCAGTAGCATACCAAGTCCAGGAAAATTGTATTATTTCAGTGTCTGATAAAAAGGCACCAAACCAATTCCAGCAACTTGATATTGTTTTAGTATCTGATAACAAGGCGACTCTCATTGTTCTGTGAGGTTAAAAATGCAGAAAAAATCAATAACATACCAAGTCCAGCAACTAGATATTGTTTCCAATTTAATAACACGGCGACTCTGATAGTGGGTTGACAAAAAAAAGAAAATTAATATCAGTAGCATACCAAGTCCAGCAACTTGATAATGTTTCAGTGTTTGATAGCAAGGCACGATACCAAGTCCAGCAACTTGATATTGTTTTAGTGTCTGATAACAAGGCAACTCTGATTGTGCGGTGAGGTTAAAAATGCAGAAAGAAATCAGTACCATACCAAGTCCAGCAACTTGATATTGTTTCAAATTCTAATAACACAGCGAATCTGATATTGGGGTGACAAAAAAGGAAAAGAAATATCAGTACCGTACCAAGCCAAGTCCGGCAACAAGATATTTTTTAAAATTTAAAAACACGGCTACCCTGATAGTGGAGTGACAAAAAAAGAAAGTAAATTTCAGTAGCATACCAAGTCCAGCAACTGGATTTTGTTTTAGTGTCTGATGACGAGGCGACTCACATTGTTCGGTGAGGTTAAAAATGCAGAAAAAAATCTGTACCATACCAAGTCCAGCATTTTGATATTGTTTCAAATTCTGATAACAAGGCGACTCTGATAGTGGGGTGATAAAAAAGGAAAAATAAACATCAGTAGCATACCAAGTCCAGCAACCTGATATTGTTTCAGTGTCTGATAACAAGGCACCATACCAAGTCCAGCAATTTGATATTGTATTAGTGTCTGATAACAAGGCGACTCTCATTGTTGGGTGAAATTAAAAATGCAGAAAAATCAGTACAATATCATGTCCAGCAAAATGATATTTTTTCAAATTCTAATAACACGTCGATTCTGATTGTGGATGACAAAAAAGGAAAAGAAATATCATTACCATACCAAGTCCAGCAAATAGATACTGTTTCAAGTTCTAATAACACGGCGACTCTGATAGTTGGGTGACAAAATAGGAAAATAATTATCAGTAGCATACCAAGTCCAGGAACTTGATATTGTTTTAGTGTCTGATAGCAAACAACTCTCATTGTTCGGTGAGATCAAAAATGCAGAAAAAAATCAGTACCATACCAAGACAAGCAACTTGATATTGTTTCAAATTCTAATAACACGGCGAATATGATAGTGGGGTGACAAAAAAGGAAAAGAAATATCAGTACCATACCAAGTCCAGCAACTAGATATTATTTCATGTTCTAATAACACGGCGACTCTAATAGTGGGGTGACCAAATTGGAAAATAAATATCAGTAGCATACCAAGTCCAGCAAATAGATTTTGTTTTAGTGTCTGATGACGAGGCGACTCTCATTGTTCGGTGAGGTTAAAAATGCAAAAACAAATCAGTACCATACCAAGTCCAGCAACTTGATATTGTTTTAAATTCTAATATTACAGCCACTCTGATAGTGGTGTGATAAAAAAGGAAAAGAAACATCAGTAGCGAACCAAGTCCAGCAACTTGATATTGTTTCAGTTTCTGATAACACGGCTAATCTGATAGTGGGGTGACAAAAAAGGAAAAGAAATATCAGAACTATACCATTTCCAGCAACTAGACATTTTTTCAAGTTCTAATAACACGGCGACTCTGATAGTGGGGTGACATAAAAGGAAAATAAATATCAGTAGCATACCAAGTCCAGCAAATGGATTTTGTTTTAGTGTCTGATGACGAGGCGACTCCAATTGTTCGGTGATGTTAAAAATGCAGAAAACAATCAGTACCATACCAAGTCCAGCAACTTGATATTGTTTCAAATTCTAATAACACGACTAATCTGATAGTGGGATGACAATAAAGGAAAAGAAATATCAGTACTATACCAATTCCAGCAACTAGACATTTTTTCAAGTTCTAATAACACGGCGACTCTGATAGTGTGGTGACATAAAAGGAAAATAAATATCAGTAGCATACCAATTCCAGCAAATGGATTTTGTTTTAGTGTCTGATGACGAGGCGACTCCAATTGTTCGGTGAGGTTAAAAATGCAGAAAAAAATCAGTACCATACCAAGTCCAGCAACTTGATATTGTTTCAAATTCTAATAACATAGCGACTCTGATAGTAGGGTTATAAAAAAGAAAAGAAACAGAAGTAGCATACCAAGTCGAGCAACTTGATATTATTTCAGTGTCTGATAACAAGGCACCATAGCAAGTCCAGCAACTTGATATTGTTTTAGTGTCTAATATCAAGCCGACTCTCATTGTTCGGTGAGGTAAAAAAAGCAGAAAAAAATCAGTACTCTACCAACTCCAGCAATTTGATATTGTTTCAGATTCTAATAACACAGCGAATCTGATAATGGGGTGACAGAAAAGGAAAAGAAATATCAGTACCATTCCAAGTCCAGCAACTAGATATTGTTTTAATTTCTAATAACACGGCGACTCTGATAGTGGGGTGACAAAAAAGGAAAATAAATATCTAGCATACCAAGTCCAGCAACTGGATTTTGTTTAATTGTCTGATAGCATGGCGACTCTCATTGTTCGGTGATGTTAAAAATGCAGAAAAAATTCAGTACCATACCAAGTCCAGCAACTTGATATTGTTTCAAATTCTAATAACACCGCGACTCTGATGGTGGTTGATAAATAAGGAAAAGAAACATCAGTAGCATACCAAGTCCAGCAACTGGATATTGTTTTAGTGTCTGATAACAAGACGACTCTCATTGTTCGGTGATGTTAAAAATGCAGAAAAAAATCAGTACCATACCAAGTCCAGCAGCTTGATATGGTTTTGAATTCTAATAACACGGCGAATCTGATGGTGGGGTGACAAAAAAGGAAAAGAAATATCAGTACCATACCGAGTCTAGCAACTAGATATTTTTTCAAATTTCATAACTTGGCGACTCTGATAGTGGGGTGATAAAGAAAAGAAAAGAAACACCTGTAGCATACCAAGTCCAGCAACTTGATATTGTTTCAGTGTTTGATAACAAGGCACCATAGCAAGTCCAGCAACTTGATATTGTTTTAGTGTCTAATATCAAGCCGACTCTCATTGTTCGGTGAGGTAAAAAAAGCAGAAAAAAATCAGTACTCTACCAAGTCCAGCAAATTGATATTGTTTTAGTGTCTGATAACAAGGCGACTCTGATTTTGCGGTGAGGTTAAAAATGCAGAAAGAAATCAGTACCATACCAAGTCCAGCAACTTGATATTGTTTCAAATTCTAATAACACCGCGAATCTGATATTCGGGTGACAAAAAAGGAAAAGAAATATCAGTACTGTACCAAGTCCAGCAACTAGATGTTTTTTCAAATTTAAAAACACGGCTAACCTGATAGTGGAGTGACAAAAAAGGAAAATAAATTTCAGTAGCATACCAACTCCAGCAACTGGATTTTGTTTTAGTGTCTGATGACGAGGCGACTCTCATTGTTCGGTGAGGTTAAAAATGCAGAAAAAAATCAGTATCATACCAAGTCCAGCATTTTGATATTGTTTCAAATTCTATTAACAAGGCGACTCTGATAGTGGGGTGATAAAAAAGGAAAAATAAACATCAGTAGCATACCAAATCCAGCAACCTGATATTGTTTCAGTGTCTGATAACAAGGCACCATACCAAGTCCAGCAATTTGATATTGTATTAGTATCTGATAACAAGGCGACTCTCATTGTTGGGTGAAATTAAAAATGCAGAAAAATCGGTACAATATCTTGTCCAGCAAATTGATATTGTTTCAAATTCTAATAACACGTCGATTCTGATTGTGGATGACAAAAAAGGAAAAGAAATATCAGTACCATACCAAGTCCAGCAAATAGATATTGTTTCAAGTTCTAATAAAACGGCGAATCTGATAGTGGGTTGACAAAATAGGAAAATAATTATCAGTAGCATACCAAGTCCAGGAACTTGATATTGTTTTAGTGTCTGATAGCAAACGACTCTCATTGTTCGGTGAGGTCAAAAATGCAGAAAAAAATCAGTACCATACCAAGTCCAGCAACTTGATATTGTTTCAAATTCTAATAACACGGCGAATATGATAGTGGGGTGACAAAAAAGGAAAAAAAATATCAGTACCATACCAAGTCCAGCAACTAGATATTATTTCAAGTTCTAATAACACGGCGACATTGATAGTGGGGTGATAAAATTGGAAAATAAATATCAGTAGCATACCAAGTCCAGCAAATAGATTTTGTTTTAGTGTCTGATGACGAGGCGACTCTCATTGTTCGGTGAGGTTAAAAATGCAAAAACAAATGAGTACCATACCAAGTCCAGCAACTTGATATTGCTTCAAATTCTAATAACACAGCGACTCTGATAGTGGGGTGACAAAAAGGAAAAGAAACATCAGTAGCGAACCAAGTCCAGCAACTTGATTTTTTTTCAGTGTCTGATAACATGGCACCATACCAAGTCCGGCAACATATTATTGTTTTAGTGTCTGATAACAAGACGACTCTCATTGTTCGGTGAGGTTAAAAATGCAGAAAAAAATCAGTACCATACCAAGTCCAACAACTTGATATTGTTTCAAATTCTAATAACACGGCTAATCTGATAGTGGGGTGACAAAAAAGGAAAAGAAATATCAGTACTATACCAAGTCCGGCAACTAGATATTTTTTCAAGTTCTAATAACACGGCGACTCTGATAGTGGGGTGACATAAAAGGAAAATAAATATCAGTAGCATACCAAGTCCAGCAAATGGATTTTGTTTTAGTGTCTGATGACGAGGCGATTCTCATTGTTCGGTGAGGTTAAAAATGCAGAAAAAATCAGTACCATACCAAGTCCAGCAACTTGATATTGTTTCAAATTCTAATAACATAGCGACTCTGATAGTAGGGTTATAAAAAAGAAAAGAAACAGCAGTAGCATACCAAGTCGAGCAACTTGATATTATTTCAGTGTCTGATAACAAGGCACCATAACAAGTCCAGCAACTTGATATTGTTTTAGTGTCTAATATCAAGCCGACTCTCATTGTTCGGTGAGGTAAAAAAAAGCAGAAAAAGATCAGTACCCTACCAAGTCCAGCAATTTGATATTGTTTCAGATTCTAATAACACGGCGAATCTGATAATGGGGTGACAGAAAAGAGAAAGAAATATCAGTACCATTCCAAGTCCAGCAACTAGATATTGTTTTAATTTCTAATAACACGGCGACTCTGATATTGGGGTGACAAAAAAGGAAAATAAATATCTAGCATACCAAGTCCAGCAACTGGATTTTGTTTTATTGTCTGATAGCAAGGCGACTCTCATTGTTCGGTGATAGTAAAAATGCAGAAAAAAATCAGTACCATACCAAGTCCAGCAACTTGATATTGTTTCAAATTCTAATAACACAGCGACTCTGATAGTGGGTTGATAAATCAGGAAAAGAAACATCAATAGCATACCAAGTCCAGCAACTTGATATTGTTTTAGTGTCTGATAACAAGACGACTCTCATTGTTCGGTGATGTTAAAAATGCAGAAAAAAATCAGTACCATACCAAGTCCAGCAACTTGATATGGTTTTGAATTCTATTAACACGGCAAATCTGATGGTGGGGTGAAAAAAAAGGAAAAGAAATATCAGTACCATACCGAGTCTAGCAACTATATATTTTTTCAAATTTCATAACTTGGCGACTCTGATAGTGGGGTGATAAAAAAGGAAAAGAAACACCTGTAGCATACGAAGTTCAGCAACTTAATATTCTTTTAGTGTCTGATAGCAGGGCGACTCTCATTGTTCGTTGAGGTTAAAAATGCAGAAAAAATCTGTACCATACCAAGTCCAGCAACTTGATATTGTTTCAAATTCTAATAACACGGCGAATCTGATAGTGGATTGACAAAAAACGAAAAACATCATTACCATACAAAGTCCAGCAACTTGATATTGTTTCAAATTCTAATAACATGGCGACTCTGATAATGGGGTGATAAAAAGGAAAAGAAATATCAGTACCATACCAAGTCCAGCAACTAGATACTGTTTTAATTTCTAATAACACGGCGACTCTGATAGTGGTTTGATAAATAAGGAAAAGAAACATCAGTAGCATACCAATTCCATTAACTTGATATTGTTTTAGTGTCTGATAACAAGACGACTCTCATTGTTCGGTGATGTTAAAAATGCAGAAAAAAATCAGTACTATACCAAGTCCAGCAACTTGATATTGTTTCAAATTCTAATAACACGTCGAATCTGATGGTGGGGTAACAAAAAAGGAAAAGAAATATCAGTACCATATCAAGTCTAGCAACTAGATTTTTTTTTCAAATTTAAAAACTTGGCGACTCTGATAGTGGGCTGATAAAAAAGGAAAAGAAACACCTGTAGCATACCAAGTCCAGCAATTTGATATTTTTGCAGTGTCTGATACCAAGGCACCATACCAAGTTCAGCAACTTGATATTGTTTTAGTGTCTGATAGCAAGGCGACTCTCATTGTTCTTTGAGGTTAAAAATGCAGAAACAATCTGTACCATACCAAGTCCAGCAACTAGATACTGTTTTAATTTCTAATAACACGGCGACTCTGATAGTGGGGTGACAAAAAAGGGAAAAAACATCATTACCATATCAAGTCCAGCAACTTGATATTGTTTCAAAATCTAATAGCATGGCGACTCTGATAGTAGGTTGATAAAAAAGGAAAAGAAACATCAGTAGCATACCAAGTCGAGCAACTTGATATTATTTCAGTGTCTGATAACAAGGCACCATAACAAGTCCAGCAACTTGATATTGTTTTAGTGTCTAATATCAAGCCGACTCTCTTTGTTCGGTGAGGTTAAAAATGCAGAAAAAAATCAGTCACATATCAAGTCCAGCAACTTGATATTGTTTCAAATTCTAATAACATGGCGAATCTGATAGTGGGGTGACAGAAAAGGAAAAGAAATATCAGTACCATACCATGTCCAGCAACTAGATATTGTTTTAATTTCTAATAACACGGCGACTCTGATAGTGGGGTGACAAAAAAGGGAAAAAACATCATTACCATACCAAGTTCAGCAACTTGATAATTTTTCAAATTCTAATAACATAGCGACTCTGATAGTGGGTTGATAAAAAAGGAAAAGAGACATCAGTAGCATACCAAGTCCAGCAATTTGATATTGTTTCAGTGTCTGATAGCAAGGCACAATACCATGTTCAGCAACTTGATATTGTTTTAGTGTCTAATATCAAGTCGAATCTCTTTGTTCGGTGAGGTTAAAAATGCAGGAAAAAATCAGTCACATATCAAGTCCAGCAACTTGATATTGTTGCCAATTTTAATAACATGGCGAATCTGATAGTGGGGTGACAGAAAAGGAAAAGAAATATCAGTGCCATACCAAGTCCAGCAACTAGATATTGTTTTAATTTCTAATAACGCGGCGACTCTGATAGTGGGTTGATAAAAAAGGAAAAGAGACATCAGTAGCATACCAAGTCCAGCAACTTGATATTGTTTTAGTGTCTGATAACAAGACGACTCTCATTGTTCACTGAAGTTAAAAATGCAAAAAAAATCAATACCATACCAAGTCCAACAACTTGATATGGTTTCGAATTCTAATAACTTGGCGAATCTGATGGTGGGTTGACAAAAAAGGAAAAGAATTATCTGTAGCATACCAAGTCCAGCAATTTGATATTATTTCAGTGTCTGATAACAAGGCACCATAACAAGTCCAGCAACTTGATATTGTTTTAGTGTCTAATATCAAGCCGACTCTCTTTGTTCGGTGAGGTTAAAAATGCAGAAAAAAATCAGTCACATATCAAGTCCAGCAACTTGATATTGTTTCAAATTCTAATAACATGGCGAATCTGATAGTGGGGTGACAGAAAAGGAAAAGAAATATCAGTACCATACCAAGTCTAGCAACTAGATATTGTTTTAATTTCTAATAACACGGCGACTCTGATAGTGGGGTGACAAAAAAGGAAAATGAATATCTAGCATACCAAGTCCAGCAACTGGATTTTGTTTTATTGTCTGATAACGAGGCGACTCTCATTGTTCGTTGAGTTTTAAAATTCCGAAAAAATCAGTACCATACCAAGTTCAGCAACTTGATATTTTTTCAAATTCTAATAACATAGCGACTCTGATAGTGGGTTGATAAAAAAGGAAAAGAGATATCAGTAGTATACCAAGTCCAGCAACTTGATATTGTTTTAGTGTCTGATAACAAGACGACTCTCATTGTTCGCTGAAGTTAAAAATGCAAAAAAAATTCAGTACCATACCAAGTCCAACAACTTGATATGGTTTCGAATTCTAATAACATGGCGAATCTGATGGTGGGGTGACAAAAAAGGAAAAGAAACATCTGTAGCATAAAAGTCCGGCAATTTGATATTGCTTCAGTGTCTGATAACAAGGCACAATACCATGTTCAGCAACTTCATATTGTTTTAGTGTCTGATAGCAAGGCGACTCTCATTGTTCGATGAGGTTAAAAATGCAGAAAAACATCAGTACCATACCAAGTCCAGCAACTAGATATTGTTTTAATTTCTAATAACACGGCGACTCTGATAGTGGGGTGACAAAAAAGGAGAAAAATATCAGTAGCATACCAAATTTAGCAACTTGATACTGTTTCAGATCCTAATAACACGGCGAATCGGATAGTGGGGTGACAAAAAAGAAAAAAAAACATCAGTACCATACCAAGTCCAGCAATTAGATATTGTTTTAATTTCTAATAACACGACGACTCTGATAGTGGATTGATAAAAAAAGAAAAGAAACATCAGTAGCATACCAAGTCCAGCAACTTGATATTGTTTCAAATTCTATTAACACGGCGAATCTGATAGTGGGGTGACAAAAAAGAAAAAAAACATCAGTACAATACCAAGTCCGGCAACTAGATTTTGTTTTAATTTCTAATCACACGGCGACTCTGACAGTGGGGTGACAAAAAAGGAAAATAAATATCAGTAGCATACCAAATCCAGCAACTTGATATTGTTTCAAATTCTAATAACATAGCGACTCTGATAGTGGGTTGATATAAAAGGAAAAGAAACATCAGTAGCATACCAAGTCCAGCAACTTGATATTGTTTCAGTTTCTGATAACAAGGCACCATACCAAGTCCAGCAACTTGATATTGTTTTAGTGTCTGATAAAAAGGCGACTCTCATTGTTCGGTGATGTTGAAAACGCAGAAAAACATCAGTACCATACCAAATCCAGCAACTGGATATTGTTTCAAATTCTAATACCATAGCGACTCTGATAGTGGGGTGACAAAAAAGGAAAGAAAATCAGTTGCATACCAAGTCCAGCAAATGGATTTTTTTAGTGTCTGATGACGAGGCGACTGTCATGGTTCGGTGAGGTCAAAGACGCAGAAAAACATCAGTATCATACCAAGTCCAGCAACTCGATATTATTTTAATTTCTAATAACACGGCGACTCTGATAGTGGGGTGACAAAAAAGGAGAAAAATATCAGTAGCCTAACAAATCCAGCAACTTGATACTGTTTCAGGTTCTAATAACACGGCGAATCTGATAGTGGGATGACAAAAAAGAAAAAAAAACATCAGTATCATACCAAGTCCAGAAACTAGATATTGTTTTAATTTCTATTAACACGGCGAATCTGATAGTGGGGTGACAAAAAAGAAAAAAACATCAGTACCATACCAAGTCCAGCAACTAGATATTGTTTTAATTTCTAATAACGCGGCGACTCTGACAGTGGGGTGACAAAAAAGGAAAATAAATATCAGTAGCATACCAAATCCAGCAACTCGATATTGTTTCAAATTCTAATAACATAGCGACTCTGATAGTGGGTTGATAAAAAAGGAAAAGAAACATCAGTAGCATACCAAGTCCAGCAACTTGATATTGTTTCAGTTTCTGATAACAAGGCACCATACCAAGTCCAGCAACTTGATATTGCTTTAGTGTCTGATAACAAGGCGACTCTCATTGTTCGGTGATGTTAAAAACGCAGAAAAACATCAGTACCATACCAAATCCAGCAACTGGATATTGTTTCAAATTCTAATAACAAAGCGACTCTGATAGTGGGGTGACAAAAAAGAAAAAAATTATCAGTAGCATACCAAGTCCAGCAAATGGATTTTTTTTAGTGTCTGATGACGAGGCGACTCTCATTGTTCGGTGACGTTAAAAACGCAGAAAAACATCGGTACCATACCAAATCCAGCAACTGGATATTGTTTCAAATTCTAATAACATAGCGACTCTGATAGTGGGGTGACAAAAAAGGAAAATAAATATCCGTAGCATACCAAATCCAGCAACTGGATATTGTTTCAAATTCTAATAACACAGCGACTCTGATAGTGGGTTGATAAAAAAGGAAAAGGAACATCAGTAGCATACCAAGTCCAGCAACTTGATATTGTTTCAGTGTCTGATAACAAGCCACCATACAAAGTCCAGCAACTTGATATAGTTTTAGTGTCTGATAACAAGGCGACTCTCATTGTTCGGTGATGTTAAAAATGCAGAAAAAAAAACAGTACCATACCAAGTCCAGCAACTTGATATTGTTTCAAATTCTATTTACACGGCGAATCTGATAGCGGGCTGAAAAAAAAAGGAAAAAAACATCATTACCATACCATGTCCAGCAACTTGATAATGTTTCAAATTCTAATAACATGGCGGCTCTGATAGTGGGGTGATAAAAAAGGAAAAGAAACATCAGTAGCATATCAAGTCCAACAACTTGATTTTTTTCCAGTGTCTGATAACAAGGCACCATACCAAGTCCAGAAACTTGATATTGTTTCAAATTCCAATAACACGGCAAATCTGATAGTGGGGTGACAAAAAAAGAAATATCAGTACCATACCAAGTCCAGCAACTAGATATTATTTCAAATTTAAAAACATGGCGACTCTGATCGTGGAGTGACAAAAAAGGAAAATAAACAATAGTAGCAAACCAAATCCAGCAACTGGATTTTGTTTTTAGTGTCTGATGACGAGGCAACTCTCATTGTTCGGTGAGACTAAAAATGCAGAACAAAATCAGTACGATACCAAATCCAGCGACTTGATATTGTTTCATATTCTAATAACATGATGACTCTGATAGTGAGGTGATAAAAAAAGAAAAAAACATCAGTAGCATACCAAGTCCAGCAACTTGATATTGTTTCAGTGTCTGATAACAAGGCACCATACCAAGTTCAGCAACTTGATATTGTTTCAAATTCTAATAACACGGCGAAACAGATAGTAGGGTGACAAAAAGGAAAAGAAATATCAGTACCATACCAAGTCCAGCAGCTAGATATGGTTTCAAGTTCTAATAACACGGCGACTCTGATAGTGGGGTGACAAAAAAAGAAAATAAATATCAGTAGCATACCAAATCCAGCAACTTGATATTGTTTCAAATTCTAATAACATAGCGACTCTGATAGTGGGTTGATATAAAAGGAAAAGAAACATCAGTAGCATACCAAGTCAAGCAACTTGATATTGTTTCAGTGTCTGATAACAAGGCACGATACCAAGTCCAGCAACTTGTTATTGTTTTATTGTCTGATAACAAGGCGACTCTCATTGTTCGGTGGAGTTAAAAATGCAGAAAAAAATCAGTACCATACCAGGCCCAGCAACCTGATATTGTTTCAAATTCGAATAACATGGCGACTCTGATAGTGGGATGATAAAAATGAAAACGAAACATCAGTAGCGCAACAAGTCTAGCAACTTAAATTTCTTTCAGTGTCTGATAACAAAGCACCATACCAAGTCCAGCAACTTGATATTGTTTCAAATTCTAATAACACGGCGAATCTGATAGCGGGTTGACAAAAAAGGAAAAAAACATCATTACCATACTATGTCCAGCAACTTGATAATGTTTCAAAATCTAATAACATGGTGGCTCTGATAGTGGGGTGACAAAAAAGGAAAATAAATAATAGTAGCATACAAAGCCCAGCAACTGGATTTTGTTTTTAGTGTCTGATGACGAGGCAACTCTCATTGTTCGGTGAGACTAAAAATGCAGAACAAATTCAGTACGATACCAAATCCAGCGACCCCATATTGTTTCAAATTCTAATAACATGGTGACTCTGATAGTGGGGTGATAAAAAAGGAAAAAAACATCATTAGTATACCAAGTCCAGCAACTTGATATTGTTTCAGTGTCTGATAACAAGGCACCATACTAAGTCCAGCAACTTGATATTGTTTTAGTGTCTGATAACAATGCGACTCTCCTTGTTCGGTCAGGTTAAAAATGCAGAAAGAAAACAATAGCATATCAAGTCCAGCAACTTGATATTGTTTCAAATTCTAATAACATAGCGACTCTGATAGTGGGTTGATATAAAAGGAAAAGAAACATCAGTAGCATACCAAGTCAAGCAACTTGATATTGTTTCAGTGTCTGATAACAAGGCACGATACCAAGTCCAGCAACTTGTTATTGTTTTATTGTCTGATAACAAGGCGACTCTCATTGTTCGGTGGAGTTAAAAATGCAGAAAAAAATCAGTACCATACCAGGCCCAGCAACCTGATATTGTTTCAAATTCGAATAACATGGCGACTCTGATAGTGGGATGATAAAAATGAAAACGAAACATCAGTAGCGCAACAAGTCTAGCAACTTAAATTTCTTTCAGTGTCTGATAACAAAGCACCATACCAAGTCCAGCAACTTGATATTGTTTCAAATTCTAATAACACGGCGAATCTGATAGCGGGTTGACAAAAAAGGAAAAAAACATCATTACCATACTATGTCCAGCAACTTGATAATGTTTCAAAATCTAATAACATGGTGGCTCTGATAGTGGGGTGACAAAAAAGGAAAATAAATAATAGTAGCATACAAAGCCCAGCAACTGGATTTTGTTTTTAGTGTCTGATGACGAGGCAACTCTCATTGTTCGGTGAGACTAAAAATGCAGAACAAATTCAGTACGATACCAAATCCAGCGACCCCATATTGTTTCAAATTCTAATAACATGGTGACTCTGATAGTGGGGTGATAAAAAAGGAAAAAAACATCATTAGTATACCAAGTCCAGCAACTTGATATTGTTTCAGTGTCTGATAACAAGGCACCATACTAAGTCCAGCAACTTGATATTGTTTTAGTGTCTGATAACAATGCGACTCTCCTTGTTCGGTCAGGTTAAAAATGCAGAAAGAAAACAATAGCATATCAAGTCCAGCAACTTGATATTGTTTCAAATTCTAATAACACGCCCAATCTGATAGTGGGATGACAAAAAAGGAAAAGAAATATCAGTACCATACCAAGTTCAGCAACTAGATATGGTTTCAAGTTCTAATAACACGGCGACTCTGATAGTGGGTTGACAAAAAAGGAAAATAAATATCAGTAGCATACCAAGTCCCGCAACTGGATTTTGTTTTATTGTCTGATGACGAGGCGACTCTCATTGTTCGGTGAGGTTAAAAATGCAGAAAAAATCAGTACCATACCAGGCCCAGAAACTTGATATTGTTTCAAATTCGAATAACATGGCGACTCTGATAGTGGGATGATAAAAAAGGAAAAAAAACATCAGTAGCGTACCAAGTCCAGCAACTTAAGTTTCTTTCATTGTCTGATAACCAGGCACCATACCAAGTCCAGCAACTTGATATTGTTTTAGCGTCTGATAACAAGGCGACTCTCATTGTTCGGTGAGGTTAAAATTGCAGAAAAAATCAGTACCATACCAAGTCCAGCAACTTGATATTGTTTCAAATTCTAATAACACGGCGAAACAGATAGTTGGGTGACAAAAAAGGAAAAGAAATATTAGTATCATACCAAGTCCAGCAACTAGATATGGTTTCAAGTTCTAATAACACGGCGACTCTCATAGTGGGTTGACAAGAAAGGAAAATAAATATCAGTAGCATACCAAGTCCCGCAACTGGATTTTGTTTTTAGTGTCTGATGACGAGGCAGCTCTCATTGTTCGGTGAGACTAAAAATGCAGAACAAAATCAGTACGATACCAAATCCAGCGACTTGATATTGTTTCATATTCTAATAACATGATGACTCTGATAGTGGGGTGATGAAAAAGGAAAAAACATCAGTAGCGTACCAGTAAGTCCAGTAGCGTACTAGAGTCCAGCAACTTAAAATTCTTTCAGTGTCTGATAACAAGGCACCAAACCAAGTCCAGCAACTTGATATTGTTTTAGTGTCTGATAACAAGGCGACTCTCATTGTCCGATGAGGTTAAAATAACAGAAAAAATCAGTACCATACCAAGTCCAGCAAGTTGATATTGTTTCAAATTCTAATAACACGGCGAATCTGATTGAGGGTTGACAAAAAAGAAAAAAATATCATTACCATACCAAGTCGAGCAACTTGATATTGTTTCAAATTCTAATAACATGGTGACTCTGTTATTGGGGTGATTAAAAAGGAAAAAAACATCAGTAGCATACCAAGCCCAGCAACTTGATATTGTTTCAGTGTCTGATAACAAGGCACCATACCAAGTCCAGCAGCTTGATATTGTTTCAAATATTTTAACACGGCGAATCTGATAGTGGCTTGAAAAAAAGGGAAAAATATCATTACCATATCAAGTCCAGCGAATTGATATTTATTCAAAATCTAATAACACGGCGACACTGATAGTGGGGTGACAAAAAGGAAAAGAAATATCAGTAGCATACCAATTCCATAAAACTTGATATTGTTTTAGTGTCTGATAACAAGACGACTCTCATTGTTCGGTGAGGTTAAAAATGCAGAAAAAATCTGTACCATACCAAGTCCAGCAACTTGATATTGTTTCAAATTCTAATAACACGGCGATTTTGATAGTGGGGTGACAAAAAGGAAAAGATATATCAGTAGCATACCAAGTCCATTAAGTTGATATTGTTATAGTGTCTAATAACAAGGCGACTCTCATTGTTCCGTGAGCTTAAAAATGCAGATAGAAATCAGTACCATACCATGTCTAGCAACTTGATATTGTTTCAAATTCTAATAACACGGCAACTCTGATAATAGGGTGACAAAAAAGGAAACGAAATATTAGTACCATAACAAGTCCGGCAACTTGATATTGTTTTAGTGTCTGATAACAATACGACTCGTTAAAAAAGAAACTCAGATGGCCATTCTGTTTTGGTTAGGAGAAAAAATCAATTATTGAATTTCTTTTAAATCAAAGACACGAACGCCAACAAAAAAAAACAAAAAACCCCGCAACTATCAACAATAGTAAGTTAACGCAGGAAACACAAAGCAAAAAATTACGTGTTTTTTGCAGTTTTATTAAAACACTCATCAAGATTTTTGTCAGTCCTTTTGTGAACATTGAGTCAAGCAAAATGGTCGAAATTGGTACCCGCATTCTGATCATTTAGGCTAGGGTTGTTTTCTTTTTCGCCACCAACGTTTTCTCGGGCCTCCAGACTTCTCCGCTTGAAGAAGCGGACTTCATTACCGGGGTTGTTAAGACTGACATTGGCTAACTCAAACATATGCAGCCAATTCTCTTCATACTTCAGTTTGAAAAGATCTAAGCAAAACTACTGTACAAAAACAACTCAACTTTCAGAGAAATGACAATGCAGTATTGGTTTCAAACGAAAACTAAGAAAACCTCAATATTTTATGGTCATGAGCTTTTTATTTAACGTCGACCAAAATTATTTTAAAAGAAAGTAACCCTTGAACGTCTCTTTTTTACGGGCGAGAACTCGGCTCGTGGAATATTTCCAACTTTATTTTTCCATTTGGGTGACATCATGTAACATTTCAACTCCTCTCTGGTCCACAACATCCTACTAGCATTACGTCCATTTATTTGACGGCTAACGCTCTCCACAACTGCCAAATCTTTTCCTTTGTTTTCGCCCATCGGAATCAGTAGTAGAGGAATCATTCAGTGGAAAACTTTTCGCAGTTGGTAATATCACACCCAATTTTGATATCTCCACAGTCTAAAGGAGACAATATTTTACATAATGCGTCATAAATACTCACGGAAGATTGATAGAAACGCCAATTTTTTCACAAAAAATAGTGGTTTTTATTTAACGAAAGGCAGTTACTAACAAAAGAGAAAATTTGGTTTCGTTCAAAGTCCAAAACCTTAATAACCAATTGTTTCACTGCATTGGCAGACATTTGAATTTCGCGATAGTTTTTATTAGCCAACGTATTAAATTGCGATCGTAATTCTTTCATGCAGTTGATTATGAGATTCGCCGCCACCATAATCTTGTCTGCTGCCACCTTGATGGCATAAGAAGCCTGCAAATCAGCCCTTTTTACCTCCATGTCATTGATTTCTTCTGGATTGGTTGTTCGTAGTCGTTTGAGTTTCTTATTCCCTGGAGTTAAAGAAAAAAATATCCTGTGAGATTTGCTACGACCTGCCGCGTTGAATTCCTCGGAGTTCCAGAAAAACAATGCCCCATAATTTTCTCAAACCGAGGCGTTTTTTCAAACCACGAACCAATGAGAATAAAAATATTGAACTGCAGAGTTTCGAATGTTAATAACAAGCAAAAAATGTTACCATCGGTCCTTGGATAGCACTGAAGTTCAGTTACTATTGCCTTGTCTTCGTTTTGATTCATATCAACCAATTCATCAGACCAAGCACTAGGAGCCACGGACATGTCTTGTTGGTCTTGTAGATTCCTCATTGTTGTCCTCACCGAACCCGCCACGTTCCTGGTTCTGTTTCGTAACTATTGGTGATTAATCAATTACCGACTGAGAGCTTTTTTCTAAGCTGAGTTTTTTCTTTGCGCCTTGCGAGAAAAAATATCGTTTACGTCATCATACAGCGCCGAGTCAGGGTCCACTAGTGGGACCAGTGGAACAAAGCCTATTGTTCCCTGGTTATCAGATATTTGAGCACAAGCGTCCTCAGCCCATTTCTCAACAAAAGCTTAGGGCCCCATTTGAAGAACCTCTGCGCGCCAAATATGGTCGTTTGTCCTCGGATTGATCTGTTTGAGATTTACATTAATAATGTCACCAATCTAGAAAAAAGTCATTACCTCACTAAGGTTCCGCCTGACAAAATTAAACTAGTGATTGAGATTAAAAAAACAACTAGTAGCTGAACATACAACCGGTCGATGTCCTCCAAGCACACACTACGGTGTAAACATTCCATTGCCATGCAGTCGTTGTCTTCAAAAAAAAGCCAATGCTTTTTCTCAATTGGTGTCGGGCAACTTTTTTTTGCTTGCGCCGACATTTTCCTATTGCTAAGACCCAAACCGCGATTTGAGCGCTCTAAGCGTTTTGAATCAGAAACCTAAAGAGAAAACTCTTATTCAGCAATCTTGTTAAAAAAAGAAATAAGGGAGCTAAAATTGAAAAAAAAATAAGCAAAATCTTGGTAAGGCCGTTGTACAGCCCCGCATAACTTTAGAAAAAAAACAAACTAAGTATGTTATGCACTCCCAATATGTTATGCACCCGCAGTTACACATAACGGGTCACCTCATAGAGAATCAGTATGTGAAAATAATGCATATGGGGTTTGCAAATAATATGACCCACTAAGCTGAGGGGCAAAAACTGAGGTTCAAACTCCTTAGGGTCAAACTCTAAGAACCCACCATCACATCAAGAATTTTTTGCCCCTTTGTCTCGGTTAAAATAGTTTCAGCGGATCGCATGAGTGGTATATAATAAGCCGAAAGGTTCTAGGTTCGCTTAATTCCCTCCAAGCGTTTGTTCCGTTTTTGAGGACTAAAAGTCAAATGGGTGAGATGATAAATTGGTCTGCCGAAACATTGCATTAAGAAGAAAGACCACAAGATTATTATAAATGCTAAAAACTTCGTTTGAGAGCAATTAATGTAAAACCGGAACTTGGTCTTTGAATTCTCTCTAAGAGTTTCAAAACGTTCGATAGCGTTTTCAAGTTTGTGTGACATATGTACCACGTTATTAAGAAGTGTTAGCGATTCAATTTGTGAGGAATTGTAAAAAAAGCCGAGGAGATATTGATATCAACTGACTGTATGCAATTATATATATATATATATATATATATATATATTTATATATATATATATATATATTTATATATATATAAATATATATATATAAATGTATATTAAGATATAAATTATATTAATTTAAATCAAGACAACCGTCTGCAAAACCATTTTTTATTATTCCCAAAAATAACATTTATCAAAAACCGATACCATCAAATAATAAAACGTAACCGACCAACGTCGGGCGATTTGCTCTCTAAAGACCAGCTAGCTGAGGGTGAATGGCGGAGTGGTGCGGGGTGAGGGTGGGTTTTGTGGAAAGTTGGCTGAGGTAGAGGTCAAAAATTTTAAGACTAACAACCACCCTTCACATCATGATTTTATCTCTTCTCTTAAGTTTTGGTGAAGAGCTTATTAATAGACTATTAATCGACTAGTGTTTGGGGGGGGGGCTTTAGGTTAACTGACCGCTAATGGAAAGATCCAAAATTACATCTGACTCGACTTCGATTTGATGTAACGAATATATCATCGCAAAAGTATAGAGACTTATTTGTTTTCATTTATTTTCAAAAATTGGGTTGAATGCGTCAGAGCTATTTGAGCAGTAGAATTAGTTTAAGTAATTTTGAATTAAGAACGTTGAGACTTACATCTAAATTAAAATCAGTTAAATAAAATCAAAACTCACCGAGTCCCCCTGCTCCTCGTTTATCACTTGTTCTACACTGACAACTTGCTCCTCATATTGTTCATGATAGAAACCATATTTTTTCCGACCTTCAATATTTTGACTTTGTTGACTCGAAAATTGATTCCTGGCGTTCGTGACTGCTGCTCTTGAAACAATTCGAGAACTTCGTGTTGTTGCTAGCACGTTCATTTGTGGTCTAACAGTAACGTTTCGTTGAGCCATTTGAATTTTCACTTTTGTCAATTGCTCAAAAATAGAACAGAAATATTCTGAAAGACAAACAAGTGGCTTTTAAATGTTTTCATTATAAAGATCAGCGTCATCATAATCAAAGCGTTAATCCCCACCCACTCAGACCTATTTATGTACTTCGATAGAACACAATTGCATCCCCCAGCCATTACATGTTTAATTAAAATGGGCTTAGCGACAGAGGTTGGTGATGGCATTTATAACTGGTCCTCCTGGTCGCCATGCAAATTTGATGAAGTCGGTGACGATGGAAAAGTGAGATTCATCATACATGGAAGCTGTGCAAGATTCAACACAAGCTGCAGAAGGTTAGCCGGAGTTCGATAACTACATTTTGTTTTCAAAACACGATCTGAATCGTTGAACTTTCTTATTCAATGTATAAAATAACTACATACATCAAAGACAACAAAACAAGACAAGGAATTACTTTTAAAAGTGAGATTTAATGCATACTCATTCATCAAGATTCAATGCGAGCTTCAAGCGAGATTTAGTGTCTACTCATTCATCAAGATTCAATGAGAGCTTCAAGCGAGATTCAATGTATCCTGATTTAGTTTGGGGCTGGCGCCTCTGGAAGTTCCATTTGATGGGGCATCACTTGCGGTGGCGCTTCCAGTTGACTGGCCTTCCGCTTGACTGCCGCTTGTGCAGCCGTAACGGTAGCAGCTGACGGAATACGTTGTTGGGATATCATTGAACCCACACTTGGTATTTGGCCAACTGCGTTTACGCTTTGAGTGAGCTGCTTGATTGTGTTGTTCGTTGTCGTCGAAGGAATGTTACCCAGCTGCTCGGTAACAGCAATCAAGTTGGACAGGTTCGGTGGCACCTGGGCTGCCGTGGGCTGGGATGATACGATGGCAGGGATGGTACTGCCTAAACTGGGTTTTGAGATGGACGTTGGGCGATCCCAGACAACTGGTTTTGAAGAGCTGCAGCGACTTGAAAGGCGGCGCTGTTGGGATAATAGGTGCCCTTATTGAGGTTCTTTACAGCTGTTACGTCTTTCAGCACTCCCCAGATAGATTTAGTTTTTTGAAGAAGCAAAGATCCATGATCATTAACATTTGAAAAGTTTCTTTGGTTGTAGTTGGTGATGATTTCTTCTGAAGTATAGATCTACTCCGCTGATAAAGAGGCTATTTAGCCTCCTGACCATAACAGAACTCAATAAATTAACTCAGTAAAATAACTCAGTAACAGTTACACAGTAACTCAGTAAAATAATTCCGTAAAATAACTCAGTAACACAGTTACACATTAACACGTTAAAATAACTCGGTGACTCACAAACTGAGTAACACGGTAAAAATAACTCAGTAAAATAAATCAGTGGCTCAGTAACACAGTAACTCAGTAAAACAGTAACTCAGAACACAGTAACTCCACAGTAAATCCGTTAGTTCCAGTTCTCAGTAAACAATAAGGTAAATAAAACAAGGGGACACTCAAACTGTAAAAAATGAAGACTGAATTATAAGTTATTGGAAGACTCCGACTCTGAATTTAAGCTGTTGTTATTGCTGTCTTTGTGAGCTCGTTCATGATGACGCTAGAGATTTGAAGTGTAAATTGTCTGGAAATCGCAGAGCTTGCATTTTGTCGGTGTTATGCTATTCAGATGTATCCTTGCAACGTGGCGAGCAGTGAGAGAGTGCGCAGGTGAAGCGTACTAACTGTGCGCGCACTCAAACCTTTTCTCCTTCAACTTCGCCATCACAGTATCTCTTGGCGCCCGTCTTTTCCTATTAACCATCAGCTCCCTTTTATCTTCACTATTTACAACCTTCCGCAAAGTAAATATCCCGTGGCACGCCAATGTATCAGGATGAGCAATCATTAGAACCAATTCCAAGTCGTCACACGTAATGAGGGATGGGTCGATTTCTACTAGCATCTATATATTTTCCATGATCAATAAACAAACATGCGGTGTAAATCCATTGAGTCTACTATTCAGACACAGGAAAAATATGAAATAGACCGATTAACTTTGGGATTGACACCGCACGGGCGGAAGCGAGCTTGTACCACTTATATGCTTTTACTGCTACACCACAACTAATTCTGTGTCGCACATCAACCTCCATCCTCCGACCTCCGCCCTCCGACCTCCGACGTCCGAGACCGACCTCCGAAACCGACTTCCACCGACCTCAGCAACCGACCTCCACCGACCCCTCAGCTACTGACCTCCACCGACCTCCGCTACCGACCTCCACCGACCTCCACCAACGTCCGCTACCGACCTCCACCGACCTCCGCTACCGACCTTCACTGACCTCCGCTACGGACCTCCACCGACCTCCAACGACTTCCACCGACTTCCACCGACCTCCGCTACCGTTTTCCACCGCTTCCACCCCAAAGATGTAAATGCACAAATATGTGGGATAGTTGGAGATAAAACAGCTTTTGAGGGTATCGCCATCTTGAAAAATATTATGCATGATAACAATTATTCGAAATTTTCAAAATTTGCTATGTGCAGTCTGTCAGTTCTTTGTTTGCACAGTCTGATGATGCGAGAAATGTGAAACATTCTGTCCAGCGTTGACTTATAATATAAATGAGGCTGAGAAGATCAAGGAGAGACTGGGATCTTTCCTAATCGACTCTGGGCAGACTGGCGAAAGTATTTATACTGCTATTTGTCTGGTTCAATAATGGTTACAATTGAAATGCAGTGGTACAACAATCAAACTAACTACGACTGAGATCCGGGTAGACATTTACTTTTGAGACCCTTTCAATGGTCTGATTTTAAGTCAATTGACATGCAAAATCGAATTGCGAAGCTAAACTGTATTTGCAAAACAGAAGAGAATGAGTTAAAAGGAGTAGAGCAGATTTGGACAAAAAAGCGTACACTTTCATTGCAGCGGCAATAGAAACGAAAGTGAATTATCATTGTACAAGGCCCATCAGCATTGAACAATAAGAACAGAAGATGGGAGGGCAAAACAAACCTAATAATTTATCAGTAAACTGATAAATCATTAAGTTCGTTTTGCCTTTCCGAATTGTGTTACTGATTGTTCAATGTGGATGGGCCTTGCACATTGCTAATAGTATACGATAGTACCCTATAGTCATAATAATTATAACAACATTAAAAAAATGGTAATCATTAAAATTAATTTCCGGAACATAATAGTAAAAATTAAAAAAACAGTATTTTGTTTTAAAAAAAGTTATCAAAGCAATAGAGTTTACTTAATTTTCGGCAAAGCTAAATTTATGTAAAAAAGTGTACAAAAATTTTGGATTTTTTAATTCACGCAAAAACTAGATAGAGGTGTGCGGAGAGTTCTCAATTTTCAACTGTTCAATTTTCGTAGGAAAAAGGCTAAAAATTTTGTATTTTATCGTAAGAAATACGCTGAAGCCTTGTATGAAGTATGCTGAAAACTTTTATGTTTCATCGTATTCTGATGCACTGAAATTAAAATGAATTGTGTATAGATCTTGAAGTGATTAATTTTTTCAGTATTGTGTTGATAACTGTGCCGATTTCTTAAAAGTCTCAGTATTTTATGTAATTTTTGTAAAGTGCATAAAGTGCTGAATGGGGAAATTTTGGATTTGCTGAACTTATGTAAAGGATGTGGTAAAAATTATTTTGAATTTTTGCAAGATATGCGTTGCCAATTGCTGAAAAATATTTCCACTTGCAGCGCATGAAACTAAACTGTGAACTCTTTTTTAGATCATTTCAGGACATTCATTCCGCTCAATTATTACAAAAGTTTTTGCTTAAACTTAAAAATGATTATACCTCGATCTGGATTTGTCTAGGAATATAGCAGGCGGTCACTGCGGACTAAGGTACTTTTTGCCTATGAAATAAAGCTATCTGAAGCTGGTAATTTTAAAACTAAGGCTAAGTTATATTGATTTTGAAAGCAGTTACGTTAGGAACAGGTTTTAGTAGCAATAACTGTATTTTAACCAAAAAGTTGTAAGTGAAACTAATCTCGTTGACAAAAGTAAACGCACAAAATGCAATTTTAAATTGAGATCGAAGTTTCATTTTAATATCAATGGACGCATATTCATCATAAGTATAGTAGGTATTATTTTTAAAAAAATGATGGACTACTTGTATAAAAAAATCCAGATAAAAGTTGGCCAGCTTTTTGTAAGCAGCAATGACTTCAGTTCCATGTGAAATCTGTGCAAAGTGATCATGTCTTCATCAGTTCAACAAACAACTCCGAACTGAATCTCAGTGCAATTCAGCACTGTAGAAGTGAAAATCAATTGCATCAAGAACTGAATCATTAAGAAAGAAGTGTAAAACTTGATTTCCGATTGCCAAGAACTGTAGCCAACTTCTCATCCACTGGCCAGTCTTTAAAGCAGACACCTGTTCTGGACAGACGTTACAGCCGGCTGCCATCAAGATGGGCAGAACTGTACTTTTTCTCTGCTATCTATGTACAATATGCAGTTCTGAAAACAGAATGCACATGAAAAGCATACCCCAAAACAGACTACGCATCGTCGACAACAGTGAAAATTAGAATGTCGAATATCACTCATGTCAGGTGAAATGAGTGATACCCCCCCCCCCCCCCCCCCCCCCCGTTAACGTTTAATTCTCTCATCTTAAAGTGATAATAAAGTCAAATATTGGGGGTAATTAGAGCATTTATAGATCTGGTCACTTGGAGTGCGTCCAGCAATTAGCGCTGGACACTTTACGGGCATTCGGCAATTAGCTGAATGCAATTAAAGGGGCTGAATGCAATTAAAGCATGCTTTTTCAATGTTTCAGCACTGAAATGCTATGACAACCAGTTCCGGGAATCAACAACTTACTGATCATGTTGAACCGATTTTACGCGGAAATCATCTCACTGCTAATTACAAAGATCGCTGTCTTGCGTCTGGATTTTTCCTGTAAGCAGGTCAGTTAATTTTTCTCAATTAAGATTAACTCTACTATTGATAAATAGATGAAAAAATCAAAATAAGCCATCCATATTAAATTAATTAAAAATGTCCCCAAAAAGAGGCAGATGCAGATTAAAATTTTGAAGAAAACAGTGTAAAAACAATG
The DNA here is from genome assembly GCF_964194025.1 of Convolutriloba macropyga. NCBI lineage: Eukaryota > Metazoa > Xenacoelomorpha > Acoela > Convolutidae > Convolutriloba > Convolutriloba macropyga. Next base: position 31,263,016 of record NC_134471.1, read on the forward strand.
TAAGTTGTTAAAATTGCACTCTTAAACTCTTTTCCCCATAAAATGGGAGTGCATACGCATTACACCCTAATCCCCGCTAATTAGGGGTTTATTAAGGGGGAAACCTCGGCCCGGGAATGTAAAATTGCATTTTGTGCGTTCCTTTTTTGTGAACGAGTGCATTATAAGCTTATTACAGTTTGACTCAGAATATCCAGCCCATTTGAACAATGAAAACTCCACAGACGATCACAGTGTATGTAACATCTCCATTTCCAACAGAAGTGTCAGTGACCTTGGGCTCTAAAAATAAACATAATACAAAATTGTAAAGATATCAGCTAGTTGAAACGAAAAATTCTCTGGAATGAATTTCAACAATTGTTTTCATTTCGAATCTGTCTATCAAGATATCTAGCCAGGAATTGTTGTCTCATCCGTACGAGAACTGAAGTGATTGAAAAAAAGCTAAAAATAGTGGGTTGTGAATCGAGTTTTGATTTTGTATAACAAAAGAAGATCTGAATTCTAACTGACGAAATGACAACATAACAATGACTGAAACCTAATGTTTTGTTGAAATTCAAGCGCGTGCTTGCTCTGAGCGTTATTATAACTCATTTTCCTGAGATATTTCGAAGCAAAATGGCAAATTTTTCAGTAGAATTAATTCAAGTGAAAGATGTTGTTATGCTCGAGAGAAGGTCAAAATGTATTCCTGAAACATGTTTTGTTTAGAAAAAAAATTTGGAGCAAATATTCCAATCAGACAAGGTCAATAATTCGTTCAATTTTTTCTTACTTTTTGGTATATATTCTGTTATGATAAGGTTGCATTCTCTTGTTTTCAGCACCCAAAAGATAAAAGCCCGGGTCGAATGTCGTCCCTAAAATCCTCCCATTTTGATGTAAGAATGGGGGGGGGGGGGTAATTTGTCTATGGGGGGTAAATTGATGTAAGAGTGTGGGGGTAATTTGTTCAGAGGGGGTAAAATGATGTAAGAGTTGGGCTGCAATGGGAGGACTTTTAAGGAATTACCCCTCCTGACTGAAATTGCCATGTAAGAGTGGGCTGCAATGGGCTGCAATGGGAGGACTTTTAAGGAATTACCCCCCCATGACTGAAATTGCCATGTAAGAGTGGGCTGCAATGGGCTGCAACGGGAGGACTTTTCAGGAATTACCCTCATGACTGAAATTGCCAAGTAAGAGTGGGCTGCAATGGGCTGCAATGGGAAGAGTTTTCAGGAATTAAAATGAGGTAGGAGTTGGGCTGCCAATGGGGGTAAAATGGTGTAAGTGTGAGGGGGTAATTTGTTCAGAGGGGATAAAATGATGTAGGAATTGGGCTGCAAGGGGATAAAATTGTGTAAGAGTGAGGGGGTAATTTGTCCAGAGGGGGTAAAATGAGGTATGAGTTGGGCTGCCAAGGGGGGTAAAATGGTGTATGAGTGAGGGGGTAATTTGTTCAGAGGGGGTAAAATGATGTAAGAGTTGGGCTGCCAAGGGGGGTAAAACGATGTAAGAGTGAGGGGGTAATTTGTTGTGATGGGGCAATTCTAACAATTATTATTTATATATATATATATATATATATATATATATATATATAGACCGTCAAGAGTTGGACAAGCATCGATGGACTGGAGGATAAGGCGACGCAGCTGAGGGTTCAGAGGTTGTGGGTTCAAGACTGGCAGTCTTCAGGTATGGGGGCTAAAAGATTGAGGGGGTAAAATGATGTAACAGTTGGGCTGCCAGGGGGTAAAATGATGTAAGAGTTGGGCTGCCAAGGGGGGTATAATGACATAAGAGTGGGGCTGCAATGGGAGGATTTTTTAGGAAAATGCAGCTCAAAACTCTTACGTCTTTTTGGGCTGCATTGGGCTTCCAAGGGCGGTAAAATGGTGTAAGTGTGAGGGGGTAAAAGACAAATTAACCCCCCACTCTTACATCTTTTTTGGTCTGCCAAGGGGGGTAAAATGGTGTAAGAGTGAGGGGGTAATTTGTTCAGAGGGGGTAAAATAATGTAAGATTTGGGCTGCCAAGGGGGGTAAAATGGTGTAAGAGTGAGGGGGCAAAAGACAAATTACCCCCCAACTCTTACATCGTTTTACCCCCCTTGGCAGACCAAAATAGATGCAAGAGTGGGGGGTCAATTTGTCTTTTACCCCCTCACTCTTACACCATTTTACCCCCCTTGGAAGCCCAATGCAGCCCAAAAATAAGTAAGAGTTTTAAGCTGCATTTTCCTAAAAAATCCTCCCATTGCAGCCCCACTCTTACATCATTTTGGGCAGAAAAATTCAACCCGGGAGATGACAAAATTTATCTGGACACCATAAATATAGAAAACTGCGGAACGGAAAGTTAGGGCCAAAACAATGTTTTTAATCCTATTTTATCGTATAAACGCTCAATCGTTTGTTTTCCTGATATTTCCGAAGATATAAGATGATGAACTAACGTGGCTTGGTAATGACGCAGTTTTCAGGCATGTCAAAATGGGTATGGTCGTTGCAATCAGATCGCTGATATTCCCGAATTATGGGGTCAGAGTCTGGGTCTTGAACAATCTCATACTCCCACCACCCACCAAAACCAGTGTTTGATCTGTCATCCAGAAATCGGACGTCCGAATTTCCCGAGTCCGGAAGCTCAAAGATCACACCTGGAACAAATTGTTCACCCTCTTCGATGCTCATCTAATCAGCGGATCGTTTACTCCCTCCCCAATATGCATCCCCATTGGGTTCGATACCTCATGCAATTTTATCTGCATTTTGATCACAGAAGAAAGTCAATGAAGTTTTCTAATTCGACGGTTTAAATTTGACAATTTTTTAATTTCATTTTTGGCTTTCAGAAAGTTATTTTCTTGCAATAACGAAAATTTCCGGCTATTTTGTTGAATTGTCACATATTTGATGATTTTTAAAGTCCAGTTAAACTGGGGGTTGTGGTCATACCGAAACAGGACGCTGATCATAAACCGAGTATTTTGCAGCGTGAAATTCTATTTTATAATTTTAAGGTGTTGATTATAAATTTGCTTTCTCCATAGTGGTTTTTCATGCATGTGTGGAAACTTAACTTCCATTCTTCGCCAATTTTTTTTCTTTGTGTTTTCGATTTTTTTCATCTGCTTTTTCGGATCTATTCTGTTACGCCCCCCCCCCCCCCAGCTCAGTGAGCTTATATTTTTTACGCCCCCCAGGCGCACGTGCTATTTTCTTACATAGTGACGTGCTATATAACAACATATAATTTATAACTGGGGGCCTAAAATACACTGGGGGGCCGAAACAGAATAGATCCGCTTTATCAAATCTAATCATCGTCCTTTAATGTGTGATTGAAGTCCTTTAATTTTTTTAGATATTGAAAGTTTTTTGAAGTAGTTCAGAACTCGTCCTGCTATGATTTTTCCTCTTAGTTCATTAGCGTAGAGGATAGAAAATAAAAAAAATCTATCCTACCGTCAGAAGAGTAGACCCCGGCCCGCATGTACTCCCCAGTTACGGGATCCTCAACTTCATAGAGGTAATCGTAATGAAACTGAATGGCGCATTTGTTTCCAATTGGTTCATCACTTGTGGGAAAATTGAAATCACATGCGATGGTCACAGAGGCTTCCCGGTCACGCCACCCTCTGGAAGTCCTGTACTCCCTCCACATTGCGTGAAAAATCATGTCAGGAACAAAGTAAGGGTCATATCTGAATGTAAAGGAACGGTCCTGTGTGCCATCCATGTATTCTATCGGATCTAATTCTTCGTAGAAAGCGCCCATTTCACGCCTGGAAAGGTGCTGTCCATCATTTTTAATCAAAACTGGCGCAATTATGGGTGATCCGGTTATTGAATTGTACTCTCCGGGAGATGTTATGGTCTGGGGATATCCGGTTCCCAAACTGATGTAGCCATTTTGACATACATACACAGCTCCGACCCAATCCTTGCCGAAGTGAAACGGAATTGAAAGTTCATATTTGGGTGCGCAAGCGTCTTCGCCACGCACAGACAAAAAGCCGTCATGAGTGGTGTAAACGAATCTTTTCTCAAAGTACAATAAACAAGCAAAGAGAACGACAGTACGACGATGAAAGGTAAGAGAAAACATTCTTTCTTTAAATGCCACAGGTGTTCACGGACGGATAATGCATTTTAGCTAAAGTAACATTTACTCAAAGGCTACTCCCCAAGTTGAGGTGCGCGACCCAAGCCAGCTGTGGTCAGACTCACTTGGGTCGCGCACGGGAGGGGGGGGGGGGGGGGGGGTAAAGCGGTGCAGAGTATGATCAGGATTGAGCTTTTTCCAGAACTATGTGGTCTGATCAGAAATCTATCAGGAGTTTGGATGGTCTGATCAGAACCCAGAGGTCCAGCCACAGAAATCAGCAATTCCTCCAAAAATACGAAATAATTATCCCGTGGGGAGACTGGTCCTTGCAAAACATTACCCATTTTAGTTGACGACATGTGGAAATTACGAAAATAGAACAACTTAAAAAAGATGAAGATTTGTTTTGTGTTAATGAGATTAACATCTTTGTTTGTAAAAATTTGTTTCTTCTGATATCCGTGTGAGTGAACTAAGTAAGTCGAGCACCCCCTGAGCAACTCAAGTTGGTCTAACAAGAGACAATGTATGTCTAGATAGTCTGGTACCCCTGTGCGCAACCCAATTCAGTCTGAGCAGCGCTTGATTCGGACGCTCACCTCAAACTGGGTTTTTAAATGCGCTTTTGTACCTAAAATTGTTGCCCATTCGAAGCAGTTTCATTCACTCTGAGGATAGGGGCTCTCAATCTTGAACTGGCTGAAGGTTGAGACAAATTTTTGAAAATAAGTTGAAATCAAAAATTAGTTGATAAATCTATATTTGATAAATCTTGACAAGCCCTGCAAATTTTTGATTTTCTTTGAAAAAATAGGATGTCTTAGCATGATCCTGTAATCCTAAATTTTCACAATATACCATGTCTTGATGGGCTCTCTTAAACGTCCATTTTACTGAAACTTATGCGAACTTCTCGAGAGATTTTCTATGTCTAAACAAAATTCTTGTCAATTTTTGAGGTCTGTCGATTCTGATTTTTCAGCACTAAGTGATCGATCAAAATTAGCTGATCGGTCAAGTAATCGCTACAAATTGATCAATTAATCAAAATCAACGGGAAGAAAATGGAAAAAAATTCTGTTAGCGTATGCCTTAAAGACTAATTAATACTAATAATTAAAAACAGCTTTTAACATCAATCGGATGGACTCGGTTAGACATTAATGGAACGGTTCATCCATTGGAGTTGAATTTGATTTTTGGAAGGTCAATTTCAATCAATTTAATCGTTTTTTTTCTGAGCTAATTAATAAATGAAGTTATCAAGAAATTATGAAACATCATAAAAAATAAGATAACTTAGGCAGATAAATTTTGGCTCTTCTTTAGGTCTTCGGTTTCTGAAAAACAAATTTAACAAAGTATTTTATGACTGGACATATGGCACCTAACATCAATTGAAAATTTTGAGAGAAATCTCTGCACAACAGTCAAATGACAGACTACTTTTGTTTTGGCTCGATATACCAAAATTTGAAGATGCACTTAAGTATTTATGTTCTGAAAGTAATATAAGTTAAACCAAAATTTTGCGGTAATGAAAAAAAGCAAAGTTATTTTTGTTATAAAATGCTTGTTACCAATCACTGCTTTTGAATAGTTTGCATATTATTATAGCACTTGCGACAGAGGTCTTCGTTGTCTGACAGTTTCTACTTCAAGAAATCTTTGAAAGTCTTGACGATAGTGGGTTCAAGTAGTTGGACATTAGATAAAAAAACAATAACGTTGGGACTGAGTCCAAAAAGGTGTTCTTCCTCGAGTTTCTGTTCTCAATGGCTCAAAAAAACAACATTATTATCTTTATTCATGCTTCAAATTTTGTAAACTCGTACAGCGAGTTGCAACTGGTTCCTTCTCACATACACCATTTTGCAAGTCAATAATACTGATTCATGTTGATTTATCTGCCCATCAAGTCTGCATTAAGTCTAAATTCAGGGGAAAATTTACGTCTTTACGTGATTTCAATCTCAGATATCGAGACTCTAGAACATATACCAATTCGTCTATATTTAAATAAGCAGGCACACAATAAATAAAGTCAGGTTAATTTAAACTGAAAAAACACCTTAACCTACCTTAAGCGTTCAGGTATTTTCGCCTTACTTGAACTCCACTTAACTGAAAGTTACCAGAAAAATTAAAGGGGCTCCACTTGAACTTCTACCTGAGCAAACCTTAAATTTACCTGAAGAACACACCTGAGCTTTAACCTCAACTTTTCAGGAAAAAAATAGTTAAAGATTTTTGCCATAAAAACTAAGCTAATTTAAGGTATTTTTTATAAAAGTAAGGGTTTGCTAGGGTAAAAGTTTGTTTGGTAAATTTGCTTAAAAATGCAATTACATACTGTAGAACGTTACAAAAAGTTAAGGTAAATTAAGGTAATTTTACCTTAACAAGTTTAAGTTAAATTTTAACCTTAATCCATGTTAAGGTAAAGTTAGGGTAAACGTTACCTTAACTAAAGTTTATATTCAACTGTTGCTAAGGTAAAATTGAAAAATGCAGGTGCTGCATATATTGGCCGACAAAGCATGCAGGCGACAAAGCATGCAGGTTCTACATATATCGATGTTTTCATTGAAAATTTCATTTCAAAACTTTGGCAAGATTGACCAAATTTTAGAATGTCTCTAAAAACCGTATCATAATGTCTCAAGCTGTACCAAGTTTTGATTCACTGGGTAAATATCAATTATGAAAGATTTTGACTCAAAAGTTTTTTTTACATGGTAGGTTTTAATTTACAACGAAAACTGGTATACCATAGAATTTGGAAAAAGTTTTTGGTAGTGTCTTGACATTTACGTCCACGTTTTAGAGGCCATTGCTCTTGATGAGTTAATCAAAATGCAAATAACCAGAAATCAATTGCGACTATTTTTTGCTATTCATTTTTGTTCTCGATAAACAATGATAGTTGGATCTTATTGCCAACCTGATCTAAATTAAACTTTGTTTTCGACCTACTATCTAGTTATTTTCTTTTTTGTTTTACATCAGATAATTTCCGTTATGGCATATATGCTTGCATTTTTCATTGGCAACTTTTGGACAGAGCTCCCTCGGCTTACTAATTGCGAATTTTAGAAGTTTCGAAGTTTAGATGTTTAGAACTTTCGAAGTTCAGAAGTTTAGAACTTAGAAGTTTAGAATTATAGGTCTTAAATAACTAATGGTAAGACTTGCCAAACAATGATTTGAGCTTCATGAAACACTTTCACTTCCACAGAAAGTATAGTTACAAAAGATTGATTTGCCAACAAAAAGGTATATTCCACGTAATGTTGCAGTTAACAGACTTAAGTTGCCTTTTTCTATACAAACTTAAGTGCTCGGTGAAGTAAAACTCACACAACCGACCCACCATGTTACTATGTTTAAAATCGACAAGACAAATAGTCGGTTATCTTTATTATTATTATAGTCTTATTATACCCCCTCCGAAAATCCCCTCAACCATTATAGTACATTTAAGGCAATGTGGGCAGGGGTCAATACATTATAAGTGCACTAGGGCTGGTGGAAGGGGGGGGGGGCTAAATTGTAAAAGACACCTCCAAAAAAACTCTCACCACAGGTCCTACTTATTTTCCTTTATATAGATGATGGAAAGCATGCATGACAGTGGCTATGCTGAGTTGCTCAAACCTTTCTACCCGAGCTATTTTTATCTATGCTTAAGTGAATGCTCAACTGTAGTTATTAAATTTGATTGGAAAGTGGTGGAAACTTATTGAGAACATAACTTATTGAAACGTTTTTTGAAGGTGAGACATTTTAAAATGAAAACAAAAGTAACTTAGAAAATATTTTCAGGTAGTTAGTCGCAGTTCTTCAGTTTTAAAGTGCATCAAATTGGAATGTTCACATAAAATCTTTTTATAGATTGCATTTAACCATACACGCCTGTTAATAAATTGATTTGTTGACAAGTTGTTCATAAATCTTTTCAAAAAAGGTCCGAAAATTACATTTTGGCACAATTTCAACGAAGTTGATGTTCTGTTCGTGTGATGTCTACAATTACAATAAAACACTTCTGAAAAGAACACAAATTGTTAAAGACAAAAATGAATTTTTAAATTTAAGATACAATGATCTACGTTTATAACAAAAACTTTGTTATTGACGAACTCTGATTTATGCTTAAAATAAACAGCTTCAACGAATTTTCATCAAAAGAGAATGCATTAACTCACGCCTGCTTGTGACGCAGTAGCTTTTTGATGTGATATCTCTTCAAGCATTTCTAGCAAGCGTAGTATGGCATTTTCGGCAGCCATATATTCTCATCAATTCAAAGTGATTATTCAAAAATGCTACATACTATCCATCGAAAAATTTGGTTAAAACATGTATGCAGTTCTTGACAAATGTCTTTGTTTTGAAGACATGTATTCTCATCAATTCAAAGTGATTATTCAAAAATACTACATACTATCCGTCTAAAAATTTGGTTAAAACATGTAAACAGTTCTTGACAAATGCAAAAGTCTTTGTTTTGAAGACATAGATTCTCATCAATTCAAAGTGATTATTCAAAAATGCTACATAGTATCCATCTAAAAATTTGGTTAAAACATGTAAACAGTTATTGACAAATGCAAAAGTATTTGTTTTGAAGACATAGATTCTCATCAATTCAAAGTGATTATTCAAAAATACTACATACTATCCATCTAGAAATTTGGTTAAAACATGTAAACAGTTCTTGACAAATGCAAAAGTCTTTGTTTTGAAGACATAGATTCTCATCAATTCAAAGTGATTATTCAAAAATACTACATACTATCCATCTAAAAATTTGGTTAAAACATGTAAACAGTTCTTGACAAATGTCTTTGTTTTGAAGACATGTATTCTCATCAATTCAAAGTGATTATTCAAAAATACTACATACTATCCGTCTAAAAATTTGGTTAAAACATGTAAACAGTTCTTGACAAATGCAAAAGTCTTTGTTTTGAAGACATAGATTCTCATCAATTCAATGTGAATATTCAAAAATACTACAAAATATCCATCTAAAAATTTGGTTAAAACATGTAAACAGTTCTTGACAAAAGTCTTTGTTTTGAAGACATATATTCTCATCAATTCAAAGTGATTATTCAAAAATACTACATACTATCCATCTAAAAATTTGGTTAAAACATAAAAACAGTTCTTGACAAATGCAAAAGTCTTTGTTTTGAGGACATAGATCCTGTCTAGCGCGAGTTTAGTTGAACAAAAACAAAATAGAATCCTTAACAAACAAAAAAATCCTGGAACGTAAATAGAACATAGCTGCACTAGTTCTGAAGTGTAATACAAGAACCTTAAAAAATCCCATATCTGGGATCTCGATTCAAGACAGAGTTGACCGAAAACGCAGACAGAAAACGAAGTTACTAACAAAAAAAAACAGAATGAGCTCAAATTAAAAACGACAATGAAAAGCCACAAAAAATTATAGCTCATTTGCTTCGAGGCGACAGGACAATATGCTATCGACATCGATAATCTTCTTACCTTGGCGAAAAACATTTGCCCCAAAATTGGCATAATCGTTGTAATCAAGATCACATTGATTCAGAACACAAAAATTTGAAACCAAAAAAGGCACGTGCGCAAAAACGGAGGACATCAAGTTTTTTGAGAAACACCAAAAACAGATAGTAGAACGAGCTCTTCTTTTGAATCTGGGTTCTGCCAAATTGACTTGGGATAGTAAAACAGATAGTAAAACGAGCTCTTCTTTTTAATCTGGGTTCTGTCAAATTGACTTGGGACGTCTTCACAACCATTGTCGCGGAAGAAGAATGCTTAGTCAATGCACGCCCCTTGGCGCACGTCAGAAGTGACCACGAAGACGAAGATCCACTAACCCCAAATCATTTCTTTATTGGTTGAGCATTCCCTAATGTGCCAGCCTGTATTCAACGAGAACCTTCTTTGAAGACGAAAAGTTGGACGCAGATCAGACAACGACTGGAAGCAATATGGAAGAGGTTTGTCCGAGAATACTTGCCTACTCTGAAGGCCCGAAGGAAGTGGACCAATCCAGAATCAAAGCTTGAAGTCAACGATGTTGTTTGGGTACTGGAAGAGCGGACTCCGGCCCTTAGGAATTCAGCCCTTAGGACGCGTGACAAGGACGTTCACCGACCCCGACCAAACTGCTAGATATTGTGAAGTAAAAAGCGCTCTTGGCCTTTTAACTTGCCCAGCTGTGAGATTAGCACATGTTTTCCCGAAAAGCAAACGAACTGTTCCGATTGATGTTTTTTTTTCCCAAAGTTTTAGCGAAGAAATGTGACTCAAATTTCGAAATAAATTTTGAAAATCATAAAAATGAACATCAGCTTCCAAATATTGATGCCTTGATACACTTGTGCACTCAAATTTACTTAATGTAAGTAATCTCACTTCGCAGCGCAAAATCAAAGTGTTCTCTATGAGTTTAAAAAACACATATTATCAGATAATTTTACAGGTCAAAACAGTAAAACATTGAATTTTTAGAAAAGGTCTCTGGGGATATAACTTGCAATTATCGTTTCAAAACGGTTTTTCATGACCTAACAGGTACGCCCGCCAAATTTCAAAAAGCAATTGATATTGCAATAAGAGGACTTACAAATACAATATGCTTTGTGAACGACATTTATTTAATAGCAAAGGCACAAAAGAAGAACACCTATAACATGGTTTTGTTCTTTTGGAAAAACTGCATGAATCTCACCTTCGTAACATCCTAATGATTTGTCACTTTGGCAATGCTGAAACTGAAAGTATTGATTATCAATTACCTCAAATTAGAACTTTTCAGAAATAAAAGTTTTGGCAATTTTCTCCCTTACGTCCCCAGAAACACTTTAAAAGATTTCTTCTCTTCTTAATTGTTTACATCATATTATCAGTTTTATCCCAATTTTAGCCCAACTCTCCCAATTTTACATCCGTTAAAAACAAAAATTCAAAATTTTCAATTTTCAATTTTCTCCTTATGGTTTCGGAGCGTCTCCGTTAATAAGTGGCAGCTGACCGAGGAAAATCCATTGTTTTTGAATCCCTTTATTCTCTTGAACGCTATAGTCTTAACGAATTCGAAATATTTGGGTTAGTTTGTTCTGTTCTTTTTGACTCTTTGTTCTCAGAGAACAGTGCCCAAAAAAATTAAAGTTGTCTAACACAAAGAGTTGACCACCTCCTGCCTTAACAATTTTCTATCAGATATGTTTAAAGCGCACAAATGTGTTGAGCTGACTACACATTCCAAAAACCCGTTTCAACCAATTTACGATAATGGCAAACAAAAGAGAATGCATAATCTCAAAACGAGAACAAAACTCTACCTCTTCAAGTTGGCCATCATAAACATTCGTTAATTGATTTTTATCTTTTTGCAAAACAAATTTCACTTTCAATGAGCCAGTCAATGAATTCTAAATTCTTGTAATAAGTTTTGTACAAGAAACAATAAAGTACTTCATTCGCCCCCAAAAACAAGGTACCAAAGTGAATATACGTTTGAAAAGAACAAACATCAATTGCATCGCAAACAATTTCTAGTAAACAATTAACTCTAACCCAAAAGTCCACTACCAATTATCATTCCATTCATAGTAAATGGCAGTAGCGGTATCGCCTGGTGAATATACGTATCTAGCTCCTTTAAATTTTTATTAAATCCGAGAAGTAACTTTCATTGTTTTTTTAACACAAACTTATTCAGACGGCAGTCACACTTTGAATTTGAAAAGTTCGGCATTCAAATTCAATCAATTCGGTTCAAATATCCACCACTTCAGCGAATAACAAAGAATAAATCTGACAAATGCCCCGCAAACACAACCCGTAGAGATAATGCCACGCAAACACAGAACTCTGTTCCAGAATATGTCGACCGAAAATCAATTCGAAACTATGCCCCATTTTTAAGCCTACCTCCTTCTACACAAAATGCTTCATCCTTCGCATTAACAATGCAAACTAAACTCCTCGTGGACGCCAAAGACTACCCTTTTTTGCGGCCGCTATTGAAAATAATTTAGTATAATTTTTATTTTTTAATCGGATCCTTATAAAGCAGGGAATATGTCCTAAAAGAAGTCTGTGAGTGCGTAATGAATCATAACTCAATTAATAGGCTCAATTCAAAGAAATAAATTCATATATCTGCTTGTTGGGAAAGACCTACACGTTAAATTGGGTTGTCTATTCCATGAAAAAACGATATTCTAAACGCGTTGCGAGAAGCCCCTAACGATTACTTGAATGGCTGTCAGCCAGGAACGTGTAGTAAATTGTGCATGGTGACGAATTGCTCGTGGCTCTGCATGAACTGCGATCTGATCATTCCTTCTGTTGAGTGCAAACGCTGCACCGCATATTGCAGTGCAAACGCTGCACCTCCCGGGCCGAGGTGTCAACGCTAAAAAACGCAAAATTATGTAAGATTGGCGTTGAATGCGTTGAATTTATGTAAGATCTACGCATGAGCGTAGATCATACAGAAATTCAACGCATTCAACGCTAATCTTACATAATTTTGCGTTGAATTTTTGCGTAGATCTTACATATTTAGCGTTGAATTTTAGCGTAGATCTTACAAATTTAGCGTTGAGTTTAGCGTTGATCTTACATAAATTCAACGCATCCAACGCTAATCTTACATAATTTTGCGTTGAATTTGGCGTAGATCTTACATAAGTTCAACGCATTCAACGCTAATCTTACATAATTTTGCTTTGAATTTTGGCGTTGATCTTACGTGTTTAGCGTTGAATTTTAGCGTTGATCTTACATAAATTCAACGCATTCAACGCTAATCTTACATAATTCTGCGTTGAATTTTGGCGTAGATCTTACATATTTAGCGTTGAGTTTAGCGTTGATCTTACATAAATTCAACGCATTCAACGCTAATCTTACGTAATTCTGCGTTGAATTTTGGCGTAGATCTTACATATTTAGCGTTGAGTTTAGCGTTGATCTTACATAAATTCAACGCATCCAACAATAATCTTACATAATTTTGCGTTGAATTTGGCGTAGATCTTACATAAGTTCAACGCATTCAACGCTAATCTTACATAATTCTGCGTTGAATTTTGGCGTATATCTTACATATTTAGCGTTGAGTTTAGCGTTGATCTTACATAAATTCAACGCATCCAACGCTAATCTTACATAATTTTGCGTTGAATTTTGGCGTAGATCTTACATACTTAGCGATGAATTTTAACGTTGATCTTACATAAATTCAACGCATGCAACGCTAATCTTACATAATTCTGCGTTGAATTTTGGCGTAGATCTTACATACTTAGCGATGAATTTTAACGTTGATCTTACATAAATTCAACGCATGCAACGCTAATCTTACATAATTCTGCGTTGAATTTTGGCGTAGAACTTACGTATTAGCGTTGAATTTTAGCGTTGATGATACAGAATTTCAACGCATTGAATGCTCATCTTAAAAAAGGTTGCTTTGATTTTTGGCGTAGATCTTACATATTTAGCGTTGAATTTAGCGTTGATCTTATATAAATTCAACGCATTCAACGCTAATCTTACATAACTTTGCGTTGAATTTTGGCGTAGTTTTTACATATTTAGCGTTAGATTTTAGCGTTGATCTTACATAAACTCAAGGCATTCAACGCTAATCTTACATATTTTTACCTTAAATTTTGGCGTAGATCTTACAAATTTACCGTTGAATTTTAGCGTAGATCTTACATATTTAGCGTTGAATTTAGCGTTGATCTTACATAAATTCAACGCATTCAACGCTAATCTTACATAACTTTGCGTTGAATTTTGGCGTAGATCTTAAATTTTTAGCGTTGAAATTAGCGTTGGTCTTTCATAAATTCAACTCATTCAACGGTAATCTTACATATTTTTACCTTGAATTTTAGCTTAGATCTTACAAATTTACCGTTGAAATTTAGCGTAGATCTTACATATTTAGCGTTGAATTTAGCTTTGATCTTACATAAATTCAACGCATCCAACGCTAATCTTACATAATTTTGCGTTGAATTTGGCGTAGATCTTACATAAGTTCAACGCATTCAACGCTAATCTGACATAATTTTGCGTTGAATTTTGGCGTAGATCTTACGTATTCAGCGTTGAATTTTAGCGTTGATCTCACATAAGTTCAACGCAATCAACGCTAATCTTACATAATTCTGCGTTGAATTTTGGCGTAGGTTTTATATATTTAGCGTCGAGTTTAGCGCTGATCTTACATAAATTCAACGCATCCAACGCTAATCTTACATAATTTTGCGTTGAATTTTGGCGTAGATCATACATATTTAGCGTTGAAATTTAGCGTAGATCTTACATATTAAGCGTTGAAATTAGCTTTGATCTTACAAAAATTCAACGCATCCAACGCTAATCTTACATAATTTTGCGTTGAATTTTGGCGTAGATCTTACGTATTTAGCGTTGAATTTTAGCGTTGATCTTACATAAATTCAACGCATTCAACGCTAATCTTACATAATTCTGCGTTGAATTTTGGCGTAGATTTTACATATTTAGCGTCGAGTTTAGCGTTGATCTTACATAAATTCAACGCATCCAACGCTAATCTTACATAATTCTGCGTTGAATTTTGGCGTAGATCTTACGTATTCAGCGTTGAATTTTAGCGTTGATCTCACATAAGTTCAACGCAATCAACGCTAATCTTACATAATTCTGCGTTGAATTTTGGCGTAGATTTTATATATTTAGCGTCGAGTTTAGCGCTGATCTTACATAAATTCAACGCATCCAACGCTAATCTTACATAATTTTGCGTTGAATTTTGGCGTAGATCATACATATTTAGCGTTGAAATTTAGCGTAGATCTTACATATTAAGCGTTGAAATTAGCTTTGATCTTACAAAAATTCAACGCATCCAACGCTAATCTTACATAATTTTGCGTTGAATTTTGGCGTAGATCTTACGTATTTAGCGTTGAATTTTAGCGTTGATCTTACATAAATTCAACGCATTCAACGCTAATCTTACATAATTCTGCGTTGAATTTTGGCGTAGATTTTACATATTTAGCGTCGAGTTTAGCGTTGATCTTACATAAATTCAACGCATCCAACGCTAATCTTACATAATTCTGCGTTGAATTTTGGCGTAGATATTACATATTTAGCGTCAAGTTTAGCGTTGATCTTACATAAATTCAACGCATCCAACGCTAATCTTACATAACTTTGCGTTGAGTTTTGGCGTAGATCATACATATTTAGCGTTGATTTTTAGCGTTGATCTTACATAAATTCAACGCATTCAACGCTATTCTTACATATTTTTACTTTGAATTTTGGCGTAGATCATACATATTTAGCGTCGAGTTTAGCGTTGATCTTACATAAATTCAACGCATCCAACGCTAATCTTACATAGTTCTGCGTTGAATTTTGGCGTAGATATTACATATTTAGCGTCAAGTTTAGCGTTGATCTTACATAAATTCAACGCATCTAACGCTAATCTTACATAACTTTGCGTTGAGTTTTGGCGTAGATCATACATATTTAGCGTTGATTTTTAGCGTTGATCTTACACAAATTCAACGCATCCAACGCTAATCTTACATATTTTTACCTTGAATTTGGCGTAGATCTTACAAATTTACCGTTCAATTTTAGCGTAGATCTTAAATATTTAGCGTTGAATTTAGCGTTGATCTTACATAAATTCAACGCATCCAACGCTAATCTTACATAATTTTGCGTTGAATATGGTGTAGATCTTACATAAGTTCAACGCATTCAACGCTAATCTTACATAATTTTGCGTTGAATTTTGGCGTAGATCTTACGTATTCAGCGTTGAATTTTAGCGTTGATCTCACATAAGTTCAACGCAATCAACGCTAATCTTACATAATTCTGCGTTGAATTTTGGCGTAGATTTTATATATTTAGCGTCGAGTTTAGCGCTGATCTTACATAAATTCAACGCATCCAACGCTAATCTTACATAATTTTGCGTTGAATTTTGGCGTAGATCATACATATTTAGCGTTGAAATTTAGCGTAGATCTTACATATTAAGCGTTACGATTTTACAGGCTCTCACTCTGCCTTGTGGTGCTAGAAGAAAACAGTAAAGAATTTAAGTGTAGGATGCATTCTTAAATTCGGACTTTGAAGAAGAAAAAGCTATATAGAAAAGTTAGTCAGAAATCTAGAAAAATTTTCTTTTGTAGATATTCTTTTTAAATTTCACCACAACCTAAATAAAGATAGTCATAAATTTGTACAGTTTATATTTGACGGCCGATTTTTGAAGTGTTTCTTTTGGGTATTATTGAAACCAGATCAATAGAACGCGCAATCATTTGAACAACTTGCGAACAAATTTTTTTGAACTTTTCCGACTTTGAAGCTTGCGCTCAAAGGTATTCTTTAATTTGGCCATGTTTTTTAAATAAAAGAGATGCTAACAGAGGAGTCAATTTTTAATGTGTTGACTCCTCTGTTAGCATCTCTTCAAACAAAAAAGGTTAAGTTCTAATCATATAGATACGTTTTTCCTAAATTTCTCATAACATATTTTTGTTATACATGCCATTATTTTGGTTAGGGCTGATTTGACCGAAAAATTAAAGGAAGTTTTTAAATACGTGATTTCCCGAAAAAGAAAAGAAATTAAAATTTTTAATTTAAAAAAGACGAAAAAATAATATTCGTTTCAAATCTGTTCTATTCCTCCTTACCGATTCTGAAAGCATGAGATATCAGATATACAAAAAAAACTTCATTTTAAAATTTTGGAAGGCCCTAACTTCATTTGTTGTCCTAATTTTATATAAATTTGAAATCAAAAAAATTCGTCGAAAATTTTAATGTGATGTTTGATTGAGATTCAGCATAATGTACGAATACTGAATACATGAATTAGACATACTTAGCACAAATATTCTTGCCAATCTGACAAAAGTTGACTTATCTTTTTACTTTAATTTTTGATGACTTCCCTCCACCGTTGTTTTTTCTCAAATTTTTTTTTCTAAATCTTGATTCAAACTGATTGTTACGGATTTCGCCAGAATGACAAATTAAAAAAAGCTGAAATTGAGAAATTAAAAAGAGAAAGATATTTGAATTTATCTCTCAATTTGCATGAAATCTTAAGTTAATCATGAAAATTATGTGCAGTCAATTCATGAAATCAAAATCATTTTGCACTCAATGTTTCGCCAAAATTTTTGACTCAATTTTTGATTAACTTTTTTGAGCTTCACAATTTTTGAAGCCACATTTTTGAGCTTTACAACTTAATATTGAAACGAAATATATCTTTTCCTCTCAGAACAGGAAAATTCTTGACAATTCTGACATTTGTTGGATCATTCTTTGCTGCGCAGATTCTCACACGAGCCATCTTGTTTCCTACCAAATCACCATGCTCGACGCTAATTTGCCGGAAGGACCTTAGCTGGACCCACGAAAAGACAGTAAGTCGACTTTCCCTAGTACCGTGTAATCAAAGTCAACATTAGACCTATGCTAGAATTATATTTCAGTATGTTTGATTGTCGAAGTCTGGATTAGGGGTGCATCTTGCGGAAATCTTGCTTCTAAAAAATGCGCACTTAAATTCTTAAATCCTCATTTCGTAATCCGGAAGTATTTATATGCAGTTATTTACCAAGAAGGTTTTCTGTCATTTCTGCCTATTGAATATTAATGCTAGACTTTCGCATCCATGTCTTAACTTTTTTAATTTACATACTATGTAATTTTGGTCCCACGAACCCCATGGTGCGTCCATTTTCGGTCCAGGACAAACTTGATTCCATCTTAGACTGAAACTCTGGATTTGCTGAACATTTGTATCGCGCAAAACAGTGAAAAGTTCGAGGATAAATCTGTTAGGCAAGTAATAATTTGAAACCACTGTACACCATCACATTTCATAGCCCATTAACTTGAAAAGTTTCAGACAATTATCAGATTTGGCAGCCTCAGAACTAGTTTTTCTATACAGTTTACTTCTCTTGGCCTCTGGTCTTTTTCCTGAGTATCCATCTCCCATCTCTGGAACCACAAATCTCTGTATCCACATTGCAATTTCATTACTCAATGATTTGTACAGATATGATTTGGCAAAGTGTGTGATATAAGCCGATCCATTGGATGAGAATTGCTCTTTCTTCACCAGAAGAGTTCTTTTTGATGCGCTAACTTGGGCTGCTGACGCTCTAACTAAAAATAATTATTTCTTGAATGATTCACACTAATTGAAGTTATGGTAACTTCACCTTAAAAAATCACTTAACTCACCTTAAATGTTAGGGTAAATCTGCCTTTCTTTAACTCACCCTAATTCAGCCTAACCTTACTTCAACTTTACCTTTAAAGTTAACATCTCACTACCTTAGCAAAAACGCGTAATTTCAATCCAAATTACCTTAAATTTACCTTAATTTTTTTAGTTGGTGGGCAAAACAAATCTGAGCACGAAAAAATCGGTTACTTTGTTCAACAATCAAATGAGTAAACCAATCGTAATTAAGTACCATTTGTTAACTATATTTTGAGAGATATTCAACTGATTATCATTTTTGATCATAACAGACGCTTTCAATGTTACGTAATAAACTATTAGTGACGTGTTAACAGAATCCCATTCGCATTTAAGCTCGCATCTTGAACAAATCGTGTATAATCAATCTCATTGTGTTGATTCTGCTAGACTCTAATTGAGAGATTATGCAAACTAGAGCCTAGTGATCTCGGATCCCTAGAGATTAAAGCATTTAAAGTCTTGCAAGTGAAGGCATAGTTATCTTCCATTTTGCTTTCCAAAATTTGCTAAGTCCATCTTGAAAAGTTCACGGGCTTCAATAGTAAACATTGGCACCCTCACCTGTTCGTATTAGTTGAAGTTGAGAACCACATACACCGTCAATTGACTCCATCGGGAAGTTGATCATTTTGCTAAAAATAAGAACATTTAGCCAGTGTCAATATCAAATACAATCTGAGGTACATCGAACAAAATGACCGCTGATCAAAACGCGTTTTTGCATACAAGGGAAACGATCGTTCAAACCCGAATATTCGAAGTCTTAATTTGCCTTTTTTGTTGCAATGATCTGACCGGATGTGTTTTAAAATCGTATTTAGAAAAATCAGAGACAATCTATCCTTGACTAAAATGCCACTACTGCTTTAAACAATCAATTCCAGTTGTTGTTGATTTGCGTAGGGTACAATAGCAGAAGATTGGACCTTACTTGGATGTGAGGACTTTTCTGGGGTCCCTGATTAGCACAAGAATGATGAGGTCAGGATGTGCAGAGAGAAGTCTGCTGTACAATTTCAACTGCAGTCTCTGAGACAGTTGATAGGCTCTGATTGTCTTCACAATCCTCAGATCTGACTGGCCACAGTGTGAATCAAAGAAGTTTCTGCACCTCTCCTATGGTGTTAAGAAGAGGCGTTCTCAAAAAAATTATGGTTTGAAGAGGTAACACCACTGAGTAATATAGTTTGTTTTTTCTATGAAACTCAGATTTTTAGAGGAGTAAAATTGTTTGTCGTTATTGCAGAATTTTTGAGTTATGTCATAATAAAATTTTCCCCGGTAAAACTAACTTTTTATACATATTGGAGAACAACAAATTGTTTTCATCGAAAAAAGGTGCTATGCACACAAAAGTACAACAAGTAATTGGTTGAAAAATTGAATAAATTTGTAGAAAAAAGTAGACTATTTCTCTACATATATGTGAATTTGCGACAGGTTGATCGCCACGACATTCCACCCCAGAACCTGTGAAAAGTAGTTTTAATAATTGCTTCCCAATACATGGGAAATTACATACTGCAGATTTTTTCAATTTTAAGCAAGAAGTTTGAGCTCATAAATTTTACGTTAAAATTTACTGCACAAAAAAAATCGTTTACAGACACATAAAAATCGAAATAATACTTTGAAAGAATAGGTTTTCATTTTCGTACTTTGGCCAATTTCAGTTAATCACAATTTGCAGTCATTGGAAATTGTTCGACACTAAGCGAATCTTGCTGTCCTACAAGATGTCGTGGACAACGCTAACGGATTTGTGAAATCTACTTACTATCTGTCGTAAGTAGGATTTACACGGATTCTACTTAACTTTTCATTTGGACAATTCGAAACGTAGCCTTGTAGGTGCTTTTAATAACTTAGTATAATTAAAACTCACAATATACGCGTAGTTCACGCGCATGAAAATTGCATTAGATTAGCGATAATTAGAACCCAACTACAACTACAACCAACAGTTAGACCTTCTGCGAACCAACAAGACGAAGACCAAGACAATAGAAGAAATTGGAGAAGCAGGAGAAGCATTGTAGGAGCTAGAGACTTCCTGAGAAGTGAGAAGAAAACCTGAGAAGTGACAAGAAAAGCTTCAGAAGTGGAGAAGCAGGAAACAGACAAAAAAGAAGACAAAGGAGCGAGACCAGAAGCAGTAGCCCTTGCATAGGGAGTATTTTAGGTGCATTGAAGCCTTACCAGTTGCTTAGTAACTCGTCCGCAAATTTGCTTGTGGTGTGAAATGGTGCGTTTTTTGCTCTTTTCTCAGCATAGGCTAGCTCAGTGATTTAATAGACAACTCTAGATTAGCACCCGAGAGCGTGTACAGCTCCCTATAAGCTAAAAAGATATCGAATTAATATTATAAAAATAAGACTAAGGGTCTTTGCATTTTTTCTTTTACAGGATAAGTGTTATTGCAGAAATTAAAATTTTTACAATTTTATAGAATAAGTGTTTTTGCAACTTTCAATATAGAAGAAGCGTTGTAGCAACTTTTAACTTCTATAGCATAAGTGTTTTTGCAAATTTTGATTTTGCCATTTTCAGTGCAATAAAAGCTAAATTAAGTTGTCTATATTTAAGCCGACTCCCGGCGCCGGGTAACACGCAAAAAAAATTCAACACATTTCCTCCTTCAAAACCCAAGAAAACCCAAGTCACAGACAAGAATAATCCCTTTGCCCACAAACGCGCAGAGCCGCAAACCAGCACCCCTTCCATCCTCACCTTCCATCCTCACTCATTTGACCCATATTGATCGACCCACTCCGATGAAAGCATAGTTTTGGGTTCAGAGATAGATTTAGGTTTAGATCCAAAAACCAAAACCGGCAAAGACAACCCAACCGAAAATGGAACAGGTTTTACTAGAGCCCAAAACTAGGCCTTGACGCATGCAAAAGAGTCGAAACCGCTAATAAACGTCACAATGTAGAGAAACAAAAGCAAACACTAATTACAAACAAATCGAGTACGTTAATATTAAGGGAGAGAGACCTCGACTAGCTGCCTTTGCCAAAACCATGATAAGAATTACTAACCAAAGAGACCTGGGCAATGTAGGAGAAATGCCAATGAAATAGAGCTTCTCTATAAAACCCAAGAATAAAAAAGCATTCACTTTGCTTACAACACAAAACATCAAACAAGAGTTTCAAAAGCACAAATTAAACGTTAACTCTAACAACAAAAGCCAAGAAAATGTAACTCCATGCTGCGTAATTACAAAACTGTTTCTAGACGTCAGCCTAAATGAACAAAGAATTAAATCCAAAAAAATTTTTAGAGTAAAAAGAAGCGTAACAAATCAAGAAACAAGACTAGTTAGAGTCCTGACAACCAAAGATGAAAACCAAGCAAAAAGCAATCACTAATGGGTAGTTTTGTGTCTGCAAAAATTCAAATATGAACCGTAAAAGCAGCAACCAAAGATAGTGCAATGCTACAAATGCAAAGCACATGGTCACATAGCAGCAAACTGCGACAACGCACAAAGATGTCCGAGATGCGGTGGACACTACCACATCAAAGACTGCAACCAATAAAAACTTGCTGCACAAATTGCAAAGAAAAGCACGGCGCTGCATATAAAAGCTGTCAAAAATACAAGAAGTGAAACAACAAGCGCATGCCGCGTCATATGCAGAGGCTCTCGAAAAAAACATAGAAGACAAAGAACACAGGGAAAGATCACAAAAATAGCTTGTGATGCACAGATGCAAATTGAGAAAGACCTTGAAAATATACTAACGAATCACTTTAGCAAACTTGAAAGCAAACTAGAGCAGATAACAAAAAGCGTAAGTGAGCGACTTAGAGTCGATTTCAAAGCCAAATGGACCAATTAAACGCAAACTTCCGAAACACAGTAAAACTAAAAGAAAAAACCACAGAAAAACCTCGTAGAACAGTTACGAAAGACCTTACAAAAGGGTTATGTGAAATTTCAAAATTCAACAAACTGTCAGTATAGGAGGGAAAATGAGACAAAAACTAAATAAGCTCAACGACTTAAAACCAGAACAATCAGCACTAAAACAAACAACACCTTGAAACAATTTAAAAATAAGAACCGTTTAAAACTATTAAAAAAACAAGGCAACTAAAATGTCGCGATAAAATTCAAATAGAAATATTAGATCTACTGCAAAAACTCAAGCCGACATAGCTTACCTCAACAAAAGCAACTTAGGTAAGAAAAACCACCAAAACTTAGAAGGCTATACCATAGCAGGAAATACCAAATACAGCCGTTCAGGTTCTGCAATTTACATCAAACACCGATTAAATTACGAACTTATAGAAACGAAGACAAATGAATCAGAAAGCCATCAAAGTCAAAAAAGTATCACAATAAAAACATTTGGAATCTACATAACAAACATCTATGTATCACCACAACGAGAAAAAAAGGGCCAAATTACAAAAATACCAAACAACGTAGCCCACTTAATTCCTGGGGACATCAAAATAAAAACCTAATGATTGGAGTCAATGACCTAATCACTAACATAACAGGAAAAATAATTGAATAATAGATTGACGAAGAAAGCTATATAATACTTAAAAAATATGAAGCTATGCACAAAGATGGTGGAACACTAGATGTGCACCTAGCCAACTCTAAACTAAAAAGCTTATTTGATAAATTTTAAGTCTTCAAGGAAAGCCCTAGTGATCATTACCCAAATGTGCGCAGCTATAACATTCATAAACCAATCCAATCACATAATAAAATTAACTGGGAAAAGTTCAAAAAACATATCCTGCATAATTCAGATAACCTAAATGGGGACATAACAAACAAAATAGACTTAGAAAGAAACACAGACAAAAATTACACAAAATGTTCGAGCTGAATACAAAAAAAAATATATGTGAATAAACTCATAGCTCTAAAACCACCAAATAAAAAAGCTGACAAGAGAATAACATCAGTTAGAAGAAAAAACAAATTAAGAAAATTAAGAAGAGGCAACAAAGAAAACCAATTGACAATAAAACCAAGCTAGAAATGGTAACAATTTTTGAAAAGCTGCAAAAATATTACTTAAACAAAATCAGAAAAAAAAATTGTTAATCAATAATCAGGAAGCTGCATATGCCTTCGCCGAAAAACAAAAAAGAACGATGGAAACAAACGAATCAAAAACAGATAAAGCAAAGCACCACGAGAACACTGTCTCATTAGAACAAACATCAAGGCAACCAATCTGAGTGAAGAAGGAAGAAAACACACAGATGAAGAACCTGCAACTTTAAAAAATATATTAAAAAATCGTAAAATATTGTACCTGGACCTGACGGAATATGCATGCTACCAGATGATAAAGCAACCACCATTAGAAAAAAAAAGAAATTTTAGCACAAACGATTCAAACATCAAAATAATTAGGACATGGACCAGACCAATGGAAAACTACAACTGCAGCAATGATAAAAAAAGTAGGAAAAGATCACAAAACGATGAAAGGATAAAGACCATTATCATTATTATACAGCCTAAAAAATTATGCGAGAGCATTGTAAAAGAGTTTGGAAAGTCGCGATGAAAAATTAAACTTGTTCGGCGATCAACAAAGCGCCCACAGTTCTGGCAGACGCACAACAGACAATCTTCTAACGCTAACAGAAAAAACAGCAACAAGCTTTAAATCGAAGGACGCCACAGCTGCTGCCTTCTTAGAGAATGGGCTTCTTTTGACTCTGTGTGGCACGAAGATATTTTTTACAGGCAAATTCAGACTACCACACCGTGGTTGATCACAAAAAGAACTAGAAGCTTCCTAAGTAACAGAAAAATCCAAGCAAAATAAATGCTTTTTAAAATGCTTTACACCCGAAGCAGAGATCCCCCAAGGGAGCAAAATACGCCCAATTTTGTTCAATATGTATGTTAGCAAACTGAAATGTAAAGATACCTCAATTTCGCAATATGCAGATGATATCGCTATATACAAATCGGAATCGAAGACTTAGAAAAATCCTGCAATAAATGGATAATACTCCTCAACGGGGGAAAAACAATATAGACTATTTTAACTAGACAATTACTGAACACAAATCTGAGGCTAAGATTAGGGTCAGAAAAAATTAACGTAAACAACAAGGCAATATTTCTCGGACTTGACCTCAATTATAAATTGACCTGGACAAATGTCAACAAAGTATTTTAAAAAAAAATGCAACAAAAGATCAACATGCTAAGACATCTTAAAGCCAAAAACCTAGAATCTATTATTATTATTATGTACCTATATAAAACAATGGTAAGACCACTATACATGTATGCAAATGCAGCTTGGGCAAATTTAACAAAAATAGAGCTTGGGCAATTGTTATATGCAAGCTATAAGACTTGCATATAACCTGCCAATGTGGATTTGTATAGATGAACTACATCAAATAGGAAACTCGGAAACAGTAAGCAAAACAATCCGAAAATTAAGCTCGGAATACCTTGCAAAGGCCACAAAACAAATTTAAAAAATCAAAAACATACTAGAAAAACATTTGCTAACTTGGAGCCAGATCAAGTTGTATCAAACTCCTTTGCAAAATTATAAAGGGGAAAAATTAATTAAACAACGGTGGATGGGGACTTCCTGGGGTATGACTCGAGACGTTAGCTGAAGCCATTCAAGAAAAAGAAAAAAGAAAAGGTCAGGAAAGAAAAAAACACCAAAAACTGAGGCCAAATTCCAAAACCAAAGGTGGATACGGATGTCTTGGGGTAGGACTCGGGACGTTAGCTGAAGCCATCAAAATAGTGGCAAAATTATTTCAAAACCTAAATCAGAAAAAAAGAAAGGGAAAAGAAAAAACTGGATGCGGACGTCTTGGGGTATGAGTCGAGATATTAATTGGAGCTATAAAAAAAAGTAGCAAACTCTCCTCAAAAATCTAAATCAAAGCAAAACAAAGTCGGATGCGGACGTTTTGAGGTATGAGTTGAGATATTAGTTGAAGCTATCAAAAAAGTAGCAAATTCTCCTCAAAAATCTAAATCAAAGCAAAACAAAGTCGGATGCGGACGTTTTGGGGTATGAGTCGAGACGTTAGCTGAAACCTTCCAGAAAAACACTGCCCGGGCTAAACAATTTTTTCTATTTTTGTATGTAAATTCCTTTACAGCACCCTATATGCTTTTTAAGAATCTGACAAGCCAAAGATCAGATGGAAACATCAGAAATATCAGTGTGGGAGATAAGACTGATCACGGGAATCAGTCTAGTTCTTTAAGCTGATCTATCTCCAGGATACCAGTACGGGAGGGCAGCATGAACGTGGGAAACATGCAGAGGCCTTGATACTGGCCCCACACTCTAACTCGAGGGTACCAGTAAGGGAGGGCAGCATGATCATGGGAATCATGCTGAGGCCTTGATACTGGCCCCACACTCTAACTCCCGGGGTACCAGTAAGGGAGGGCAGCATGATTTTGGGAATTAAGGTTAGGCCTTGATACCGGTCCCACGTTACAGCCTGGGAACAACCACAGCTTGGGAACAACCACTCATCCCAGCAAGGGCAAAAATACCCGCCTCAAAAAGAGGCAGACAACCAAAAGCCGTTGGACTCTGAGTGCACAAGCACGCTTCTTTTCCTTTGAAAGGGAGGACTGGCTGCCGGTGGTGTTCTGAGGGTGCCTCTCTTTCTTTATTCTCTAATGACTTTTTTCTGTCTTCTATTTGCTATAAGCATCAAAACCAGGGGCAAGTCACTATGCTCTCAGTGCACAAGCTGGTTGCTTGTCCTCTGAAAATGGCGGACTGGCTGCCGGTGGTGCACTGAGGGTGCCTCTCTTTCTTTCTTTCTTTCTTTAATTTCTCTTTTCTTTCTTGTTCTCTAAAAACTCTGTACCTTCTCTCTCTCTCAAACTCTTCTCCTTTTCTCACACTCCAAGGCTCCCTCTATCCTTCCCCGAATACACAACAAAGACCCCTGAAATCCCACAACAAGTATCCTATCCATACCAATCTCACTGCCTCCATCCTCCAGACAAGCAATCAAGATAAACCGCCAGAAACAAACGAATATACTGAAACCAAATGCAAACCAAAGTGATAGCGCGGTTCAAAAGGTGGTGAAAGCTACCACCTGAGAAATCGCAATTAGCAGTTCACTGCTAATTGAACACATTAAAAATCAAATCAAAACCTTAGATTAGGGAGAATTAGATGGAATTTTAAGCTAGCGGGCCGAGATACGTTCACTCGGCCGACTTACAAATGAGCCGAAACGATTATTAGCCGACAATTGAGCAACAACCCCGCCCAATTGATTTCATGATAATTAACCTTGCACAATTTTTAATTTGAATTACATGACTCTCTGACTGATTTTCTCATCAGGCGTCAAAATTAGCTGACTTTTAGTCAACAATTGAGCAAATTAAGGTAAGCATTGTTCACAGGGGATAATAAAGATTACATATACTAAGATTGATTGCGGGTTTCACCTACAAATATGCAAGTTTGCGCCATAAATATTTGGTCAAAAAACCCTTAATGGTCCCTTGAAAGACTAGTTTTGCTAATTTCTGTGATTTTATGTGTCCACCAAAAATGATTATTGCACACGATTCTCGTACGACCAATGGACTGTCGCAAATAGGTGCGTACAAGTTCTCGAACTGCCACAGAAGGGAAAAACTGCGAAATTATGAGGAAGATTTTATCGACATATGAAAAAACGTGGGTTGATCAATAGTGGATATGAAAAGATCGAAGGTCAACCTTTGAAAAGACTTTGTATTGACTTTGTTACTGTTCTCGACCACGTAATTAAGGTAGGGAAAATACCCACCTTTGACTTTATTGGTGATATCATTTTGTCGACCCTTCCACTAGGGTAATGCATATCTCAACTTGTGTAAATATAGTACCTGTTCGTATACGGCAGTCCTCTGAGGTATCTGTGACTGCTGCTGTTGGTAGACACAGAAGTGGTGATAGTAGACAACTGACTCCATCTTCTCTGGCACATGGCAGGACAGGAAAGAGTCCAGAATACCATACACTGTTTGAAAAGTGTCCTCCGAATCATTTCTAAATTAAATCTCATCAACTTACCCATTCTTTCTATAAGAGTTGAAGAAAAACTGCTTGAGCTAGGTACCTTCGGACAAAAAATTTGTTCGGAGGGGGCGTGGGGGGAGAGTTACAGGAAAAGGTTTCCCAGATTCCTTTAGTTTAAACATGAAAAACTCTGCGGTTAAATAGCAAAAGAGAAGACTTTTAAGAGGTCATAGGTTATACTCACTTGAGTCTGATCCGTTCTCGTATATCCCAAAGTGGTTCAAATGTGTAGAAGGAATTGGCTGATATTTTGGACAGTGAGAGACCAAATATGGATGAAGCACTTCTGGCAAGACTTGTGATAAGAACCTTCTTGAAGGCTGTTTTCATCAATCCATGGGAATGATGCTTTTGGCCTTCCTTTAGAGGAGAAATTGGTTTGAAATGAGTTCCGATTCCTGTAGTTGACAGTTTCCCAAAGGATGTTGAATTAGAATTGCAATTCACTGCTTTGTTTGGTCTCAGTTTTTCACGCCTGAAGAAAGAAATCTTCGTAGTTTTATTTTCGTCAAATATCAAACAGGAGAGCTTCTAAATAGGGGAAAAGCTGCAGCAACTTCTCAAAGAGTGCAGTTGCTGTGCAAAAACAGTGCGATACATAATATATAATGCCCGGATAAATAATTCGAAAGAAAAATTGGAATCAGAGAGTTTTCAGTAATGGAATGAAAGAAATTAATCATTTATCGAAATTGTTATCGAAATTGATCATTTATCGAAATTTATCATTTATTTTTTTTCAGTTAAAGTTTTCTCTTTTCTTTCTAAGTTTTTAGCTGCATCACCCCGCAAGGGTCATGGTGACAGGGGTAATGGTAAGACCCATATCTATTCAAAATTTGTACCAACTGTTTATAGGCGAAAAACACAGAACATTATGGGTCGAATTGATTTTTTTGGTTGTCCGTATGTTTTTTTTTCAGTAGTGTGCTCTGCTTTATGCTAAGAACAATCAGTCAAAGATAAGCAGTTCTGGTAATTTATCTGTTCTTCCCACGAAACCTGTCCCATTTCAATAAATCCTGTTATCTTGGTAATTCCCACCTTCAAAAACACAGTCATGACGCTAATTCCCGGTTTGTCAACCCTGGTGATCACTCTATTTTATGATAAAATGCCATACCAGTAATCTTCCTGGATTGCGCCCGCTGAACCCACTAAAGCCCTCTATTTTTTGCTTTCCCTGGTAACATCCTAACACCATTCCTGGTAATCCGGTTACAAAATCAGGTTCCTGCCAAAAATTGTCAAACCATGGAAAATCCCAAGAAAGTTTCACACAAGGCCTAGAAATCAGCGGGAATGTGTCAAAAGTATTGACGCATTATATTTTTTATCCAAAGAATTTCTCATTTCATTCACTTCTCCCCGATTATAGTTTTGGAATTAACCGTTCATAATTTTCATGAAAATAGAGGAGGAATTTCAATGTCTGGATATGATTAGCAAATTAACGTAAGAATTCTATTTAGATCTTCTTCCGATATCAGTTCCCGGACTTGAGTGTCAGAGCATTTCAGCGTTGAAGTAGCACATTTAAAGCGTAAGAAATTAATTCAGTTTTGAAAAATTGCATCCCCAGAATATTTTAGTTTTTTATGTGCAATTTTTCTTCAGTATTAATATATTGTGAGGTCATAAAAATCGCCCAGACTAAACTCATCTCGTTTATTCTGAAAACTACAACCCAAAATTAAGTCTGAGCAGAATAATGTCATACTTCTGTAGCTTATAACTGGTAATTACTATAGTATTATACACACAATTTACGCATAAGCTAGTTTATAGCCAATTACCAGAGAGGCTATCTAGCTTTGTGGTTACTAATTGCTACGCAAAGCAAATGCTACAAGTACGCACGCAGTAGTTTGCGTCACATAAAAAGCCAACCATGTAGGTTTGAGTTAAGCTGAACATATTATTTTTCATCCTCTAATTTTTACTGAAAACTGTCCAGTGAAACGTGTTATATGAACAGAGTACTGAAAATCCTGAAAAACAAAAACTGATTCAGCGCTGATTTGCTCTGCCACCGTCCTCCGGGTTACTCTTACAATCTGTTTGATTATCTGATTCTAGTTCTCACAGTTTCCGCTCGTAGAACACCAACATATAACATATCCAGTGCCAATCAAATGCAACTGTCAAAAAATGAAAGGTGTACATTAACGGACATATAGGTGATAAACTAAACGATTTTAATAAACTTAATTAATAGGTTTTTGATATTATATTCCAATTATGTTCTTACTGTAAGTGCCTCTAATAAACAATTTGCTTGGGGAGATCGCGTGGGTGACAGACCGCGCTGAAATTTTATATAGAAACAAACGCTTAAATTTAAGATAAAACCTCAAAAATAGTTGACAAAATAGTTTGTTTAAATGCAAATTCTTCAGTAATTCTGCACAGTTTCAAGCATAAAAATGAACAATTTAAACTATAAGGCCAAAAAACTTCAAAGAAATCAATTATTTCGTTTCTTAAATTTTTATTGAAAAAGCAATTCTATATGTCTCTCTGTTTTCTGCTAGTTAAAAACCAATGAAAAAATCAATTTTTTTGTATCAAATAGATATTGTGGAAAAGGGACGTGTTCAGGCAATTTAGAGCTCCTAAAATTGCAAAAATCCACATTGACAATGTAAAATTAAAAGCAGAAAATTATATTATTTTCTTCATTCTAGAGTATTTTTGTTAAAATGTCTTTTCATTTGATGAAAGAAACCATCCTAAAGCCTTGAATTTTCACAACTTTGGAGATGTAATAAAAGAACGGTTCATGGAATAAACATGAAATCAACTAAATTTGTTTTTGAAAAAAACGAAGGAAGTTGTTTCATATCTATTTATTTGTATTCTTTATAATGCCAGAGCAGATATTTCTAACTAATCATCTCTAACATAATAAAATACAGATTATTTTGAGAGTTAGACAGTTCATGGTTTGCCAGGTTGAAAAGCTTACACATGTTCATAATTTCTGATATTGAGAAAAAAAAATTCACTTCTGTCGTTTTTAAAACTGCTCTTCAAATTGATCATTTATAGTCTGTTGTCGTTTCTGTAAATTGAAAAAAATTGTTTAATCAGGGTGAAATTCCTCATATGAAAAAGAATCTCGTCATTTGCACCCGGGGCCGATTTCAAACGAAAATTTTATTGCGATGCTTGTGTTGCTATATAGGTGCCTGCCACATATTGATAAACAGGAACATGATAACTGCCATAAACAGTCAAACAGGATACCAGTGACACAAACACATACCAGTCCAAAAGCCAGTTGTTCAATCTGTTTTCTTGTACGATAACTGTTGGATAACCATGGACGGTCTGCGGAAACGGCAGCTGGGCGAGACGACAGAGTTTGTTAAGATAACGACGGCCCAGGGAGGAGTTTCGCATTCGGCCTCCAGACTCGTTTTGGTCTTTTACACAACTTTTAATGAGTTTTACGCTCCGGTCTCAAGCAATGTGTGTCATGTGAAAGCCATAGAGGGCGTATTTTAGAGTTGTCATTTTGATTTCCGGACACAAAATTGCTTCTCTAGGACTTTTTTCTCATTTCTGTAGAATACTAAAGTAGATGTATGCGGGACAGTTGACTTGCACGGGTAATGGAGGTAACAACGCGGATAGGGTGGGGGAGCTATGTAGATTGGTAGACAGATTCCTGGGGACAAATTACTTGATAAGGAACCTGGTTGGGGGGGGGGAGTGGGTGGGTATAGATCGGCGGCAGGGTGAAGGCGTTGGGGAAAAAGGGGGCGGTTTACACGGAGAGAGAAGATAGGTTGAAAGGGGATGCAGTAAATGATGAAGAGAGTAGCAAGATACTGACTTACATTGGAAACTAGTTATTGCCCGGGTCAAGGTTATGTCAAAAAATAATGTAAGATTAGCGGTGAATAGCGGTGAAAAAAAAACTTTTTTCACCGCAAAGCGCCCGCATCTTTTAGCGTTGAATGCGCTGAAAGCGGTGAATTTTTGTAAGAATTGCGTTGAATTTCGCGGTGAAAAATTTTTTTTAACCGCATTCACCGGAATTCTTACAAAAAAGACACTGTCGTAGAAGGGTTCGAACCTCTACCTCATGCGTGTCACCAACTTCGTAATCCACTGCGCCATCTGTCACTTACTTCAATGATATTTCCTGTGAATATAAGATAAGCGTTGAAATTAGCGCGATGAATATTTGTAAGATTTGCGATTTTAGCGGTGAAAAATTTTTTTTCACCGCATTCTGCTGGTAGCGGTGAAAAATTTTTTTTCACCGCATTCTGCTTGTAGCAGTCAAAAAATTTTTTTCACCGGATCCTGCTTGTAGCCGCGAAAAATTTTCTTTCACCGCTTAAGCGCTGAAAAACAATTCTTCACCGCTTAAAAGTTTTTTTTTCACCGCATTCATCGCATTGAACGCAAATCTTACACTTTTATTCAAATTCACCGCAAATCTTATATCTTTTAGCGATTTTTAGCGGTGACACCTCGACCCGGGTGCCCGGGTTTGACAACGGAAGCTTATGTTTCCAAAAAAGTCAAAACGGCAGTCGTGAAGATAAGTCATGATCATACTATTAGTCATATCATACAATTTTTTTGAAAGCTCTTAAGATATTCAAACATATTTACAACAAACCAACAAATAATGCCTAGAAAGACAGAAGTTACAAAATTGGTCTTATTCAATTCAGTATTGAAAAGATTTTTCTTTTTCAGTATTGAAAATTTAGGTATATGTATATCCAGAAAATAACAGCAGTAGGGGAATAGTGCTGTGCAAGCAGCTATATGACGGATGGTTTACTCAAATAACAGGGAAAGTAGGACAAAAAAATTGACCAAGTTTAGACAGTTTTGCGTGTCAAAATCACCCAAAAAAAACTATCAAATTATTTAGCGATGTGAATCTTGAGAAGAATCTCATTAGCACTTGACAAAGCTTGATAAGATCTTGGTAAGATTTTTGGTGAGAAAAATTGGATATATGTAATATAGCTCTCAATTATTTGAAAAGTTTCTATGTTTTTTTTTCAATCGTTTGTTAATGATGGATAAAACCGTATCGGCTGACTTAGCAAAAAATTGAAATCATCAAACCAATTAATGCCGTTCCCTATCGCCAATCTATGGCTTCCTGCTCCCTTGAACTTTTCTGTATCTCCTAAGCTCTCAACGGGGTGTTAGGCTGGCTTCCAATCTAAAGATAATTTTTTCCTATTAGAAACAAAACAACCTTGTAATGTTCCAGCATAATCATATATTCTGATCAATTTATTTTATTGAGACCACTAGCGCCAAGAAAGTCTCTATATTCTCTTCCATAATTCACTGTTGTCGTATTAAGATCTTGAATAGTTTTAGTAAGAATTCTTCCTGTGGAATTGTGATAAGATCTTTGTAGCAATTATTTTAGTCATGTGGTCTTTGCGTTAGGGCAATTTTACGCTTGACAGGTTTTCGCCTGGCCCATTTGACTTCTTGTCGTCAAAAACAGGATAAACAGTTAGTAATCGGAGGCCTTTAAGTGGCCGAGCAGCTCTCAAGTAGTCTTACGTTTTACTAGTCTGTAAGTATATGATTCACCGAAACTGCTTTGAGGAGACAATTTGAAGCTGTTGATGGCGGTTCTTAGTCTTAAAATTTTGACCACCTCTTTCATCAATCCCCCGTCACTCCACGCTCCAACAACCCCCCCCCCACCCCCGTCTACCCCTTCCAACCCGTCAATTTGGACCCCCATCTCGTCCAGCTCTCCCACAATCTTGCCCCCAAATGCTTGAAACCCCCCTCACTCCGCTCGCCTTCACCCTAAGCATCCCTAAGCCCCAGCTGGCTACTGCCGAAGCCCACTGCTCGCCAGTCGTTTGAGATCAATTCACCCGACGTTAGTCGGTTATGTTCATGATTTATCAGGAAATTTCCACTGTCAAGTTCTAGAGACCTTTTGAGTTTGAGCCTAAAAACATGATCTTGAAAGACTTGTCTGTGTGTTTCAAGTTTCGTTTCATTGGGTAAAAGGTCATCAGAGCTACAAAGGTGTTTAACGTAAAAAAATTAAAAAACTAAAATTGCTACAAAAATCTATGTGAGGGTAATATACAAAAAAATTCAAATTTGACACTAAGCTTCTAATATACCCTTTAGATGCCAAAACCGAACCCGAAAGTGCGAGTACTTGCAATCATTTGTTGAACAAAACCTCTGTAGTCTAAGAAGCTAAAACTGAAAACGCTTACCATAATCATGCATGATCGCAATCCTCTCTTTTCTAACTCACTTTCGTGCTCTCGACTTTTACTTGACCTAAACACTTGTTTCCGCGCGCAGCAGTGGCTTTTACATCCGGTTTCACTGACACTTAAAAAAGCTATGATCACGATAACTCCTTCTTGGAGACAAAGAAACCTGAAAAAAACCAATGATCTCCCTGCAAGTCTCAGAAAGTGCGACGATATTAAAAACTCTACTCACCAGAACGTTATGACGGTAATTAGGAGAAACGCAGCATAAACAGATTTCAATTTTGTCATTGCCAGGTTATTAAATTTGAAAATTTCAACTTTACAAAATCTCTTGATTTTATTTGCAACGGTTTTGATAAACAAATCACTAATACAGAAGTACACAGGATTGGGCCATTTGTAACAACCTGTCATTATTGATAATTAATTTGTTATATGATTTTGAGCGGAAGTTTGTTGAGATTGGAGAATATGGTCAACTATTTATTCTATCTATAACAAAATGAGTTTTGAGTAATGCGCAATGGCCGATGTGTAAGGCAAGAAACCACCAATAAGTAATTAATTAGTCATTGGAATCGATTAGAATGGAAAGAAATTTGGGAAAAGAGAGGGGAGCATAACAGTCGCATGCGGTATTAAAGTAAATTCAAATAACCGCAATTGATTTCAGAATCGTTAATTATTCATTCAAAGTTGGCCGATGAATAAAAAATATTACGTAAAATGTGGACAAGGTTCGACGCGAAGAACACATTAAAAACTGTGGCTGTACGTTTGATGTTAGAAATTGATGTTAGACAAAAATTGATGTCAGAGAAAAAATTCAGAACTATCTGTTTTTATAGGAAAAACTATTAGCGTGTATATCTGTTCTCTAAATTCATAGCCTGCGGTATACTAGAACACTTTGTATTAAACTTGGGACTACTCAACTTGGGGCAGTTTGTAAAGTGTACTTTTTGGTTTCATTGTCTGTTGGTGACTTTTATTTTACAGAAAACATGAGCTGTTTAAGAAATATTCTTTCTATCTTTGTTTTTTCCAACAATAAATCAGACAGAAGCATAGGGAAAGTTTATTTCCCCGTTCGTCCCTGTTGCCAGTTTTACCGAGAAATCAAAAACGGGTATAAGAAAGGGTGGTCCAATTAATTTAAAGGATAATTTCAGGTAAGTTAAGGTACCTGGTTGACAAAAAGTTTAAATCAGAGAACTTTTAAATAATGGAGATTCGACTTCATTCGTTCCAAAATCGTACGAAAAAGATGACCTTTATCTTTCAGGTAATTTAATGCGCTTTTTTTACGTAAATTTACCTTAGGTTTTTGTGGGTGTGTGAAAAGATAGGTGCATGTATTAGTAGGGTGTGTCACCTGGTGTTTGGTATTTTTGGCAACAATGCTGATTGCGAACATTAGACAATAGTATCTGCTGCCTATTATTTTAAACAACCTTCAATCAAAGGCTTGCCACAATGCCATCCACAAATTGAAATTTCGATTGTGTGGGTTTGTTAGCTCAAAATCAAGACGGACCCAACTGTGTGCGTCAAACTGCTGCTACGCCGACGCCGTAATTAATTGAATGGTTTCACTGGTTGAACTGCAGTTGAGCGAATCCGTAAAAAGATATAATAAAAAAAGTAAACATGAGTTTTAACCAAATAATTTATTATTCCAAAACACAAATACATTAAAGTTAAAGAAGTTCTTGATTTAGTCTCGTAAATAATGCCAACTGAAATTGTATATCCATACATGTACATATAATGAAAAAAAATGTTTAGTTGGAACCTTAAACTGAACGTGAGAACTAAATGGGCAAACAAGGTGGGAAGTTTTCACAAGAACTCCTAACATTCAAGAGAAAACTATCATGTCTCTTCTCTGTGAAAGGGAATATAATCTTGTTAGTAAATAAATAAGTATGTGAACAAGCTGTTTTTCCGTGGCCAATAAGTAAATGGATTCCAGTAGATTTGGTTTCTAATTGGTTATATTGGATAAATAGTTTTGGAAACACCTGCCATGAACAAGACGTACTTAAACTCTTGAACATTTGACAAGTCTATGCGCTTCAAAACTGTTAAAAGGAATTAAAGGTTTTACATTTTGCGCACTTGAAAGTACGCTTCGAAAAATGTCCTCTTTGGAAACAATCCTTTGCTTCGAGTTGCCGTGGTTCGAGTTGCCTAATTTTTCTTACACCAGATTAAAACTGTTGCCGTGAATTCCAGAAAACTTATAGAAGAAAATATTTTTCTGTTTTAAATTGTACCTCCAAATATTTTCCCTTCTGAGGTTTCTTGGGTTTTAAGATTAGGGTTATCAACGTTTAAAAGGAAAAGTCAAAAGAGATCAGGAACTCTAACACTCTTAGCATATCTTCCTAAAAGATCAGAAGTAAGGTTACGAGTGTGAAGTTGAGGAAACGGGGATTCTCTAATTATTTTAGGCAAGTAAAGAAATTTTTCCGGCGTGGTTTGCGAGGCTTGATGAGATTAGCGGGTTTCTCGCAAGCAACTCAGTGTCCCGAAGCCCACTCCCATGTCTTAAAAATTTTTATTTGGTTTCGAAGAGCTCTTTTGAAATCAAAAATTTACCATAATTTTGAAGAGATCAAGAAAAAAATTGAACGGAAAGATAATACCACAGATTTAAGTGAATTCATCATAAAATATAATTAAAGTTTCAAGTGCAAAATTTTTTGTAAAATCTTATAATCTGTAAAAAAAAGAGTAAAAAATTGTTAAATTTAGCGTTCATTTCCAAGTAAATGAAAACAATCGCATTGGATCAACAAGACACTGGAAAAACTTTTCATTGGGTTGACAAATAACATTGGAACCTTGCATTAGATTTTTAGACCATTGTAAAAAGAGACCTAATATCCACCAATTTTGTATTTCGTTATTGACTAAGTGACGCAAAGAGAGCTGAAGTTCTCTCTTTAAAAAAAGATCCAAGCAGTTTTTTAGATGAAAATTAATGCAATCAATCAGTGCGAGCACCTGAACATTCGTATCAAAACAAAAAGAAATGGATATTTCAAGAATAAAGTAATTGAAAACTGCAGAGAGATTTCCCACCCTTTTGCCGTCAGATACCTATACATAGGGTTCTTGAATCTGCAAGCTGTTTCATTTGCCTGTGAAAAAATGTTTGTTTTGCCGTTTTTTTCAACTCAAACAAAATAAATTGTAAAAATTAAAAACAATTTGCCGTGAAATGGCTAGCTGTGTTACAGAAAACACACTATGGAACAATTTAAGAAAAATTAATGAAGATATCTATGGAAATAAGTATGAGATACTTTTTGCGTTCCCATAAAAAATATTTAGCAGAATTTGATTTTACTGTACACCTTTGTTCAACTT
The DNA here is from genome assembly GCF_964194025.1 of Convolutriloba macropyga. Taxonomy (NCBI): domain Eukaryota; kingdom Metazoa; phylum Xenacoelomorpha; order Acoela; family Convolutidae; genus Convolutriloba; species Convolutriloba macropyga. Next base: position 31,300,167 of record NC_134471.1, read on the forward strand.
GCCATTGGGGAGCATTCTTGTTTGTTTTCAATTGAATTTGAAAAACGAGAATTAAATTTTATACTAATTTTGAGCAGGGCAACATAAAAATGTTTAAAGACGCTATATAGTTTTTAAGGGGGAAGTAAGAAAAGTCCGCAGCTGAAAAACCATACCCGTCATGCGTTCAATTACTAAATTCAAGATTGGTAGATATTGACTATCCGCGCGCTTTTTGGGCGGCCGTAATAACGCTTAAATCGAAGTGTGGATTTTCAGTTTCTAGGTTTTAATAAATTTGGTTCCATATAATCAATTTTTCGAGCTACTTATTTCAATGACGAAACGATTTTTCTTATTTTGGTAGACCGATTCTACAGCGGTTTAGTTTGAGTACGGCATATTAAAAGTTCTCCAGTTTTGGAATAAAAATCGAAAACGCCTCAAATGTCGGATAATAAACAAAAAACCGAAAAATCAAAGAAAAATTAGCTTCAACATCATACGGGCCATACAAGCTAACTCTAACTGTTGGTTGGATTTCTTTGATTTCATAAGCAACTAAAGCTGTCTTAGTCTCTTAACTTCACATAACTTAGCTAAAAGACTGGGGCAATTAAAAATCCTTGATAACTCCTTTGATAAATTGATCACTGTACCAAGCAAATTCACTCATTTTCCAGGATGCTTCCTGAGAAATAACTTTTGGTCATGCTCTCCGTGGATCAACATCAAGCTGTTCCAGATATGATAGATTCTCCAATTCACTTGGGTACAAGACAAACTCATCAGTATAATTGAATTTTGAAAACAGCACCTGCCGCTGCATTAAGATCCGCTTAGCAGATTGCCTCAGTGTCATTGAAACACGATCCAGTAGAACAGTTCGTTTTAAACACCGATGAGTCTTTCCCACACATCAGCCACCCGAAGGGCAGAGGCAAACTTATGCTTCTACTAGACTCAGCTCAATTATGCATACGTGTTTAGTGGTCTTCCTATCTGAAAAGTTGAACGTTAAACACCTTGTTGTACGGAGTGATGGGATAGCTGAAGTCAAAAGCTAATTAAAAACAGCAAAGAAACTTCCCAAATTTTTGTCTTCAGATTCCATTGTATAGGGTTTTTGGACCTAAAAGCTGCTTCATTTGCGAGTGCAAAATCGTTGTTTTTGCTGTTTTTAAACTCGAAAAGCAATTTGTAAAACTCAAAAACAGTTTTTCGTGATATAGCTTAGCTGTGTTACAGAAAACACACATTGGATATTTTTGAGGAACTTTACTGAAGATATTATCAATAGAATTGAGTATGGGATATCTTTCGCTTTCCCATACAAAATGTTTTGCAGACATGGATTCTACTATCCACCATTCTTCAAATTGCCGTTGTGAAGCATTCCTGTTTCTTTCAATTTGAAAAAGAGTTAGAAATTTGAAATAGAATAAGTTTTTATCAATTTGAAATAGAATTACTTATTATCTATTTTTGAGCAAACATGGCAAAATTCGTAATAACGCTATATATATGTTTGAAGGAGTAAGCTAGAAAATTTGGTACTTGAAAAAAAGTCTTCCTGCTTTCAATTACTACGTTTAAGATTGCCAGATATTGACCCTCGGCGTCGAATAAGCGGTTATATTAACGCTTTAATCCAAGTGTGGATTGTCTATTTTTTAGTTTTAATAAATTTGGTTGCGTATGATCAAAGTTCAGCCTCTTGAAAATCTCTCCAGTTTTTGCGATTGAAAATCCAGAGCGCCTCGATTGGCAGATTTTTAACAACAAACAAAAAGAACGTATTTTTGCTTCAAGTCCAACGGGCCACAAAGGCTAAACTTACCACTCAGTTGATGAAAGTTGAAGCCATAAGCAACAAAAGCACTCCTAATTTCCTAATTTCACATGACTTAGTTAAAATTCTGAGGTAAGTATGAGTCCTTGATAACTCTTGGTGCCATTTTTTGAGTGACTCAAGCAACTTCACTCTTTTTCAAGGTTGCTTCTTGAGATGTAAATTTTGGTCATATTTTCCGTGAGGCAACATCAACCTCCTCCACAAATGCTAGATTCTCCGACTCACTTGCAAGCAGATCAAACTCATCAGTAAAAGTGATTTTTGAAAACGACCCCTTGCCGCTGCATAATACTCCGCACAGCAAAATTCCTCAGTGTCATTGAAACACGAATCAGTAGAACAGTTCTTTTTTAACACCGGTTAGTCTTTCCCACTCCTCGGCAATCCGAGGAGCAAAGTCAAGCTTATGCTTCCTCTAGACTCAGCTCAAATATGCATACGTGTTTAGCGTTGTAACTGTCTGAGTAGTTGAACGTTAAACTTCTTGTTGTACGGAGTGATGGGATAGCTGAAGTCAAAAGCTAATTAAAAACAGCAAAGAAATTTCCCAATTTTTTGCCTTCCGATTCCATTGTATAGAGTTTTTGGACCTAAAAGCTGTTTCGTTTGCGCGTGCAAAACTGTTGTTTTTGCTGTTTTTAAACTCAACAAGCAGTTTGTAAAATTCAAAAAAAGTTTTTCGTGATCTAGCTTAGCTGTGTTACAAAAAAACACACATTGGATATTTTTGAGGAACGTTATTGAAGATATTATCAATAGAATTGAGTATGGGATATCTTTTGCTTTCCCATACAAAATATTTCGCAGACTTGGATTATACTATCCACAATTGTTCGAATTGCCGTTGTGAAGCATTCCAGTTCTTAAAATTTGAAAAACAGTTAGAAATTTGAAATAGAATAAGTTTTTAGCAATTTGAAATAAATTTAGTCAATTTGAAATCGAATTAATTATTATCTAATTTTGAGCAAATATGGCAAAATGCGTAATAACGCTATATCTTTGTTTGAAGGAGTAAACTAGAAAATTTGGTACTTGAAAAAAAATCTTCGTGCTTTCAATTACTACGTTTAAGATTGCCAGATACTGGCCCACTGCATTGAATAAACGGTTATATTAACGCTTTAATCCAAGTTAGTTTTGTCTATTTTATAGTTTTAATAAATTTGGTTGCGTATAATCAATTGCTCGTCCTGCTTATTTTAAGGAAGACACATTGCTTCTTGTTTTGATGAACCATTTCTAAAGCAGTTCACTATTAGTTCAGCCTCTTAAAAATCTCCAGTTTTTGCCGTTGAAAATCCAGAGCGCCTCGATTGGCGGATTTTAAACAGCAAACAAAAAGACGTAATTTTGCTACAAGTCTAAGGGGCCACAAAAGCTAAACTTACCACTCAGTTGATAAGAATTGAAGTCATAGGTAACTACAGCAGTCCTAAATTCCTAATTTCACATGACTTAGCTAAACATTTGAGGTAAGTATGAGTCCTTGATAACTCTTGGTGCCAATTTTTAAGTGAATCAAGCATTTTCACACTTTTTCAAGGTTGCTTCTTGAGATGTAAATTTTGGTCATATTTTCCGTGAGGCAACATCAAAGATCCCTTGCCGCTCCATAATAATCCGCTAAGAAAAATTCCTCAGTGTCATTGAAACAGGATTCAGTAGAACAGTTTGTTTTTAACGCCGGTGAGTCTTTCGCACACCTCAGCAACCCGAGGAGCAGAGTCAAGCTAATGCTTCTTCTAGACTCAGCTGTAATATGCATACGTGTTTAGTGGTGTACCTGTCTGTGATGGGATAGCTGAAGTCAAAAACTGACTGAAAACAGCAGAGAAATTGCTCATCTATTTGGCTTCAGATACCTTAATGTAAGGTTTTTGGATTTATATGTTGTTCTATTTGCGTGTGCAAAATGGTTTGTTTTGCTTTTTGTTCAACTCAGCAAAATTTTTTGTAAATATGAAATATAATTTGTTGTTATTCATCTTAGCAGTTCAACAAAATGCACAATATTTTTTAAGGAAAACTACAGAAGTAATTATCTATAGAAGTAAAACTTGGATACTTTTTGCATTCCCATACAAAATACTGAACAGAAATTGATTTTACTGTCCACCTTTGTTCAAATTGTCGCTGGGAATCTTTCTTGTTTGTTTTCAATTCAATTTGAAAAATAAGAATTGGTTTTCATACTAATTTTGAGCAAACGGGGCAAAATGTGCGAAAAAGGGCGACATAGTTTTTAACGGAGGAAATAAAAAAGTCCGCAACTGAAAAACCATACCCGTCATGCGTTCAATTACTAATTTCAAGATTGGTAAATATTGACTTTCCGCGCTAATTAGGCGGCCGGAATAACGCTTAAATCCAAGTGTGGATTTTCAGTTTCTAGGTTTTATTGAATTTCGTTGCATATAATCAATTTCTCGAGCTATTTATTTCATTGAAGACACATTATTTCTTATTTTGGTAGACCATTTCAACAGCAGTTTACATATAGTACGGTACTTTAAAAGTTCTCCAGTTTTTAGGAATGAATATCCAGAACACCTCAAATGGCGGATATTTAACAAAAAACCGAAAGGTCAAATGTTAGCTTCAACATCCTGGGGGCCACACAAGCTAACGCTAACCCGTCGGTTGGTTTGGTTTGAACTCATAAGTAACAACAGCAGTCTTAATTTCTTCACTTCACATGACTTAACTAAAATACTGGGGCAAGTAAACAATCTTTGATAACTCCTTGGGTAAATTTTCACGTAGCCAAGCAACTTCACACACTTTCAAAGTTGCTTCATGAGAAGTAACTTTTGGTCATGTTCTCCGTGGACCAACATCAACCTGCTCCAGATATGCTAGATTCTCCGATTCACTTGGGTACAGGTCAAACTCATCAGTATAAGTGAAATTTTCAAAACGGTCTTCTGCCGCTGTATTATGATCAGTCGAGCAAAATTCAGCAAAAATATGGCTACTAAAATGTGGTCTGTGTCTGTTATATCTTTTATTACTGAATAAGTTAGGATTCGCGGTGCGAATGCTGTGTCTTAAGAATTGAGTAGCAAGTGCTGGTCAATTACACAATTACTTGTGTAGCGTGAATTATGTTTATTGGAAACGCGACGCGGATCCACTGCTAAGATTAACTTAGGATTATGAAGAGCAAATGCAGAGTAACTTGAATTCAGATTGACTAACTGAGATTATGATTAATAGTAATAAATCGATATGAACAAAATATGAAATAATTTAGTAGACTATCGGGAATATTAGTATAGGTGAATAAATAGAAGTCATAACTTTTAGTTTATAAAACACATGATATAATTATATATATAGAGGGTAAATATTTAGTACACATAAAGGTTTCGATATATATTTAGGTATCCATATGTATCACATTTCCCTTGTGACAAAAAAATTTTAATGTATTTACAATTTTTTAATAACTGCACATAACATGAAATTGAAGGAGACGAACATAATTTAACTCAAAATGTAGAAGTACTACTATTGTTAAATAATTGGGTAAATGTGAAGCGAATACGCGTCATAATTTAAGCGTGTGAAATGAATACATTGTACTGAATAATTTAAATGCACAAACAGAAATAAATGGATTCGCAGGGCGAATACTGAAGGAATTAAAAGCTAACAAATGAAGGTGAACTGTAATGAATTCAAAGTAAAATTAACATTATATTTGGATTAGCAGAGCGGGAACAAGACTAAATAAATGAATGCAGTTTACGACAGTTTTACGAAGTTTTTGAATTTAGATTTCATTTTCAGCATCCCACACCGACATTTCTCGTTCTTGCTCATATTCGAAATATCGAACTCTGGGATCCGGTGGTGAAACTTGTCCCAATTGTAAGTCAGGTCTGGGAGGTGACGGGATTCGAGATTGTTCCGCCGTTTGTATGAGGGTTACCACCGAATCGGACTGCTTTGCTTGTTTCTTCTCTTTTTTGTTCTTGCGCTTCTTTGGTTGAGTAGAGCTTGTTGAGGCTAGAGAGCTTGTAGGAGAGATGTCAGCATCTGTGAAGCCGTAGAATTGGTGTCGATTGCGCTTGCGGCCTTTTGTTTGGTCGTCCTGTGTCTGTGCGGGGGGTACTTGTGATGTAGGTGTAGGTGGGGCCGGTACAATTGAAATAAGAGGCAGGTTTTGAGTTGAGACGTCTTCTTGGATATCAGCTGTGGGAACAGTAAGGCGTCTTTTGAATTGTGGTTTATTCGGCTTGCGGACTGTTAATGCACGCGAGACATTTGAATTCACAGAGGATACTACTGATGTAGTATCACGTTGGCGATGTCTGGTCTTGATTTCGCCCCTCTTTTGTTTCTTAAGATCGTTACTATGCTTCGCGATCTTAAACTCTGTGGTTTTTTCGTACGGGGCAGGGCGTCGCTGGGCGTATACCCACAAGTTGGTGGATCGTTCTGCTTTAGTCCCAAATTTGGCGAGATCACTATCTCGGACTTTCACTGGAGTTCTGCCAGGCTCGTTAATTATCGTCGTTGTTGGTGACGATTTGGTGACGAAGGATCCAGGTTTTAGCACTTCGTACAGGCCCGCCAGTTGTCGTTTTGCTCTTTTCTTTTGCGGTAATTTGCGAACCAGTTTGACGTTAAGGGACTGTTCTGTCCTGGGGATAGGGTCTGTGATCTGCGGATGCGTTATAAAGCGGGACTCTTTGATGTCGGACTCCCGATAGCGTTGTCCTGCGTCTAAAGAGGCCTGGCACATCTTATTCTCTATCTCAATGTCACTTCTGTTGGCACTGATCCATCCATTTTCGTCGAGCAAATCCTCCGCAGAAACTGTCTCAGCATCTAAATAGTGATTAACAATTTTTTCATAAGTTAGATTTTGACTTGATGGAAGTGTGCTAATATTCCGTAAGGGAGTATTTGCAGGGCGACCGAAATGAGCTTCAAAAGGTGTTATCTTTGTTGTTTTCTGCTTAGATAATCGTAGATCAGAGACTATTTGTTTTATTGCTTTAGCTGTGGAAAATGTATCTTTATTTTCGGCTTTCATGCAGGCTAAACGTCTTTTAATTGTTTGGATCATTCGCTCCACCAATCCAATAGCTCTATGATCACCAACCGGAGCGTCGAGAATGTCGATATTATTTTCGTTACAATAATTTGTTACTTGTTTACCTACAAGACAAGTTGCTTGGTCTAAGCGTATCGTTCGCGGGATTCCATGAGTATATGCATAATCACGAAGAAATTTTACTACGTTTACCCCATTAGCATTTTCGAATATTCTAACAGTTGGATATTTTGAATAACGGTCAATACATGTTAAGAAGTAAATATCTTTGTCTTTATCATTAATTATCGGACCCCCAAAATCAATCTGTATTTCTTCGTTTGGTTCTTGACAAGCTTTGTGTGGGTGCCATTTAGATTTTGGTATAATAGGTGTGAGATTCTTACCAATATCCGTACACGGGGCGCAATCGGATGTTTTTGCTAAAATTTCCCTATGCATGTAGGGCCACCATGCATATTGGGAGAGAGATATCATCCCCCAACTACCCGGGTGCGTCATATGAATGGATTCGAGCACCGCCTCCTTGATAGAATTCGGAATGGCCACACGTTGGTCAACACACAGACACCCAGATTTTACGTGTAGATCCTTCCAGAAGGAGTGGATGTATGTGCTCACTTCTTTACAGCGGGCCTCGTCATCCTGCATTACACAATCGCGGATCTCTTTCAGCACCGCGTCTTTGCTTGTGAGTACCGCCAGGAAGGACTTAGTGAAGAGTTGGTTTAGGTTGTTTTCGAATACCTCTTCCCGTGAAAGCTCAATGTCATAGTCCTCTGGTGGTGATGATGCTTGGGTGTTGCTGGGTCCGGCTCTGGTAGACGAAATGGGGGTGGATTGGGTGCGAAATGTCACTCTTGGGGTGTGTGGTGAAGTTGATGGGTTGCTTTGTGGTGCCTCTTTTGCTGACATGTTGATATGGAGTACTTGTTGTGTGGAGCTAGCTATCAAATTGCAATTAGAATTTTTCGACTGGATTCGCGATGCGGGTGTGGTATCAGATTGAAGCGGTTGATTTGCACGGCAATTAAAGTTAGAAATGAATTCAGAATTGTAATTGTTTACTTGTGCTCGAGGAATGAGTGAATTAATTGAGGCATTCGAATTATGCGCGCTAATTTTAGCAGGTTTGCAAGAGTGGACTCGCGTCGGATGTACTTGTTGCTTATAATTACTAGTTATGTGCCGCTTTTGGAAAGGAATTTTATTTGCGTTACTAAATAAAGATGTAATCGCGTCGCGAATACGGGAAATTGTTGCTACCATAAATTCCTCATCATATTGATTGACACTTTTAGCGTTCTGATTTGGTTGTCGCGAAATATAATCAACTAAGCCCATTCGGGTACCAGGAATATGTTCAATATTAAAATCAAATGGTAACAAACGGTCAATCCATCGTGTTAATCTACTGTTGTAAGATTTATTAGAGCGGTGTGATTTTAAGACGGAAAGAAGTGCTTTGTGATCTGTTAAAACTGTGAAGGTTTTCCCAAATAGATAATATTTAAAATATTCAATGGCCCAAACCACCCCAAGTAATTCGAGTTCATTTACACTATAACGTTCTTCATTGCTATTAAGAAAACGAGATGCGAAAGCTATTGTTTTCCACCCTTCGCAATCTAATTGTTCGAGTGCAGCGCCTAAACCTTGGCGGGATGCATCACATTTGATGCGCGTTTCCAGTGCTGGATTAAAATGAGTATTTTCCGTAGCGTTTGCAATAACAGTTTTGATATGTTCAAAATGTGATTGATGATTTTCATTCCAAATAAATTTTTCGTTTTTCTTTAATAAGGGTCGAAGAGGGTGACATATTTTGGCAGGATTAGGTATAAATTGGCTTAGATGATGAACACTACCTAAAAATGACCGTAATTGTTTCAATGTTTTTGGGGCTTTAATTTCCGCAATGGCCGCTGTTTTAGATTCGATAGGTTTAACACCACTTTGGGAAAATGTAAAACCAAACCAATTTATTTGATGTTTTGCGAAGTGGCATTTGCTTAAGTTAATTCTAAGATTGTCTGCTTCAAGTTTTTGGAGACATTTGTATACGTATTTGAGGTGCGATTCCTGGGTGCCTTTGCTAACTACGATTATGTCATCCAGAAAACAGTATGTGTTAGTCAGCCCAACCAATGTGTAATCCATTGCCTTTTGAAACTCGGCCGGCATATCTGTAAGGCCATAAAATCCCGTTTTAAAACGATACGTACCCGTTGCTTCGCCGCAAATGATGTTAAAATTACAGTGGCGTGCCGTATCGGGATGTAGCTTTAATTGACTATAGGCGTATTTTAGATCGATTGTTGAAAAATATACATTATCTCCCAGATTTGAGTTATTAATATGTTGTGAAATTGAATCAATGAGGCTATCTATGTTTGGCATTTGATACTTGTTTTTGTGGATTGCTTTGTTTAATATTTTCGAATCAAGAGCTAATTTTACAGATTTGTCCTTTTTGACCGTAATTACAATGGGAGAAATGAAGTTTTTATCCGAACATTCTTGTAATTTTTCAATGTGTCCTTGTTCAGAAAGTTTCTTTAGTTCGATGGATACTTTGTCTAATAAATTTATAGGGACACGTCGGCCTTTTTGATGTGATGGGGTATAATGTTTGTGGAATTTTGAACGAACTGTATGTACTTTAGACTTACCAATTCTGGAGATTAAGTCGGGGTAATCAATAGCAATCTGTTTTTTGATTGGGCAATATTCTTGATCTACCTGATTGATGGTTACTTGATTACTTGATTGATGTATTGAAATTCCAGGAGCTGGAAACAAATCTCTACCCAATAGAGAGCGATGTCCGTCCGCCACTACTTGAATTTCAATTGGATTCGCGTACCAATTGCTGCTTTGAATGGAAGTTTGGAGGATGCCCACCGTGTGAATAGGTTCATTTGAAAATGTTTTTAATTGTTTAGGATTCGCTTCGCGTATCCACTTTGATTTTGGATCATGGGAAATGATTGAGTTCGCCAAGGATTTATTGATTATTATACATACGCTGCCCGAATCCACCAAAACCTTTGTTGGTGTATTGCCGAGAGTTACAGGAAGGTTGGTTGCGTCCACCGAAGTTGCGGAATCTGTTGAAGATATGACTGCTACACAGTTATCTTCATCTGAAGAATAGTTTGACTCCAAATCGGGATCAAAATTGGCCGAAATTTGATTGACATCATCATTTTGATCGTCTTTTTCTACGTTATTGACTCGCGGTCTAGGTTTTGGGTACGAATTGGGATCTTTAGGTTTGCGACAGACCTTTGCGAAGTGGTTCTCAATACCACAGTTATTGCATCGTTTTCCCCGAGCGGGACATTTATTGCGATGGTCGGAGGTCCAGTTAGATCCACAGAAATGACAGGTTGTAGGCTTTTTCCGTGCGGTTGTATTCATATTAGAGAAAGGGGTAGCATTTGCGATACGTGTCCGTTGTACTTGGTTAACCGTTGACTGTGATTCAGTTTTGCTTGCGTTCATTTTTAGTTGGTTGAGTGTACCCATCTCAATATTAATTGCTATTGCCAATGCTTTTTCTGGGTCTACTGCCTCCTTAAGAAGTTCCTTCTGAATGTCTTCATTTTGCATATTCGCGATAAAGACATCCCGGATGATAGTGTCCCCTTTATCTCCTAGGTCACAGTTTTCCGAAAGTTCTTTGAGATGTCCATAGAACTTCTCAATAGGTTCTCCCTTTTGTTGTTTTCTTGTGAGGAAGAGGTATCTATCGAAAGTTATATTATGGATCCGAATAAAGGTTCTATTGAGAACGTCCCAAAGATCCTTCGTTGAGATTGTTTCGAGGTTAATTGTTGAATTCTTTGAGTTGAATACACGGCGCCCCTCCATGCCTAAGCTCAAATACATCAGAGAGGATGCTTTTCGATCACATAACTTCCATGGTTTATCACCACAAAGTACGCCGATTGTCATGACACGTTGACATTGGTTTTTCCACGCTGTTTTTGCCTGCTCATTGCGGGTACGTCGGTCTCGTTCTGATTGCGCCGTCGGATTGTCCACTGCATCCTCATATGCTGGTTCAGGAGGCAGGAGTACATGTTCTGGAGGGTCTACCAAGAGAAGGTCCACTTCAATTCCTTCTCTAGCGAGGATTGCGAGTTTCAATTGTATTCTCCAAAACTCCCAGCGAATTGGGGGTTCCAGTGTCGCCTTTTCCCAAAAGGGTTGAATTCCAAGTGGGGATTTGCCGCTGTCCTTTGTCGCTGACTGCGCCATGTTATATCTTTTATTACTGAATAAGTTAGGATTCGCGGTGCGAATGCTGTGTCTTAAGAATTGAGTAGCAAGTGCTGGTCAATTACACAATTACTTGTGTAGCGTGAATTATGTTTATTGGAAACGCGACGCGGATCCACTGCTAAGATTAACTTAGGATTATGAAGAGCAAATGCAGAGTAACTTGAATTCAGATTGACTAACTGAGATTATGATTAATAGTAATAAATCGATATGAACAAAATATGAAATAATTTAGTAGACTATCGGGAATATTAGTATAGGTGAATAAATAGAAGTCATAACTTTTAGTTTATAAAACACATGATATAATTATATATATAGAGGGTAAATAATTTAGTACACATAAAGGTTTCGATATATATTTAGGTATCCATATGTATCACAGTGTCACTGAAACACGATTCAGTAGAACAGTTCGTTTTAAGCATTGGGGAGTCTCCCACGCCCCAGCATCACGAGGAGTGGCGGCAAGATTTTGCTTCAAATGTTTATACGTGTCTTGCGGCCTACCTGTGTGAGCAGTTGAATTTGTTCTACGGAGTGACGGGATAACTGCATTCAAAATGTACCGAGCTCCTAACACGGAGTCCGTTCATTGATCTTGTTGCGGATTTTTTATTTGTGGTTTGCAAAAATATCTCCGATGAGTCTCTGATCAGAACGCTGCTTTATTGTTGCCTCTTGGCAGAGCCAACATCTCTCATTAAAAAACACAAAAAATGAAAAAAAACATAGCAGGACAAGTCCTGACGTACAATTCAAAGAATTTTCATTGACTAAACAAAAAACTAGACCTAGAAAGGACTATGAATGGATTGGGCAAACCATTTGGAAAAAAATCTGGTCAAAAAAATCGAAAAAACAGAAAAAATCAAAGCGAAATTGCCGCATGTGAACAAAAAACCACTAGCGAGAAAGCGAATTTTTGTTCAAACACCGTTTTCTCACTCTACTTTAAATTTAGAGCGAAAAAATTTCACGCCGCAAAACCACTTGCTTTTTCGCTCCACTTCCTGTTTCGGCGTCACCAAAATCACTACTCCAATTTGACTTCAAAAATCATGAAAATGTGTGAACAGATCTTAAAAAAAAAGACAGCGCCCCAATACAATTCAAATTCTTTGAATTGTAATAAGGCGCTCAAAATGGGTTCTGATCAGACCCAACTGCGTTCGAAAACATTTCTGATCAGACTCAAGTGCGCTCGAATGCGCCTATGATCAGACTTTTCAGACCAAATTGACCTCTGACCAGACCAACTCCAGACCATGATCCAGACTGTAGTGCGCTCGAACTTCCGTCCAGACCCTGTAATTCCGGTCTGGGAACAAACGGGTGTGAGCTCGATTGGGTCTGATCATACAGCAATTTGGGTCTCCACCTCAACCTGGGATGCCCATTGCAATTCTTTTGAAGTTATTACTTCTGATGTACCAAAAGCGAGTTCTAATGGCCTAACACTGGTGCTGAGTAGGCGACAAATGAAAACCCTTCCAATTTGATAACTCCTTTTGCAAGCTCGTCTTTTACTGTCCTGAGTTGATCACAACCTGTACATAGTTGACTGATTTTTTTCTTATGACAATTATTTTCTTTCAGCGAATCGATAAACAAAGAGCGCTTTAAAATGTCTCTTTAAGATCTGTTGAGTTTATATTCTCATACAACGACTTTTAAGAAGAATGCAAGCAAGAAAAATGTAATGCGGCGATGAAAAACACCACGGTTTGTTAGCTCTTCATTTATTTGGGCGATGAACTTGTATGTGTATGTAGCTGGATCAAGTATATAAGCCAGCAAAAATTGCAATAGGGTAAACTTCAATTGACGATGCACACTTTCAAGAGGTTCTGAAAAAATGTCTCACGTTTTGGTCACCAAAATAGATCACCAACTTCAAACAAAAAAAAACATTTTCAGGCAACTACTTGTTAACAGAGCGCGTCTAAGGTGTTTCTCTTTTTATGTGGATGCTTATGGCTTCTCCTAAAGTTTTACAGCTCATAATGACCACGTAAGAGAAAAAATACTACAGTGAGAAGGGAGTATGTTGTAGCTTTAACGATTTCACATCACTGCTCCCAGGTCCGTGGTCAAAGAAATTATAGTCCTCCATTATGGTAATAAAAACATGGGGAGAGGCTCCACTTTTGTGGAAGACCTATTCTGCGAAAGACTCAAATTTGAACCCCTCTCACGCCTACTATCATTACCAACTACCATTCCCTCCAAGAATGTTTTCCCAAATGCCTCCTTCCACTCATACTTCCTCCAACTCCACTCCATACCCGCCCCCAATCTCGCTCGCTCGCCCCCACGAGATAGCTGTAGAAATGGAATTTCTAACTTAAGCTATCTTAAGAAATTTAAGAAAACTTAAGAAATTATGGCAAAGTACTAACTTTGGGTTATTTCTCAGAAGTTTCGAATTAAATTAGATTGAAAGAATAATGGCTAAGTAAGTTAGGACTTTAGAGGCGGTTTATTCAACAAATATTGATTTTGACAAGTACTGACAATTCTGACTTTGTCTGAACTGAACGGATTCATAACCTTTGATGAAACTTAAGATTTCTCAGCTCAAATTAGAGGTTACTTACTAAATTGGGGATGAACTTGTTTCAACCATGGGATTTTTTGGGACTTTTCGCATGAGATTAATTTATAAAAAGAAATCGGACTTGATTATATCTCTTTTATTTACTTTTGCGGAGTATATATACCGCTTGATTTTTGTACTTTCTTAGAGCTTCTTTTTGAATTTAATTTTGTAAGTGAAGTCTCTCCTTTCTGTTGGTAAGACAGAGAATTCTTAGCTAGATTTCGGCGTGTTTTTGTTATAGTTTTCTTAGTAGGCATATGTACTAGAAGTTAACTGGTGTAAGTTAACTTTTGCTAAGTATAGAAGTGTGCCCGCTTTCCTTTATAAGTTAGTTTGGGCAGAAGGTCTTTAAGAGAATTAAAGTCGCCTAGATTTCGGCGTGTTTTTGTTATAGTTTTCTTAGTAGGCATAAGTACTAGAAGTTAACTGGTGTAAGTTAACTTTTGCTAAGGATAGAAGTGTGCCCGCTTTCCTTTATAAGTTAGTTTGGGCAGAAGGTCTTTAAGAGAATTAAAGTCGCCTAGAGGGCTAACTTAGAGAAAAACTAAACTTAGGAATTATTTTCAAAACTTGTTGGAATTTAGAGGCTAAGGCCCCGAACCACCTTAGCTGAATTTTGAATTCTACATTGGCAACCACAGAGGGATTATCAGAATTTGAAGTATGATTTAAAGCTCATGATTTCAGGAAAATGTGAAAGTTGTCTATATGTGATAACGTGAAAGTTCTAAGCATATAAATAAGGCTTTAAAAAAAATTGCGATCTTTAATTACCTTGCTTCGTTGTACTAGAACCAAAGTGACTTCAACTTCACTGAGAAATGTCATCACAAGAGGAACTTGGTCTCAAACAAAAAGTTGGCGAGAGTATCACAAAGTGGGCGGACAGAGCTTACCAAACATGCTATCGAGAAAATCTAGGAAAAACGGACCAAGAGTTGGATCGTCTGGCCCACTGGATTTTCATCAACGGGCTACAAGTGGAGAGCCTGAGGAGTGAACTTCGTAAAGAGCCATTTGTGGGGTATGCTGTTACGGTGGGCTTAGCTATTGACCTGGGAATCAGTAGTGCAACACAGCCTCAGCCGGTAACAATGCGGGACGATGATGATGATGCTTGGAGCACTACTGCGACGATTGGGGAACAAAATACCAGAGATGCCAGCACACAAACGGAGATGGAGGTTCTCGAAGCAGCACTCAGTCCCGAATTTCACTTCCGTTTAATTCAATTGGTCCTCTCTGGGCAACAGAAAATGAGATGGGCTCTTGAACACTTGATGCAGGGACAACAGGCAATTGTTGGAGGCCAACAAGTTCAAACGAGGTCCCGGGTAGTATGCCAGCGGTGTGGTCAAGAAGGCCACTACAGTCGGGGATGCGCAAGATAGAAACGATTCGTGTGCAGTGTTGTCTCTCCTCGAAAGCATCAAAACAAAAGAACTTGCAACTGTTTGTGAATACTCAGACCAAGGACTAACTAAACCTTTTATAAGTTCTTTTTCTATAAATTTGTTTTACATTTCTATTCACTGATGTAAATCGTTTAATTATGTAATTATAACTATTCAGGAGAATAGTTCAGTCCGAAAGGGGTGGTGTAGAAATGGAATTTCTAACTTAAGCTATCTTAAGAAATTTAAGAAAATTTAAGAAATTATGGCAAAGTACTAACCTTGGGTTATTTCTCAGAAGTTTCGAATTAAATTAGATTGAAAGAATAATGGCTAAGTAAGTTAGGACTTTAGAGGCGGTTTATTCAACAAATATTGATTTTGATAAGTACTGACAATTCTGACTTTGTCTGAACTGAACGGATTCATAACCTTTGATGAAACTTAAGATTTCTCAGCTCAAATTAGAGGTTACTTACTAAATTGGGGATGAACTTGTTTTAACCATGGGATTTTTTGGGACTTTTCGCATGAGATTAATTTATAAAAAGAAATCGGACTTGATTATATCTCTTTTATTTACTTTTGCGGAGTATATATACCGCTTGATTTTTGTACTTTCTTAGAGCTTCTTTTTGAATTTAATTTTGTAAGTGAAGTCTCTCCTTTCTGTTGGTAAGACAGAGAGTTCTTAGCTAGATTTCGGCGTGTTTTTGTTATAGTTTTCTTAGTAGGCATAAGTACTAGAAGTTAACTGGTGTAAGTTAACTTT
>NC_134471.1:31316326-31483049 GCF_964194025.1 Convolutriloba macropyga
TTTGAAATTGTAAAATGGACTATATTGGATTTCGCTCTATTAAAGAGCACTAAAAAATGATTTTTTTTCTAACTTCATGTTTCTCACCTTTGTGGTATAGGGTTCAAACAGAGAAAAAAATTTATTTTTCGAAAAAAAATTTGGAAAAGTTCTGAAATCGTAAATTGATCTGAAATGGATTTTGCACTATAAAAGATCTCTAAAATATGATTTTTTGCTGGCTTCATTTTTCTCACCTGTGCAGTATAGGGGGCGAAACAGTAAAAAAAATAATTTTCCGAAAAAGAACTTTAAAAATTTGAAATCGTAAAATGGTCTGTATTGGATTTTGCTCAAATAAATAGCACTAAAAATGATTTCTTGCTGATTTCATGTGTCTCATCTTTGCAGTATAGGGTTCGAAACAGAGAAAAAAAATTATTTTTTGAAAAAAAATTGAAAAAGTTTCGAAATCGTAAAATGATCTGAAATGGATTTTGCACTATAAAAAAGCACTAAAAAGTGATTTTTTGCTGGCTTCACTCTTCTCATCTGTGCAGTTTATGGGGTCGGTAAAAAAAGTTAATTTTTTGAAAAAAAAAATTGAAAAATTTGAAATCTTAAAATGGTCTGGATTGGATTTTGCACTATAAAAGAGCAATAAAAAATGATTTTTTTCTGACTTCATGTTTCTCACCTTTGCAGTGTAGGTGCCGAAACAGTGAAGAAATTGATTCTTCGAATAGAAAACTTGGAATAGTTTTGAAATCGTAAAATGGTCTGAAATGTATTTGGCACAATAACAGAACACCAGAAAGTGGTTTTTTGATGAATTCGCTTTTCTCAACTGTGAAGTATAGGAGTCGAAACAGTGAAAAAATTGACACCGTGAAAAAATTTTTGAAACCGTAAATTGGTCCGAAATGGAATGAAAAAAAAATCAACGCTAAATATGTAAGATCTACGCCAAAATTCAACGCAAAATATGTAAGGTTGGCGTTGAATGTGTTGAATTTATGTAAGATATACGCTAAATTCAACGCTAAATATATAAGATCAACGCTAAAATTCAACGCTAAAAATGTAAGATCTACGCCAAATTTCAACGCAAAATATGTAAGATTGGCGTTGAATGCGTTGAATTTATGTAAGATCTACGCTAAAATTCAACGCTAAATATGTAATATCTACGCCAAATTTAAACGCAAAATATGTAAGATTTGAGTTGAATGCGATTAATTTATGTAAGATCTACGCTAAATTCAACGCTAAATATGTAAGATCTACGCTAAAATTTGACGCTAAAAATGTAAGATCTACGCCAAACTTCAACGCAAAATATGTAAGATTGGCCTTGAATGCGTTGAATTTATGTAAGATCTATGCTAAAATTCAACGCTACATATATAAAATCTACGCTAAAATTAACGCAAAATATGTAAGATTGGCGTTGAATGCATTGAATTTATGTAAGATCTAAGCTAAAATCAACGCTAAATATGTAAGATCTTCACTAAAATTCAACGCGAAATATGTAAGATTGGCATTGAATAAGTTGAAATTATGTAAGATCTACGCTAAATTCCAACGCTAAATATGTAAGACCTACGCAAAAATTAACAAAAAATATGTAAGATTGGCGTTGAATGCGTTGAATTTTTGTATGATCTACGCTAAATTCAACGCAAAATATGTAGATCTTCGCTAAAATTCAACGCTAAATCTGTAAGATCTACGCCAAAATTCAACGCAAAATAGAGAAGATTGGCGTCGAATGCGTTGGATTTATGAATGATCTACGCTAAATTCAATGCTAAATATGTAAGATCTACGCTAAAATTCAACGCTAAATATGTAAGATCTACGCCAAATTTCAACGCAAAATATGTAAGATTGGCGTTGAATGCGTTGAATTTGTGTAAGATCTACGCTTAAATTCAACGCTAAATATATAAGATCTACGCCAAAATTCAACGCAAAAGATGTAAAATTGGCGTTGAATGCGTTGAAATTATGTAAGATCTACGCTAAATTCAACGCTAAATAAGTAAGATCTTCGCCAAAATTCAACGCAAAAATTTTAAAATTGGCGTTGAATGCGTTGAATTTATGTAAAAATCTACGCCAAATTCAACGCAAAATATGTAAGATCTACTCTAAAATTAAACGCTAAATATGTAAGATCTACGCCAAAGTTCAACGCAAAATATGTAAGATCGGCGTTGAATGCTTTGAATTTATGTAAGATCTACGCTAAATTCAACGCAAAATATGTAAGATCTACGCTAAAATTTAACGCTAAATATGTAAGATCTACGCCAAAATTCAACGCAAAATATGTAAGATTGGCGTTGATTGCGTTGAATTTATGGAAGATCTACGCTAATTTCAATGCAAAATATGTAAGATCTACGCTAAAATTGAACGTTATATATGTGAGATCTACGCCAAATTTAAACGCAAAATATGTAAGATTGGCGTTGAATGCGTTGAAATTACGTAGGATCTACGCTAAATTCAACGCTAAATAAGTAAGATCTTCGCCAAAATTCAACGCAAAAAATTTAAAATTGGCGTTGAATGCGTTGAAAGTATGTAAGATCTACGCTAAATTCAACGCTAAATATGTAAGATCTTCGCCAAAATTCAAAGCCAAAAATTCAAAATTGGCGTTGAATGCGTTGAATTTTTGTAAAATCTAAGCTAAATTCAACGCAAAATATGAAAGATATGCGCTAAAATTCAACGCTAAATATGTAAGATCTACGCCAAAGTTCAACGCAAAAAAATTTTAAATTGGCGTTGAATGCGTTGAAAGTATGTAAGATCTACGCTAAATTCAACGCTAAATATGTAAGATCTTCGCCAAAATTCAAATCCAAAAATTTAAAATTGGCTTTGAATGCGTTGAATTTTTGTAAAATCTACGCTAAATTCAACGCAAAATATGTAAGATCTACGCTAAGTTTCAACGCTAAATATGTAAGATCTACGCCAAAGTTCAACGCAAAATATGTAAGATTGGCGTTGATTGCGTTGAATTTATGGAAGATCCACGCTAATTTCAATGCAAAATATGTAAGATCTACGCTAAAATTGAACGTTAAATATGTGAGATCTACGCCAAATTTCAACGCAAAATATGTAAGATTGGCGTTGAATGCCTTGAATTTACGTAGGATCTACGCTAAATTCAACGCTAAATAAGTAAGATCTTCGCCAGAATTCAACGCAAAAAATTTAAAATTGGCGTTGAATGCGTTGATTTTGGGTAAGATCTACGCTTAAATTCAACGCTAACTATATAAGATCTACGCCAAAATTCAACGCAAAAGATGTAAAATTGGCGTTGAATGCGTTGAAATTATGTAAGATCTACGCTAAATTCAACGCTAAATAAGTAAGATCTTCGCCAAAATTCAACGCAAAAAATTTAAAATTGGCGTTGAATGCGCTGAATTTATGTAAAATCTACGCCAAATTCAACGCAAAATATGTAAGATCTACTCTAAAATTAAACGCTAAATATGTAAGATCTACGCCAAAGTTCAACGCAAAATATGTAAGATCGGCGTTGAATGCGTTGAATTTATGTAAGATCTACGCTAAAATTTAACGCAAAATATGTAAGATCTACGCTAAAATTTAACGCTAAATATGTAAGATTTGCGTTGATTGCGTTGATTTTATGGAAGATCTACGCTAATTTCAATGCAAAATATGTAAGATCTACGCTAAAATTGAACGTTAAATATGTGAGATCTACGCCAAATTTCAACGCAAAATTTGTAAGATTGGCGTTGAATGCGTTGAATTTACGTAGGATCTACGCTAAATTCAACGCTAAATAAGTAAGATCTTCGCCAGAATTCAAAGCAAAAAATTTAAAATTGGCGTTGAATGCGTTGAATTTTTGTAAAATCTACGCTTAAATTCAACGCTAAATATATAAGATCTACGCCAAAATTCATCGCTAAAGATGTAAAATTGGCGTTGAATGCGTTGAAATTATGTAAGATATACGCTAAATTCAACGCTAAATAAGTAAGATCTTCGCCAAAATTCAACGCAAAAAATTTAAAATTGGCTTTGAATGCGTTGAATTTTTGTAAAATCTACGCTAAATTCAACGCAAAATATGTAAGATCTACGCTAAAATTCAACGCAAAATATGTAAGATCTATGCCAAAGTTCAACGCAAAATTTGTAAGATTGGCGTTGAATGCGTTGAATTTACGTAGGATCTACGCTAAATTCAACGCTAAATAAGTAAGATCTTCGCCAGAATTCAACGCAAAAAATTTAAAATTGGCGTTGAATGCGTTGAATTTTTGTAAAATCTACGCTAAATTCAACGCAAAATATGTAAGATCTACGCTAAAATTCAACGCAAAATATGTAAGATCTACACCAAAGTTCAACGCAAAATATGTAAGATCGGCGTTGAATGCGTTGAATTTATGTAAGATCTACGCTAAATTCAACGCAAAATATGTAAGATCTACGCTAAAATTTAACGCAAAATATGTAAGATCTACGCTAAAAATCAATGCTGAATATGAAAAATCTACGCCAAAATTCAACGCAAAATATGTAAGGTTGGCGTTGATTGCGTTAAATTTATGGAAGATCTACGCTAATTTCAATGCAAAATATGTAAGATCTACGCTAAAATTGAACGCTAAATATGTAAGATCTGCGCCAAAATTCAACGCAAAATATGTAAGATCGATGTTGAATGCGTTTAATTTATGTAAGATCTACGCTAAATTCAATGCTGAATTTGTAAGATCTACGCTAAAATTCAACGCTAAATATGTAAGATCTACGCCAACTTCAACTCAAAATTATTTAACATTGGCGTTGAATGCGTTGAGTTTATGTAAGATCTACGCTCAAGTGTAGATCTTACTTAAATTCAACGCATTCAACGCCAATCTTACATAATTTTGCGTTTTTTAGCGTTGACACCTCGGCCCGGGACGTGTCATTTTATGGTAAATCGGATCTATTCTGTTTCTAAGCTGGGGGGGGGGGGAGGTGAATGAAACAGAGTAGATCCGGTAAATCATTATGTAAAATATGGCACGTGCGTCTTAGGGGTGCAAATAATATGCACCCTTTAAGCTGGGAGGGGACAGAAAAGTGAAAGATCCAAGATTCTTTCGATATAATGATTTGTTGCAATTGCCATCAAATGAAAGCAGGCTGGACTCATTCTAAATAGACGCCCGCCCAGCCTTTTCCCTTCGACTTTTGTCTTTAGCGTTTGATTTTGTCGCCTTTGCTATCTGGCGTTTGAATTTGTCACTTTTCTCAGACAACTTTTGCGGGATTCAGTTCACTTCGTTGCTCACTTCTCATTTTTAACACTCACGCACTCTCAGACCAGTCACAATGTCAAACGCATAACAAAGGAAACAACGCCGGATAGTATAAGCCTGAAAACAGCAACAAAGAAGAAACAAACAAAAACAACGATAGCAAACAATTAAAACAAGCTTTACAATATTTAAAAGATGGAGCTGCATAAATTTCAACCGACACCACAAAGATACGTGTACGATAGATATGGAGAGGAAGAGACACCAATCCCGAACTTGTACACAGACGTCGGCGAAGAAATGGACGATGCTAAAAGCTCTGCTTTGTTTCTTTTCTACCCACGGCAGAATCTAGAGCTAAAGCAGAATATTTTAGCTCTTCGAAGGGTCAAAAAAAATTGTCTAATTGAGTTTCTAATAAGGAGGAACTGACAAGTAAGAATTTATAGCTACCTCCAATCCCCAGCCCATTTAACGTAACCCCAACAGACCATATTGGCAGGGGGTGCTCACGTGGGGGAGGGTGAGCAATAATGAAAAAGTCAAATTTGCTTGAAATCTGCTAAAACTCCTGAGATCCCTTGGCGTTTAGGCGAAGTCATTGAAACCCCCTGGTGGTGGTGGTGGTGAATGGGGGGGGGGGCTATGGATTTGAATTTTGGCGTAACTTCAGCAGAGTCACGAAACCTTGCTTGAAATTGCTAGATTAGTCTAGATCTTTTCCGTTTGTGCGAAGAATATACATGGGAAAATGTAACATGAGAGAATATGAAACTGCAGAAATCTGGCATTTTAAAAAGGTGAACTTAAATTAAGCCGAAGTAAAAGTATAGTTTACAGATAAAAAAATAGAAAGCTATGCACTTTAGTTATGTATTTTTCATTAATTGTTACCAAGTAAATTGAATTGAATAAATTATATCATTAGATAGAGAATTTTTGTGCGTATTATATCAAAACTTTCGCTGAGATTTTCCGTTCTAAACGCAACATACGTATTATTTCTGAGAAATACCAAAGCCGATTTCCCACTCAGAATAAATTCCAAAATGGCTCAAAACTGTTCGCTTAGCCTAACAAATTCCGTTTTTTTAACGGATTAGTTTAAATTGGTGACCTAGACTAAGACCTGCTAAAAAAGATCAAGCTAGATTTGCCTCCAAGTAAACGATGCTTATTGCCTTAGCACGTTGTTGAATACAGTTGACGATCACGATTAATTTAAAACTGACGAAAGACTGTTTTATCAGCTTTATTGTAGGTACCGCGATATAACTTTACAGAACTGTTTTAAGACATCATAGATTTCTGAACACGGTTCGACGAGTAACCCATTGGAGAGTAACCCGTTGCATGTTTATTCCGAATTTAGTCGAAACCTTCATTAATGTATAAATCTAATGCGCATTGTTGACGAATATAGCTTGACTATTGTACTTACTCATTTAGGCAACGTAAAATAGATCGACCGTCGGATGGACGAGAAATTCAGGTCACCAAAACTTTGAAACTGTTTGTTGCGTGTGTTATCAAACTAGAGCAACATTTATACTGTTTCGAGCAGTTTATCATGCGTCCTTTTCGCGTTTTGTAACAGTTATGAAATATTTAGTAGTTTGCGGAATATAAATCAAAACAATTTGTTTATTGCTGAAGTTGGCTTCTACTGAAAACGAGAATTTACTGCTCTGGTTCATACAAGAGAAGCTGACAAGCGGCCAGATGATTAGAGTTTTTGTACTGGAACACGGAACACGACGACGTCTGAAGAGTGTCTCGCATAAAAAAAAACTGCCAGAAAAAAAACTGTAAGACTCGACCAAAAAGAACTTGGTTTTGATGCATTAAATTGATTATATATCCGGCAAATCTAGTGCCCCCCATTGCCCCAGAAGGCTGATTTTTTTGAATAACCGTTACCGATAACGCAACCCATACACATTGTTTGTTGAAAAACATCAATTTTGGAAATTTTTGGTCAAAATTTAGAATTGACCAAATCGGGGTGAAGGTTGGTATTGGGTAAGTTTATTACACTTTTAAAACTCTTTTTGAAACAAAAAAAAGTTTGAAAAAAAATGACCAAATTTGATAAAATTTTGCAAAAATTTATTTAAAGCACTGATAGATCGGGGTGAAGTTTGGTACTTCACGATCGAACCCTTGTTTAAAAAAAGGTAGAATTAAGAGTTTGGTCAAGATTTTCAAATTTTGAAAAAAAGGGAATCAGATAACTGATTTTGTTACAAATACGCGCTTGTTCGTGGTAAAAAATTGTGCACTTAACATCAGGGTTCGGAAATTGAGCAAAGCTCAAATATATTATGTTGTAAAAACATTATATGGTTTTCAAATTAGCTCCAAGTTCACTTCATCAAGACATAAAAACTGCGCCTCAAGTAACACAAAATCGCTACAAACGTAACGTTTACGCATTACCAGGTTTAATTTTCAACCCTAACGCTTTGAAAGTCCGGAAAACAGCGCAGTTCCAGTTGAGTCACCTCTTTCGTGATAAGAAGCGCTTAGTTATATGGCATGATGTAGTGAACAATTCGCTTTCACGTCATCAAAGCAACAACAATAAGCCTTTAACACCTTCGCAGCTTATTTCAGTGCTTGAAAACTATCAGGAGCGCATAGAAGCTATAGTGTATTGCCCCAGAGAGGGAACTCCTGATATCTACGATCAGGTCAAGCGTAGTGCTCTAGTTACCATCCATTTGGTGAAAGACAATGTGTCTAGACGTAAACAGAAAGATCCTAGTTTACTTAAAAAGTACAGAGCATTACATCAAAGGCCTGCGCGCTCCCGACCAAAGAAACTTTCAATGCGCCGTCGTAAAACGCTTCGCACCCGTCATGCGTTCGATAAGGCGGAACTCACAGAAGCCTTTGATAACCTGAATGTCACTTAGTCTTGCGCTGTTGTGGAGTCTACCCGCTGACTGGCGATGTGACTTAGTTAACTCACGAGTTACGGGTTAGTTTGTAGTTGGTTCTCTCCGATAGCGCTTTACTAAACGTATTGCTCTCCCCATTCTTTGAGTTATTCACTTCCGTCCGTTTTCAGCAGGTTATCTGGTCTCATTTTCCGCTTCCGTCCTTTTGTTTCCGTGTCACTTTGTTTCCTTCTATTCCCCGTTTATTTGTTGTATGATATAATATGTTGAGTTTTTGCTGTAGTAATTTTTTTTCTGATAGTATGCTGGTTGGTTGTTTAGTCTCGTTCCTTGCTAGGGTGTGACTTAAGTTCAATCTGGAGTTACGGCTGGTTTGTTTCGTGACTTTCACCACACTTGTTTGCTAGCAATTTGTTGTAGCTTTATTAATTTTTGTAGTATGCACTTTTGTTGTCTGGGTAGGGTGGTTTGCTAGGGTGTGACTTAAGTTTGTTCTGGAGTTACGGCTAGTAAATTTCCTGACCTTTTCGACTTTTGGTTATACTACATCGTTGCCGATTGTTTCACCTTTGATGCCAAATTGTTTCACCTTTGATGTTTTGATGCCGTTGATAAAGCCCCATAATGTTCTGTGCTAGTTTACCTGGCAGTAGCTCCTCTCTTTCTTTCTAGGGTGTGACTTAAGTTTATTCTAGAGTTACGGCTAGTTTGTTTGGTTGAGTTTGTTCCTGTGGTCTGCTAGCATTGATCTTCCCGCCTTCTCGCTTGTGGTTTATCGTCTTCCTCCCGTGCTATCCCGGCTTCCGGTCCCGTCGCGCGCTACCCGCTCGACGTTCCCTTCTCCTCCGTACCGTTTTCCCGTTTCGTCGCGCGCCATCCGCCCGACGTTTCCGCCCCGCCCGTGCCGTTTTCCCGTTTCGTCGCGCGCCATCCGCCCGACGTTTCCGCCCCGCCCGTGCCGTTTTCCCGTTTCGTCGCGCGCTTTCCGCCCGACGCTCCCGTTTGTCCGTCCGGTTCCCCGTTGCGTCGAGCGTTAATCGTTAGGCGTCTCTTCCCGTCCGTCCCGTCTCCCGTTCTGCCCTTTTTCGCGCTTCCTGCGCACCGTTCTATTTCTTTCGCCGGGTACTATTGTACTCGACGAACATCTTTGCTCTTTGGCGGTTTCCTAGGCAAACCGTCACACTAGGGTTCGGTATAACCCATTTGTGTTGTGCTGTTGCATGTCTGTGTGCTTTATAGTAGTACTGAATTAAACTTGTGGTTCCTGTTTTGATTAGATCAAGACAACCTTGCAGGACAAATTCAACAAATTTTATAGTGCGAGGGCAAAATTAGAGTCGGAATTTAATAACATCTATGGTGAAATTAACAATGCCGTTTATAAGCAAGACAGGAAAGTTAAGATCGAACGTCTGGTTGTGAAGTCAAGGATGCTTTTACTAGAGTAGTTGATGCGAATGAAGAGCTCTTTGATCTGGCACAAAAGACTGAAGATCCAGATGTTGCCTGCAAGAACCTTGAAAAATGGTTAGAGACTGTAACAAAGAAAACTGATGAGTTCATTGCTGCTGCTCGAGGGTTTATCAATTCGGTCCATGACAAAGAGACAGCAGAGCTGTGTACCCCTCACCATTCAAGATCAGTTTCACATATGACTTCGTCAAAAAGATCAAGTCAGCGCCAACGAGACTTAGAAATATCGAGACTCAAAAGGGAGGAACTTGAGAAACAACATGAGGCAAAGCTTCGCATTGCTAGACAGCGTCTTGAAATTGAAAAACAAACGAAATTGCGGGAATTGGAAATTGAGCAGCTTGAGGAGGATCATCGCAAGGAAGTAGCTGCTGCAGCCCTCGAGGAAATTGAGTTGATGACAAGATCATCAGCAGACGAGTCTGATACAGGCAAAATGAGTGGGCTTTTTACGGAAAGAAGTTCAGTCAAGAGCAAGAAACTTGTTCAAGATTGGGTTAATTCGTCACCGGCCGGGAACATGGCAGATGTTGCAAACGAACCGAGTTTGCACTTTTCTGGTTCCATCGCCCAATCCAACCAAGCAATTGTCCAACGACCTTTTTCAACTCAACTTCCAAACTCACACTCCAATTTCAATACACATGGTCAAGTTGAGGCCAACATCAACCTCCCTGTTTATGAGCCGCAAGAACCAAGTAGTAGAACCAATGTAACCAATGATGCACATGTTGCAAACAACTTCATGCAAGAGCAGCAACAGCCTCAATATACGCCTCCATCACCCCCAGTAAACTTTGGTATGCAAACTCAACTAAACGCCCCAAACACAGCCCGACAACTGTCTCAAGCAACGATGCACTTCGATGGTTTACAGTTAGATCATCAATTCCCGCTCAGGTCGAGCATGCCGGGACAGTTGAATTTAGTCAGCCCTCCGCGTTCACCACCTTTAAATACACTCGCTAATGCTCCGCTAGCACTTAATCGGCAACAAGCACTCATATATGTACCAGCCCCCCATCCCCCGTTCTAAACCCCGCACCACGGCATTTCCCGTTAATCCCACCAGCATTCCGCTTTCCTCCTTCGCCGCCACAAGCACTCCCAATACACGCCACTAACCCCGTGGCGAATAATGTCAATCGGTTACCCCATTCTCCGCCTGCACCAATCATTTCCTCCGCAAACGTTTTTCTACTTCAATTATTTCATCCACCACCCCCAAAAAAGAGTTTTCAGTCCCAAAATTTTGTCCCTATAACCCGGCACCTCCTGCTCCTCCGGATCCAAATGTCTGACATTTTCCGGCAGCAGTCCCATCTAATGCAGTACCACTTGTACGTACATCTGCAAACTTATACACCGCACAACCGGCCCCGTTAATCAACCCTCATATCACTACATCGCTCCGCTCCTCTCATGTACAAGTAGCAGCAGGCGCTCAAAATTACGTAACAACAAACTTCATGCAAGCGAATACTTTTAGTTCTTCCACAGGTACCGCCCCCACCTTTGTAACTCCGATCATTCCGCCAACGTATGGAGCTACCGTTCCGAACCCGTTGTGTTGGGGTGGCCCGCCGCATCCCACACCTTCGGCTCCTTCTTTTGACTCTGCGGATTTGATAAAGCAGTTGGCGGAGGCAATTACTTGTAAGAAGAACGATCCACTGCCGGAAGTTGTCACAGTACAATGGTGATCCACTGCAGTGGCACGAATGGTTCGAACAATTTAAAAGCGCCATAGACGCACAGTCCTTGACTGATGATGTCAATTTAACATACTTAAAAACGCTTGTACTTGGAAAAGCTAAGATTTCCATCGCTGAGTTCGCATACTGTGGTGTATTGTATAAGGATGCACTTAAGACACTCGAACGTAAATTTGGCCAACCACTGGCAGTAGTCAGTGCACGCTTAGACAAACTCAGCTCTTTTCCTCCACTAAAGGTGCACAATAGTGATAACATCATAAACTATTCTGCAACAATTTCAAGTCCTGTTGGGGTCTTTAAATCACTTTCGTATGACGCAGACCTTAAGAGCGCCTCACTTCTCAACACGGCTGTGCAAAAAATGCCGCCCAATCTGAAAGAGTCTTGATCACTCTTCACAGTGAAGAAACATTGGGTAAGGCCAACACTCCTTGACTTCAACGATTGGTTGAAGGAGAAGGCCGATGCACATGATTTAATGAAACAAACTTCATCGAAGGCAAGAACTTAGGATAACACCAACTCAGTAGCAAAGACCAAAGTTGCCTCAAGAACTTTTGCTGCTAATACACAACCTAAGGGCACTCAGAGACCAGCCTCAACATCGGCAACGCCTGCAACCTCGCTGCATTGTGTGTGAAGGTAACCATCGTATCTGGGAGTGTAGGGTATTTAAGGAAAAGTCTCCCACTCAGCGAGCAAGGGTAGTGGCGGAAGCAAAACTGTGTTCCTCAAGTTTGAGAGAAAAGCATATGTTTAGGCAATGCCCAAATCCCAGGAAATGCAGGAAAGACGGATGTAACAGCTCACATAATACACTTCTCCATGGAGTTGAGAGGGTTTATCCATCAAAATCCCCTTCAAACAACAACAACAACAGTAATTCTAATGCTGGCGCAAATCAAAGTAAACTTCCTAATGTCCAATCATCGAGTAAGACCACCACTTTGTCATCTGTGAATAATGTGAAGGGCCTCCTTCAGGTGACTGAATTACAGTTGAAGAGCTCTTCTGGTAAAGATACCACGGCTTTAGTTTTGTGCGATACCGCTTGCAGTAACTCTTGGGTGTCCAATGATCTCGCAAATAGACTTGGTTTGCACGGTACAGCATTGAAACTAACAGTTAAGGGTATAAATACCGAGGAGGTTGTAGACACTCAGTTAGCTGAACTAATTGTAACACCACACGACAACCAAGCATTTGAACCATTTAAAGTCAGTGCTTACGTAAAGGAAGATTTGAATATAGGCGCCGATGTCATCAACATTAAAGCACTTCAGGAAGCATATCCACACCTGGCAGTTTTAGACCCAGTTACATATTGCTATGGAAACATCGAGACGATACTTGGACAGGATGCGTATCATGCCATCCGCCCGTTAGAGTACTTCGCTGCCGACGAGAAGTCCTCGCCCTTCGCTGTTCGCTTGCCCATAGGTTGGATTCTAAGCGGCCCTCTACCGTCGTCTTCAGGTTTAGTGTCGACTTGTTTCAAAGCTAATATTGAACAGGATTTTGAACTCGCTAGTCAGGTAAAATCTTGGTACGACATGGAGTCGTACGGCGCGCTTAAGCAAGTAGACCCACGATCCGCCTCGGATGCACGTGCGCATAAAATTCTTGAAAACACCACATAATGGAAAAAGGTACGATGTAGTAATGCTATGGGCTGAAGATATTATCGAACTACCCAACAATTATTTCTCAGCGCTTGTTCAATTAAAATCTTTGGAAAAGCGGCTTACGAAAGACCAGACTTTAAGGGAAAAGTACTCGAATACCATCAAAGAGGACTTAGACAAAGGCTACGTAGTAAGGGTGAAAGATGCTCATAAGGTGGAAAGTCGCTCGAAAAGAGAGTGGTACCTACAACATCTTTGATGGCAAAAGATTTGCCCACCTGCGCCAACTGCGCACTTCAGCGCACGGCACGCGATAATGCTAAGGAGTACCCAGAAGCTGCGAAAGCCGTCCTTGAGAAATTCTACATGGACGATTACTTGGACTCAGTGGAATCCCCCGAGAGGGCCCTAATGAGGTCGAATGAATTGGTACATGTTCTCCATCTAGGTGCGTTCAAGCTTACTAAGTTTGTAAGCAATGTACCAGATCTGGCTGACCGAGTTGATGGTTCTGCTCAATCCACTGAACCGAAGGTCATCGTTTCATCAAAGGAGGAATCAATGCAGGTGCTTGGGCTTCAGTGGGATCACAACAACGATACTCTGGTTGTGTGCAGGGGTACTAATAGCACCATCACGAAAAGCCTAACACAGCGCTTGGTCCTAAGTCTTGTGTCAAAGGTCTACGACCCAATTGGTCTTGTCGCACCGTTCACTGTAGGTGCTCGGTTAATCTTGAAGGACATTTGGCGTGTCAATGGACAAAGTTGGGATGACGAGTTACCTAAAGACACAGTTGACAGAATCCTCGCCTGGTGTGTTGAACTGCCGCGGTTAGCTGAGATCAGTATACCGAGAAGTTACTTTTCAGGACCATCCCAACTTCTTGAACTCCACATGTTTGGTGATAGCTCGCAAGACGTATTCAGTGCAGTAGGATTTCTTAGGGCTCAAGGAACTTGCACCTCCGGGGAGATTATAACAGAGCTGGCGTTTGTCTTGGGCAAGGCCCGTGTTGCACCTATGAAGGTAATGACAGTTCCTAAGTTGGAATTACAAGCCGCTCTCCTCGCTGCCCGTTTAAAAAGGGAAATCTGTCGAGCATTAACGGTTACTGTGGACAAAGTTTTTATATGGACAGATAGTAAAATCGTCTTGCAGTGGATAAACTCAACAAACAAACACCCCATCTTCATTGCAAATCGGGTTAGTTAAATCCTGGAGAACACCAGCGTTGACCAATGGAAACACGTCGCCACTTGTGATAATCCGGCAGATGCTGGCACGCGTGGTATGTCCGCTGAAGTTTTGCAATCAAGTAGCTGGGTGAGGGGTCCTGACTTCTTGAGAACTAGGCAATTCCCTTTTGTACCAAATACTGACGTCGTTGATAACATCAAGCTCGGCGTTGTAACGAACGAACAAGATGATGACTCCATCTCATCTTTAGCCGCATCTGTAACCAATTCCCCAAAGGAACAAAGCATTAATCTGATCCCGTTTGATAAGTTCAGTTCTTATCAAAAATTACTTCGTGTCACCGCATATGTGCTCCGTCTTTTAGCATCTCATGAAAGTTACCGTACCGTAGACGGCAGCATAGCCGACCCTGTTGAGCTTGACGAAGCCGAGCGTCATCTCCAGTACTTGGTTCAAGGAGAGTCTTTCAATACTGAAAGAAAGGATCGTCTTGAAAACAAATCCGTTAAGAAGAGCAGCCGCATTGCTCAATTTACTCCGTTTATTGGACCTCATGGTCTCATCCGTTCCTCTGGTCGACTCCGAAGGCTAGTGGAAATTGACTTTGACACTAAGCATCCTATCGTGCTGGATGCGCGTCATATTTTGTTAAACTGTTTCTGCGGCATACCCATTTGAAGAACCATCATCAGGGCATCGATTACTTGAGGTCAAAGGTACAAGAACGTTATGCCATCCTAAAACTACGTTCCACACTGCGTTCCATCAAATCAAACTGCGTCTTGTGTAAAAAGTTCCGTGCAGCAACCATTCAACCTATCATGGCACACTTCCCAAAGGAGAGACTCGCATACCAGTCTCCTCCTTTTACCAACACCGGGGTTGATTACTTCGGCCCATTCTACGTCACAGTTCGTCGGACTACCGGGAAGAGGTGGGGATTTCTCTTCACTTGTCTCACTACTCGTGCTGTCCAAGTTGAAGTTGTCCCGTTCATGGACACTAGTTCCTGTGTAATGGGAGTGGAGCGGTTCGTCTCCCGTCGGGGTACTCCTGCTATGGTTTGGTCGGATAATGGTACGAACTTCATTGGAGCAGAGAAAGAGCTCCTTGAATGTGTGGAAAAATGGAATACGCTCAACATTGCTGCCGAACTTGCACATAAGGGCATTAAGTGGAGGTTCAATCCACCCAGTGCGCCACACCAAGGTGGAATCTGGGAGAGGTTAGTTCGAAGTTTTAAAAGAGTACTGTACACTATCCTCGGTACGCGTCGCCTCATAGATGAGGTGTTGAACACTACTTTTTGTCTGGTCGAATACGCACTAAACTCACGTCCCTTAACGCCCGTAAGCGCCGACCCGTCCGACCTAGGCGCAATAACACCTAACAATTTTCTAATCGGTAACCAAGTAACCAGAATTCCGTCTATCGTTGGCGTCGACGAGTTTGATCATCGTAAGCGGTACGCCCGTGCATAGTCATACGCCAATGCAATTTGGGCACGTTGGCTCAAGGAGTATGCACCTGCGCTGAACCGTAGATCTAGGTGGCAGACGCCTGCCGAGCAGCACCTCAAGGTCGGTGATTTAGTGTGGATCGTTGAAGAAAGCAACCCTAGGGGTTACTATCCAACTGCTCGGATTGAAGAACTTCGGTACGGCTCCGACAGCGTCGCCTGCTCCGCCGTCTTACGCACGTCATCCGGATCGCTCGTCCGCCCACTCGTTAAGCTTGTACCAATCCTCCCAACATTTTCTTCCGGGCCGGAGGATGTTACCGAGTAAATTGAATTGAATAAATTATATCATTAGATAGAGAATTTTTGAGCGTATTATATCAAAACTTTCGCTTAGATTTTCCGTTCTAAATGCAACATTCGTATTATTTCTGGGGAATACCAAAGCCGATTTCCCACTCAGAATAACTTCCAAAATGGCTCAAAACTGTTCGCTTAGCCTAACAAATTCGGTTTTTTGAACGGATTAGTTTAAATTGGTGACCTAGACTAAGACCTGCTAAAAAGATCAAGCTAGATTTGCCTCCAAGTAAACGATGCTTATTGCCTTAACACGTTGTTGAATACAATTGACGATCACGATGAACTTAAAACTGACGAAAGACTGTTTTATCAGCTTTATTAATAACGAGTTGTTAACCGTTACAATACGAGAACGCGAAGTAGCTTCAGTTTATACTGAACTTACAGTGCACAAATGGCACAAAATTTCTTAAAACAACCACAAATGGCACAAATTTCTTAAAACAACCAGTGATAGCGAGCCTCATCGAATCAGTGTAGACTGCCATGCCTCTCATTCACTTTGAGATGTAACCTGGAAACCTCGACAAAACAGCGACAAGCGATGCGGGACATTTCATAATACCGCGAACTCCCAACTTTTATGGTATGCTTTGTCATCGTTCGACATGGTTCATATTACTGTTTGACGGCTTTCACTTTTCTTAAGCTATCAACGAAACTATTTTCCTCAGCCTTCCCAAAGCAATCATTGAATTATTTTTTTTTTGGATCTTCCCCGTTTGTACCCCCCAGTACGTTATGCGTCCCCCATTTAGAGTGCACGTGTCATTGCATAGTAAATCATTATGTAAAAATATGGCACAATCGTCTACATCTAAATAGTATACGCCCACTAAATTAGGGGGGGGGCACAAACGGAAAAGATTCTATTTTTGATTAAAAACAAACAGGCAGAGGGAATATCGAATATCGGATTGTCATTTTCACATTTTCATTTTAATTCAACACTCACATAAATAACTCAGATAATGATCAAAATGTTGGAAACAAACTTTTATTCTGAGAATTACATGTAAACCGCACCAATAGTCTTTATATTTGCGGGTAAATGATATCCCCTCTCCAAGATAGGGGTAGGGTAATGTGATGAACCTCACCCCCCCTTCAAAAATGGGACCAATTCTGTTTTGCCCCTCCTCCCTCCAGTGTATTTTATGACCCCTGTTACAAATTACATGTTGTTATATAGCACGTTACTATGTAAGAAAAAGCACGTGCAGTTGGGGGTCATAAAAGTTTTATGCTCACTAAACTGGGGTTGGGGTGAGCAAAACAGAATAGATCCCAATAATGTTAAACATACTATTCTGGGAGTATGATTTCGTGAGAGGTTGGCTTCAGTTAGAAAGTCTCAATTACTTAACCTAAGGGTTCTGATTCTTAATTAACATGTTGCCTTCAATAAGTGTTGATGGTGATGTGGTGGTGATGGTGGTGGTGGTGGTGGTTGGGAGGGGGCTAAAGATTTGAAT
Source organism: Convolutriloba macropyga (assembly GCF_964194025.1). Taxonomy (NCBI): domain Eukaryota; kingdom Metazoa; phylum Xenacoelomorpha; order Acoela; family Convolutidae; genus Convolutriloba; species Convolutriloba macropyga. The sequence continues at coordinate 31,333,846 of NC_134471.1, forward strand.
TTAGGAGTAACTTTAGCAGATTCACGAAACCTTGCTTGAATTGGCTAGGTTAAAAGCTGCGATCTATTCTGTTTCGGCAACCAAACTTTCTTTTATGACCTCAGTAACAATTTATATGTTGTTATATAACAAATTGCATTGTAAGAAACATGCATGAGCGCCTGGGGGTCATAAAAAATTTATGCTTACTAAGCCGAGGGGGCCAAAACAGAATCGATCCAAAATCTGGATCTTTTCCGTTTGTACAAAAGCTATACAATGGAAAATATGACATTAAAGAAAATGAATCAGCAGAGGTCTGGCATTTCAAAATGGTGAACTCAAAGAATGCCAAAATAAAGTTATAGTTTATGCACCGAAAGAAAATAGAATGGTAAGCATTTGGATCTATTATGTTTCGGCCCCCCGGACCGAACTCCAAGTCTATATCAGTACTAGGCAAGTCTAAATCCAAGTCTTATTTAGGTTTCCAGTACTGGGCAAGTCTAAATACAAGTCTTACAAGTCTGCCAAGTCTTAACCAAGACTTGGATAACACTTGGAAGTTGATTCCCAAGTCAAAACCAACTTTTCAAAAAATTTCGAGTGAAATTTTCGAATTCAAAAAAATTTCGCAACGTGCCACGATTTTGGCATTACTTTTTGGCCACTTTCCCGGGGTGCTAGAAAATGATGCCGGGGGCATACCAAATTGATTATTGGGTGATATTAGCACCCCGGGAGGGTCTATTGAGGGTATTTCAGGTGTTTTGGGCCGTTTTCAGCCATTTTTCAGCCGTTTGGAGCCGAATTTTAGCCGAAAATCAACATATATATATTTCAGATCTTGAAATGTCTGGGTATTCGAATCGAGGCAAAGTTATGAAGAAGACTGTGACGGTTCCCATGCTGTCAAGGGGCCCAGTTTTACAAAGTCGTGGCTATTTTTGACGTTTTTTAGACCTATTTTGGACGTTTTTTCGGCCATTTCTGACGTTTTTTTCGGCTTTTTTTGACGTTTTTTAGACCTATTTTGGACGTTTTTTCGGCTATTTTTGACGTTTTTTTCGGCTATTTTTGACGTTTTTTAGACCTATTTTGGACGTTTTTTCGGCCATTTCTGACGTTTTTTCCGGCTATTTTTGACGTTTTTTAGACCTATTTTGGACGTTTTTTCGGCCATTTCTGACGTTTTTTTCGGCTTTTTTTGACGTTTTTTAGACCTATTTTGGACGTTTTTTCGGCTATTTTTGACGTTTTTTTCGGCTATTTTTGACGTTTTTTTTCAATTGCCAAGTCTAAAATCAGACTTGGATTAGACTTGCCAAGTCTAAAATAAGACTTGGATTATACTTGCCAAGTCTAAAATCAGACTTGGATTTAGACTTGCCAAGTCTAAAATCAGACTTGGATTAGACTTGCCAAGTCTAAAATCAGACTTGGATTAGACTTGCCAAGTCTCAGCCCAGACTTGGATTTAGACTGCCAAGTGTAAAAAGTGACATGATCATGGTTCTGAATCAGTAATGAAATAAGACTTGGATTTAGACTTGCCCAGTACTGAAATTGACTTGGGGTTAGGTCCGGGCCCCCATCTAAGTGAGCATAAATTTTTTTGATCCCCATGCGCACGTCCTTTTTTCTTCATAGTAACGTGCTATATAACAACATATAATTTGTAAATGGGCTCATAAAAAACACAGGAGGGGACCGAAACAGAATAGATCTCTCATTTGTACAATCAAGAGAACGCGAAGTAGTTTCATGTTACAAAAAAATTCCAGTGTAAAATTGGCAGATCTGTTCTGTTGCGCCCCCAGTGTTTTTTATGACCACCATTTACAAATTTTATCTTGTTATATAGCACTTTACTATGTAAGAAATTGCACGTGCGCGTGGGGGTCATAAAAGATTTATGCTCAATAAGCTGGGGGCCGAAACAGAACAGATCCCAAATGACACAAAATGCATAACTGCAATGACACGTGCACTCTAAATGGGGGGCGCATAACGTACGGGGGGCACAAACGGAAAAGATCCCAAAAATAAAAAAAGTAATACAATGAAAGCTTTGGGAAAGCTAAGGAAAATCGTTTCGTTTATAGCTTAACAAAAGTCAAATATGAACGATTTCGAAAGCTGAACAAGCAAACCATAAAAGTTGGGATTTTATAAAACGTCCCGCTGTCTTTCTGAGGCATGGCAGTGTACACTGGTTCGATGGGACTTGCTACCATTCGATATCTTAAAAAATTGGGTATTTCTTCTCATAGCACCCCAGCATAGTGGTCAGATAACCCATAGCCCTCCCCCCAATCATGGTAGTTATACCATAATGGGGGCTATAATTTCATGGGGGGCTATAATACGAAATACCCAATTTTTAAAGACATCAAATGATAGAGAGTCCCATCGAACCAGTATACACTGCCACGCCTCTCATTCGCTTTGATTTGTAATCTGGAAATCTCAAAAAGACAACGACGCGCGATGCGGGACGTTTTATAATATCGGTAACTCCCAATTTTTATGGTTTGCTTGTTCAGCTTTCGACATGGTTCATATTTCTGTTTGACGGCTTTGACTTTTGTTAAGCTATAAACGAAACGATTTTCCTTAGCCTTCCCAAAGCTCTCATTGTATTACTTTTTTATTTTTGGGATCTTTTCCGTTTGTGCCCCCCAGTACGTTATGCGCCCCCCAATTAGAGTGCACGTGTCATTGCATAGTAAATCATTATGTAAAAATATAGCACGTTCGTCTAAGTCTTAATAATATGCGCCCACTAAGCTGGGGGAGGGGGGTCACAAGCGGAAAAGATTCTATTTTTATTTAGAAAAAGACATGCAGAGGGTATATCGAATACCGGATTGTCATTTTCACTTTTTAATTTGATTTCAATTCAAAATTTTGGCTCACATATTGTTCACAATGTTTGAAACGACTTTTTTTCTAAGAATTATATGTAACCTGCACCACTAGTTTTGGTTCTTTCACATTATATCCCCTCTGCAAGATAGTTGTAATATAACGTACCCCCAACCCCTCTCAATAAAGTTGAACATACGATACTGAGGGTGTAATTTCGTGAGAGGTGGGCTTCAAAAAAAATCTCAGTTACTTAACCCAAGGGTTTTGATTCTTAATTTACATGTTCCCTTCAATAAAACTTTTGATATATTCTGTTCCCCCCCCCACCAGGTTAGTGAGCATAAATCTCACGTGCTTTTTTCTTAAATAGTAACGTGCTATATACCAACATATAATTTGTAATTGGGGGTCATAAAAACACTGAGGGGGGGGGGTGGCGAAACAGAATAGATCCAAAATGATTTTCAAAAAAGTATGACCCCCCAAGCTTAGTGAGCATATAATATTGCACCCCCAGGCTCACATAGAAATGTTCTACATAGTAATGTTCTATATAGCAAATACATAATTCGAATAGATCCGAAAAGGGTTTTGCAAAAAAGGGGTAAAATGGAAACATCGAAGGCCCTCGCCATGAGAAGCACAGATGTCGCTACTTAGAAAGAGAGTACAAAGACATGTTTCGTATTCCCTTTCTTGTGGCAAATGTTGAAACTATTGAGGAGCCTATGTCTGGCAACGCTCACATGTGTGGTCTCCTCAACAACCCAACACCACTCATGGTCAATGTACCAATAATCAACAATACTATTAATTACAACAGTAAGTTCTTTACTACAACCTGCAGCTCAATATAGGCATTTGTTATGGGGTCTCTAGAGCCCCATCTGCATGAAATTATTACCATTGGCATGGTATATTCTCCTCCTGTTTTTTAGTGTAAGTGGGTGTAGGTAACGACGTCCACCCCAACGTCGACTTGCACCCCCATTTAGCATATTGGTTGCATTTCATTAAACAACTGTATTATACAATTGTACACAAACGGCATTCGTCGCCTCATTCTAAAATTTCATTTAACTGCAGAACAATGATTAATTGCTCTCGATCGATGTTTGAAGCAATTAATGTAAACGCCGTGGTATTTTTTATGCAAAATTTTCTCACGACCAATTTGACATTTTGAGTGACTTTTGCGCCCTTGACTTTTTCGTTTTGCGTGATTTAAATTTTTCTCACATTCAGAATTTCAGGCTGCTGAACTCAAGTTGCGGCAGTGCACTACTAATGAATTACCACATGGTTGTTATCGCCAACGAGATGTTATCAATCTCCGAGACGGAGCCGAGGTGTTATGATGACTTCGAGGGCGATAACAACCGTGTGGTATTTTTTAAATAGATTCCTGTTGCGATCACTTCAAAATTGAACACAGTCAGAATGAGTGACTGTTTTTTCAGCAAAAAATCCCTGCGTAGTTTTTCATGGGTGTTCAAACTATGGAATAAATGGCTCGAAATTTAAACTGATGAAACACTTTTGAATGTATCTCTGGATATTTTATTGATACTTTCCAGGAGCCACAAAAAACTGTTTGAAAATTCTCATTAGTGAAGTCAAAAACATCAAGGGTGAAGAATTTTCACCAAGAACTTTATACCACATTGCAGCAACAGTTCAAATGTAATTGAAGAACCAATCAAAAGGAAAAAAGTTCCAATTGCTTTCTAACTTTTGTTAAATTTTTGATAAACTCATGGTTGACTTTTTAAAGAAGAATGGTTGGGTGGGGAAAGAGGATGGAGTATAGGTGGACAAAAAGTTTGTGAAGTCTCAAATTATGACTGATCCACACACAATGAATGTCAGGAGGTGCAATTTTTACTCTAAAAAACTTCAAATAGATTGGAACTTTTTCTAGAACCTGATAATCTTCTTGATGCAATTTACAGAGATTTTCAATTCGCACTTGAAAAGCGGATGAAAAACTTATCAGCTAGAGGCTTCAATGGGCCCTCATGACAAGCTGCTATTGAGATATCGTTTTTCTGGCAACATAAAAATAATAAACTATTTTTTTGCATCTGTAATTGAGCTCGGTAAAAACAAACAAATGTTGTTTTCGTTATGATTAGTTTGTCCAGTTGTTTTCTACCATTGTAACTGCTCTTTTTGCCAGAGTTAATTGAACATATTATGTTCAAACAATTGTTGTTTTTTGTGCGTAATCTGGACAATTTTTTTTTTAATTTTCCACAAAACTTTCAGATCTAACCACAGAATTTTTTTCCTTGTTTTGTAAAAATTTTATTCCTAGTTTTGATTCGGCCTCCACTTTGGAGTATGAAATGGTCCAGATCCCCGACATTTGCGCACTTCACCCGTCTAAAGCTTCGAAACAAATTAATGTCTTAAGAACTGTACTGTTCATGTAGTCGCAATAACCAAAAGCTTGATTGTACTCTTGTTTGTTTTTTGGACTACATTTTTATCACACTGTTTCCATCATTAGACTACGAGTTGTTTATCACCACTCTTTTATCGCCACTGTTTACTTAGTAACAGTGGCAATGAAAGAGTGTGATAAACTTGTAGTTTAATGCTAAAATGTTTTTCCAGTGTCGATTGCGCACTAAAATTTATTACACTGGCATTTTAACTGCTATTATCGCAACAGGTGTTGATTAAAAGTCAAATGAATTGGTGCCGAAATTGGCGTCTTTTTTATTTTAAATTTTTTTAGTGGTTATAATCGTATATAACAACCAGGTCTTTCCCATTATAGCCCCCCATGAAATCATAGCCCCCTCCCATTATTGTATAATTACTATGATTGCAAAATTTGATTTCTCATTTTACGCGTGCCAAGTTCTATGACTACCCATTTTTTCAATAAATGCTGGATCAGCAAAACTTTTAAATTGGCTAGCCGGCGTGAACCGCTTAGTTATCGTTCATTTAATCATTGATTGTGCTCTTCAATTGCTCTCCGGAGCGATTGTATTTGTCCTGTTGTTATTTTTTATTCAAAATCTCGTACTACTGTCTTTTTTTCTGATAGCTTTCCGTCTGACCAGTAGCCTATGCGTCCCCGAAAACCTCATAAACGTGTTGAACCTCGAGGGCAATAAGTGAGCAGCTCTATTGGAGCTTTGCTTGTCCCTAAGTGCTGAACTCTTTAAATCACCTGGTCTGTCGAGAAAACTTCAACCAAATTCGTGAGAGGCAGTCTCAGCCACCACTCAAACCATCTACCACAACCCATACCATCCGACACCAAAAAGAGGAGCCATTGGACCCCCAAAACTTCTTTGCCATATACCAATTGAAAATATTTTTTTTGTTGACTGGACATCATTTATTGATGTTTCGTCTTTTGTGACACCGATCCCATCTCCAGTAAAAGGCTTTGAAAATAAATAAACGGGGTCTCTACCTCTATGGCCCACGATACCATTATGGTATGTTTGTCACCATTGGGGGAGGTGGGAGGGGCTAAAAAAGATACTGTACAAACAAAAGATTTTAGATTCCAACCAAACTTTTATTGAGAATTTCCACAATCGAGATCAAATGTCTTAAAACTCATCTAAAGTTTCTTATTAAATCGTGAAAGACACAAAATTGAAGAGCCTGCCAATCGACAGTCGCATTTCAAGAATTCTTTATTTTAAAAATTCATACCTCTAGGTTCTCTTCATCACTATTATGGGTCAGAAAACTTAAACTTTACCTCAATTTCACCACGAGTTCAATTTCTTGATATAAACGCAGTTTCAATCGCTGCAATTAAATTTCCGACAAGGCAACTTCTCGCACAACTACTAACATTGAGCCCACTGAGAACCAAATGCTCCATGATCACGACGTTGTCTATCCTTCCTTCTTTGTCGTATCATGTCTCTCTTTATTCCCATTATTGTAAGATTCAATCGTTTGGTTTACTTGTTTGGTTTCATTACATCAAAAGTTACAACTCATTTTCCTTTTACATGACCTTTCAAAACCTTATAACATTACAAAGTGATTCAGAATCAAACAAAACAGGGCAGGCACTTTACACAAAATAATGGAGAAGTTAATACTGGGCATTAACATCTTCGGGGCCCAAAAACCTAACCCTAACCTTACGGGGGTTTGGGGTAAACATGTTGCAGCTTAACGGCTGGTCTGGTTAAAGAACCTAAAGCTGTTTTTAATTCGCAAGACCTAGCGGTTTTGTCGGGTCCGATGAAAATCCTGGTGACACGTCCTAGTGGCCAGATTCCCCTGGGAGTCCACTCCTCCAGCAGCCAAACCACATCGCCCACTTCCAGAGCAGCGTCTTTTGAAGTCCACTTTCGCCTCTGATTCAGCGTGGGGACGCACTCTTGAAGCAGTCGTTTCCAGATCTGTTGCAGGTGCTGTTTGACTTGGGTCCAAGATGTCGACTTCAGACTGGCTGACTCTTGAAATAGAAGTGTTGGAACGTTCGCAAAGGGTCGTCCCAAGAGGAAATGATTGGGCGTTAGAGGATCGTCGTCCTTGTTATCGCTCCTCACGTGAGTCAAGGGCCCGGAATTCACAAGACATTCCGCTTCCGTGACAATGGTTGAAAAGACATCAGGTGTCAATTTTGCGGAGCCAAGATTGATGAGGAGAAATCGTTTAACTATTTGGTCGAGTATCTCCCAGACGCCACCGAAATGAGGTGCAGAAGGTGGGTTAAGTCTCCATTCTCCAGTTGAAGCGGCTGTCGTTGTAATTGCTTACGGGATCCCAAGAAGTTTGTCGCATTGTCAGACATCAAAACCCGTGGCTGACCACGTCTTGAGATAAATCGTCTGATTGCTGTGATGCATTTGTCGGTTGACAAGTCTTCTACTATTTCCAGATGAATGGCTCGCGTGACGAGGCACGTAAAGAGGCAGATGTATGTCTTTACTTCTTTGTCTCTCTGCATTACTGCAAATGGTCCAAGATGATCCAATCCAACGTTTGTGAAGACTGCAGGCAATGAACTGTCTTGAAACCTAACCTCTGGGAGGTCAGCCATTGGTGGCCGGAGGCCTACTGCTCGAAACCTTCGACACTCGAAGCAATTGAAAGCAAGACTTCTAAGGCTTTCGCGAGATCCAATGATGTGACATCTTTGTTGGATGTAGTTCCTGGTATATTCTACGCCGAGATGCATGCAAATTTCGTGACACTTCTGAATAAAGAGTTTAACAGTTGCCTCTTTTGAGTCCAGTATTATCGGGTGCTTTGCTTCGAAGGGCAAAGAGCTTCTTTTTGACCTTCCACCGACGCGTAATATGCCATCTTTCACAAAAGGTGATAAGGAAAACAGTTGGTCTTTCTTCTGCAGATTTTTTCCGTTTATCAGATCATTAACAGTTCCAGAAAACGAGTTGAGCTGTGAAACTTGAAACTTGAAAGAGATGACTTCTGGCTTTATCAATGTCTTCCAAGGCTAGTGCTCTGCGTTCTTTTGTCTTTAGGTTATCCATGAACAAGAAAACTCGGGCTGTTGCTCTCAAAAGTACGGTCCAATTTGAAAATTTCTCAATGTTGAAGACAAGTTCCAGTGCTGAAGTCTGCTGCATCGAGTGCGTTGCTTCTTGAGGAGCAAAAAAAGAATTGCAATTTGTCTCAGGGTGCTTCAGAAACTCTTGCGGCGACAACCACAAGGATTTAACGTCTTCTGGTAAAATTCCTCTAGATATGTGATTGGTAGGATTTATTTTACCAATTATATGTCGCCAACAGCCGGTGCCCGTAAGGTTTCTAATCTCCTGAACGTGGTTGGCGATGAACGTCTTGAGTTTTTCTTTTGAATTTATCCAGCCCAAAACGGCAGTACTATCACTCCAGAAGATTGTCTCTTTGATTGCAACAGATTAAGTGCTGAGTGACTAATTGCCAAAGACAACACCCTAAGACAGCTGCTTGTAATTCCAACTTTGGAATGCTTATCGGCTTTAGGGGTGCAACTTTAGCGCGCCCAGTGACAAAGTTGGAGGAAGTTTCTTTGTCATCTGACATTTTAATGTATATAACGGCACCGTATGCTAACTGTGATGCGTCACAAAACACATGTAGCTGATTGCTGCCACTACTGATATATAAATGTGAGAAGCTGCGTGGCATTTGAATCTGTGGTGAATCGAGATATTTGTCAATCCAGTCCTGGATTTGTTGCCGTTTTGACGAAGAAAGCAAGTCGTCCCATGATAGGCCTTCTTTCCAGGTACCTTGCAAGATTATTTTCTGTGTGATTACTATGGGAGCTATTATCCCCAATGGGTCAAACAGGCAAGCGATTAAGGACAACAGTTTGCGCAAAGTGTACTGGGAAGCGTTTTGATCTATCTTTGACAATTTTTTATGAAAATTTTGTCACTTTGGGAGTTCCACAGCAGTCCAAGAACTCGATGGTCTTCAGTTTGACTTTCGATGTATTTAGATTCTAGCATTTCCAAAGCATTCGGCTCGTTGGTTACAAACTTTGTTAAATTGAAGCCACTCTTCTGGAGAGTCGACTTTAGATCAGAGACACACAACTGAGCTTCTTTAGTGCTTTGGAAGGAATGAACGAAATCATCCATATAAAAACTTTTGTTGACAAGATCAATAATTTCCTGTCTTGGGGAAAAGTCTTGAGCAGTGCGTTGTAAGACAAATATGGCAGTTGCTGGTGAACAACGTGCACCGAGTATAAGCCTTGTGTACTGATATTGCCTGATAGTTTGATCAGTTGGCCACAAGAAACGGAGACAAGATTGATCTTCAGGGATTATGGCAATTTGCATAAACATAGCCTCTATATCAGCCACTACGGCTATTGGTTTTTCGCGGAAACGAAGTAAGATACCAATCAAATTGTTTATCAGATCGGGTCCAGACAATAAATTTGTGTTTAGCTATTGGCCTTTGAAAATTGAGGCGGCATTGGCTACTCGTCTTACTTTTCCTGGTTTGTTGGGGTTAATAACCGGATGGTGAGAGGTACCATATTTTTTCTGGCTGCAGATTCTCAAAGACCACTGGCTTTATGTAACCTTTCTCGATGTTAGTTTGCAGGGTTGCATCGTATAGAACACTCAACTGATGATCTCTGGAGAGCCGACGTTTCAGGCTGCTTAGTTGGGCTTTCGCTACTGGATAATTAATTTGTAATTGGACGTTATTCTTCCTCAAAAGACCAATTTCATATCTGGTACCGTTGTGACGAATTGTCTTCTCGAAAATGTCCAGAGCTAATTCGCTGTCTTTTGAAAAATTTTTGGGTTCTTCTGGTTCAGTACCGGCGTTGTCTATTTTCCACAAACTGGTTACATAGTCGCACAGCGGTTTCTCGTCATGAAAAGTTGAGCATGTCAGAACCTTATCAAATGGTCTGTAGCTATGTGACAAAAGGTTTGTTTCCGCGTGATATGATTCCTCTGCTTTGCGTTTCATTGGTCCCGTTATTGTCCAGCCTAAAAGGTTTCTGATAGCGAAAGGAGTTCCGGTCGGTCCTTGAAGAAATTCTTTTTCAGGAATGAACTTTGTCGCATCAACTCCAAGCAAAAGCTGAATTTTGTTGTTGCCCAGATTTGGAAATTTGATATGTTGCAAATGAGAGTAGGTTGTGCAAGTCTCATTTAATTCTTGCACTTGTGCGTCGCTAAATTTCCAGTTGTTAATTGAATGCACATAGTTCAATCTGAAGAGTGGTTCATCATCATTATACCTACCAATATCAAGGCGAACCAAATTCGCATTGATAACTGACTGGTCAAAGGCGTGCATGACATTCAAATCAAACTGAATTGCCTTTGGGGCATTGATACCGTTTGCAGTTGTATCAAGTACATAAGAGATTGTACTGCCGTTGTCTAGTATGGCGTAGCATTCCACTTTTTCCTTGTTCTCGCCAAAAAGTGTAACCGACATGACTTGCAGCTGATTTTGAGTTTTTGCTGGAAAGCCAGGGTTGTAGGTTGTTTTATCAACTGTACTATTCATTTTTCTGTTCAACGGTTCGCACAGCGGGAGTTCGACATCGCTCAGGTTTGTTGTCTCGGTTCTCTTCTTTTGTTTGTCGGGGTCATGCAACAAACCATGATGCTTTCCATTACAATGACGACAAACGATGCGCATTCTTTAGCAGATTGGCTTGGCCTCAAGCAGTTAAAGCAGAGTGAGTGTTTTTTGACTTCCAAGTTTCGTCTAGCCACATCAAATTTGTTGAACTGTTGGCATCGACCTATATAATGCTCTTGTTGATCAAGGGGGCATTTAGTTTTGGCATTTTTTGTGACGTTTGATGCGTTTTTCCTGCATTTAGGTTGTGATTCCCTGAAAAACCAGGTTGTTGATTGTTTATGTTTTGTTTTCTGCTGAAGTTATTGCTTGTCTGAAATGACTTTTGGTTATTCCTTCGATCATTGGTTCTTCGTTGATTGTTGGAGTTGCTGTACACGTTAGCTGAGAACTGATTCCTTTGTGAGCTGTTAGAAACCGTAGAATTGTTGCTTCGAATGTTTCCTTGAAATCCATTGATGTTGTTGTTTTGTGGACTGGTTTCCTGCAATTGTTTACAGGCGCGAGAGTGTTGGTCCATCCATTCTGAGAACTCCAAAATTCCTGGATTTTGAATATTGTTGTCAATGGTGTGCTCACTCCATTTCATTTTGAGCGAATTTGGGAGTTTATCGCGTGCTAATTTCAGTAGCTATGTAGCACTCAAGTCAGCGTTGAAGCCATGGGCTAGAAATGTTTGAACTATTTTCCGCAGGAGTGCTGCATAGCTAATTAGAACTCTACGATCATTGGCTTGGGGACGCTGCCAGATTTCTAGTTCTTGAGTAAGGGCAGAAACCACATTCTGAGGATTTCCAAAGCGTCTATTTATTTCGTTTAGTGCATCATTGTAAAAAATTTGGATTGCACAGAAAACCCGATATACATTCCTTGGCAGGCCCGATCACAAAGGATAGCAGATAGCTCATTCTTTCAGTATTTGTTATATCAGGGTCATTATGTATTGTAGATGTGAACATGCTGCTCCATTCGTTCCATTTTAAAGGATCACCATCATACTTTTGTATGCGAATGTCAGGCAGCTTTACAGACCGATGCGGATTTCGAAACCGGTAATTATACTGACCTTGATCTGTATTAGAATCCCAACTTAATGTAGTTGGTATTTGATTTGCAAAAACTGGATGGTTTTGCTGAGACACAGAACCTGGTAGTCCGTAGTTAACAGGCACTTGAACATATTGATTGCTGGTTGCCGAGGAGGCGAATGCTGTAGGCCATTGATTACATGATGATGGCATTGACCATTATGTAGGGTTATAGTAAGGTCTCGATGTACAAGCAACTGAGTTTTGTTGGGGGTGTAACATAGTAGTTTGAACTGTGTCAGGTGCGTGAACAAAACTTGTAATGCATGTTGGCAAATTGTGGATGTTCGTTGTATTTTCAGAAAAGCAATGTGGTCCACTCTCAAGAGATCTTTGTAATGTTGCGTTCTCATTGACAGTTGTCCTGGTTATTACAGTTTGCTGGGAAGCAGGGCTCTCTATGACAATGTTTGTAGTTACATTTTGTTCGTGTAGTCTACTTCTGAAGACTGGTTCGGAATTTTCCTGCTGATTTGGAGCTGTTACTGAGTTTTGATCTATAGAAGTTTCGGAACTTTCAGCTAAATATGATTCAGTATTTGAAGGTTCGTCATCGATTGGCTCACTAATAAGAATTCTAGTTGTCTGACCATTGTTGAGCTCCCTTGAATTTGTTGCTTTTGTCTCAACTGCTTTGAGCAGAGGCTGCACTGTTTGGACGCGAGGTAAGCGTTCGACGGAGCATTTAGTGTCTCTTCACTTTTTGCGCTACTTCCATCTTTAATCGAATGAGTTGATCAGCTTCTGCGAAAGGACCTTCAGCGTTCTGATTGTCTGATTCCGTTAACTCATCAACTAGATTTTCGATTTCTCCCATAAGACGTTTGAACTCTTCATGCGTTAAAGAAAGAATTTCAGTTTCAGTATTACTACTTATTTGAGCCTCTATCTCATTTTGCAATTCCTCAATTGTATTTAGCCTTTTATAGAAGAGCCGTAGTGCCAGCGACTGACTGTTTTCGTCCTTTCATTTTCCTGTTAAACGCTTGAGTATCAAGCTAATTGATGGTTAAGTAGCTATAGGAACACGCAGTTACAGATAATGTGTGTGAGTGCAAGGATTGTGAGCAGTGGCACGTCTAAGTGGATAAGTATGGTACGAGGTACCTACTCGCGCTGGTGAGGGCAGATGTTGTGAGGAAGTGCGTTGGTGCACTGCTGGTGGAGCTATGACACAAGTAGGTGTCAATGAAGTCAGTAGGAGGCGCCTACTGGAGTTGGCAATGGCAGCTGGGGTGATGGGGTGTGTTGGTGCACGGCTGATGGAGCTATGACACAACTAAGTGTCAATGAACGCCTAGTGGAGCTGGCGATGGCAGCTGGGGTGGTGGAGTGGGTTGGCCCACGGCTGATGGAGCTATGACACGACTAAGTGTCAAAGAAATCAGTAGGAGGCGCCTACTGGAGCTGGCGATGGCAGCTAAGATGTGAGAGTGCGCTGGCGCACGGCTGATGGAGCTATGACACGACTAAGTGTTAATTAAGTCAGTAAGAGGCGTCTACTGGAGCTGGCGATGGCAGCTGGGTTGGAGTGCGTTGGCGCACGGCTGATGGAGCTATAACACGACTAAGTGTCAATGAAGTCAGTGGGAGGCGCCTACTGGAGCTGGCGATGGCAGCTGGGGTGATGGAGTGCCTTGACGCACGGCTGATTGAGCTATGACACGACTAAGTGCCAATGAAGTCAGTAGAAGGCGCCTACTGGAGCTGGCGATGGCAGCTGTGGTGATGGAGTGCGTTGGCGCACGGCTGATGGAGCTATAACACGACTAAGTGTCAATGAAGTCAGTAGGAGGCGCCTACTGGAGCTGGCGATGGCAGCTGTGGTGATGGAGTGCGTTGGCGCACGGCTGATGGAGCAAAGACAAGACTAAGTGTCAATGAAGTCAGTAGGAAAGACGCCTACTGGAGCTGGCGATGGCAGCTGGGGTGATGGAGTGCGTTGACGCACGGCTGATGGAGCTCTGACAAGACTAACTATCAATGAATTCAGTAGGAGGCGCCTACTGGAGCTGGCGGTGGCAGCTAGAGTGATGGAGTGCGTTGCCGCACGGCTGATGGAGCTATGACAAGACTAAGTGTCAATGAAGTCAGTAGGAGGCGCCTACTGGAGCTGGCGATGGCAGCTGGAGTGATGGAGTGCCTTGACGCACGGCTGATAGAGATATGACACGACTAAGTGTCAATGAAGTCAGTAGGAGGCGCCTACTGGAGCTGGCGATGGCAGCTGTGGTGATGGAGTGCGTTGGCGCACGGCTGATGGAGCAAAGACAAGACTAAGTGTCAATGAAGTCAGTAGGAAAGACGCCTACTGGAGCTGGCGATGGCAGCTGGGGTGATGGAGTGCGTTGACGCACGGCTGATGGAGCTCTGACAAGACTAACTATCAATGAATTCAGTAGGAGGCGCCTACTGGAGCTGGCGGTGGCAGCTAGAGTGATGGAGTGCGTTGCCGCACGGCTGATGGAGCTATGACAAGACTAAGTGTCAATGAAGTCAGTAGGAGGCGCCTACTGGAGCTGGCGATGGCAGCTGGAGTGATGGAGTGCCTTGACGCACGGCTGATTGAGCTATGACACGACTAAGTGCCAATGAAGTCAGTAGAAGGCGCCTACTGGAGCTGGCGATGGCAGCTGTGGCGATGGAGTGCGTTGGCGCACGGCTGATGGAGCTATAACACGACTAAGTGTCAATGAAGTCAGCAGGAGGCGCCTACTGGAGCTGTCGATGGCAGCTGGGTTGATGGAGTGCGTTGACGCACGGCTGATGGAGCTATGACACGACTAAGTGTCAATGAAGTCAGTAGGAGGCGCCTACTGGAGCTGGCGATAGCAGCTGGGGTGATGGAGTGCGTTGGCGCACGGCTGATGGAGCTATGACAAAACTAACTATCAATGAAATCAGTAGGAAGCGCCTACTGGAGCTGGCGATGGCAGCTGGGGTGATGGAGTGCGTTGACCCACGGCTGATAGTGATATGACACGACTAAATGTCAATGAAGTCAGTAGGAGGCACCTACTGGAGCTTGCGATGGCAGCTGGGGTGATGGAGTGCGTTGGCGCACGGTTGATGGAGCTAAGACAAGACTAAGTGTCAATGAAGTCAGTAGGAGAGGCGCCTACTGGAGCTGGCGATGGCAGCTGGGGTGATGGAGTGCGTTGACACACGGCTGATGGAGCTCTGACAAGACTAACTATCAATGAAGTCAGTAGGAGGCGCCTACTGGAGCTGGCGACGGCAGCTAGGGTGATGGAGTGCGTTGCCGCACGGCTGATGGAGCTATGACAAGACTAAGTGTCAATGAAGTCAGTAGGAGGCGCCTACTGGAGCTGGCGATGGCAGCTGGGGTGATGGAGTGCGTTGGCGCACGGCTGATGGAGCTATGACAAGACTAAGTGTCAATGAAGTCAGTCGGAGGCGTCTACTGGAGCTGGCGATGGCAACTGGGGTGATGGAGTGCGCTGACGCACGGCTGATGTAGCTATGAAAGGACTAAGTGTCAAGGAAGTCAGTAGGAGGCGCCTACTGGAGCTGGCGATGACAGCTGGGGTGATGGAGTGCGTTGGCGCACGGCTGGTGGGGCTATGACACGACAAAGTGTCAATGAAGTCAGTAGGAGGGGCTACAGGAGCTGGCGATGGCAGCTGGGTTGATGGAGTGCGTTGGCGCAAGGCTGATGGAGCTAAGACAAGACTAAGTGTCAATGAAGTCAGTAGGAGGCGCCTACTGGAGCTGGCGATGGCAGCTGGGGTGATGGAATGCGTTGACGCACGCCTGATGGAGCTCTGACAAGACTAACTATCAATGAAGTCAGTAGGAGGCGCCCACTGGAGCTGGCGGTGGCAGCTAGGGTGATGGAGTGCGTTGCCGCACGGCTGATGGAGCTATGACAAGACTAAGTGTCAATGAAGTCAGTAGGAGGCGCCTACTGGAGCTGGCGATGGCAGCTGGGTTGATGGAGTGCGCGGACGCACGGCTGATGGAGCTATGACACGACTAAGTGTCAATGAAGTCAGTAGGAGGCCCCTACTGGAGCTGGCGATGGCAGCTGGGGTGATGGATTGCGTTGGCGCACGGCTGATGGAGCTAGGACAAGACTAAGTGTCAATGAAGTCAGTCGGAGGCGCCTACTGGAGCTTGCGATGGCAGCTGGGGTGATGGAGTGCGCTGACGCACGGCTGATGGAGCTATGAAAGGACTAAGTGTCAAGGAAGTCAGTAGGAGGCGCCTACTGGAGCTGGCGATGGCAGCTGGGGTGATGGAGTGCGTTGGCGCACGGCTGGTGGGGCTATGACAAGACTAAGTGTCAATGAAGTCAGTCGGAGGCGCCTACTAGAGCTGGCGATGGCAGCTGGGGTGATGGAGTGCGCTGACGCATGGCTGATGGAGCTATGAAAGGACTAAGTGTCAAGGAAGTCAGTAGGAGGCGCCTACTGGAGCTGGCGATGGCAGCTGGGTTGATGGAGTGCGTTGGCGCACGGCTGGTGGGGCTATGACAAGACTAAGTGTCAATGAAGTCAGTCGGAGGCGCCTACTGGAGCTGGCGATGGCAGCTGGGGTGATGGAGTGCGCTGACGGACGGCTGATGGAGCTATGAAAGGACTAAGTGTCAAGGAAGTCAGTAGGAGGCGCCTACTGGAGCTGGCGATGGCAGCTGGGGTGATGGAGTGCGTTGGCGCACGGCTGGTGGGGTTATGACACTACAAAGTGTCAATGAAGTCAGTAGGAGGGGCTACAGGAACTGGCGATGGCAGCTGGGTTGATGGAGTGCGTTGGCGCAAGGCTGATGGAGCTAAGACAAGACTAAGTGTCAATGAAGTCAGTAGGAGGCGCCTACTGGAGCTGGCGATGGCAGCTGGGGTGATGGAGTGCGTTGACGCACGGCTGATGGAGCTCTGACCAGACTAACTATCAATGAAGTCAGTAGGAGGCACCTACTGGAGCTGGCGGTGGCAGCTAGGGTGATGGAGTGCGTTGCCGCACGGCTGATGGAGCTATGACAAGACTAAGTGTCAATGAAGTCAGTAGGAGGTGCCTACTGGAGCTGGCGATGGCAGCTGGGGTGATGGAGTGCGCGGACGCAAGGCTGATGGAGCTATGACACGACTAAGTGTCAATGAAGTCAGTAGGAGGCGCCGACTGGAGCTGGCGATGGCAGCTGGGGTGATGGAGTGCGTTGACGCACCGCTGATGGAGCTAGGACAAGACTAAGTGTCAATGAAGTCAGTCGGAGGCGCCTATAGGAGCTGGCGATGGCAGCTGGGGTGATGGAGTGCGCTGACGCACGGCTGATGGAGCTATGAAAGGACTAAGTGTCAAGGAAGTCAGTAGGAGGCGCCTACTGGAGCTGGCGATGGCAGCTGGGGTGATGGAGTGCGCGGACGCAAGGCTGATGGAGCTATGACACGACTAAGTGTCAATGAAGTCAGTAGGAGGCGCCGACTGGAGCTGGCGATGGCAGCTGGGGTGATGGAGTGCGTTGGCGCACGGCTGGTGGGGCTATGACACGACAAAGAGTCAATGAAGTCAGTAGGAGGGGCTACAGGAGCTGGTGATGGCAGCTAGGTTGATGGAGTGCGTTGGCGCAAGGCTGATGGAGCTATGACAAGAATAACTATCAATGAAGTCAGTAGGAGGCGCCTACTGGAGCTGTCGATGGCAGCTGGGGTGATAGAGCTATGACAAGAATAACTATCAATGAAGTCAGTAGGAGGCGCCTACTGGAGCTGGCGATGGCAGCTGGGGTGATAGAGTGCGTTGGCGCACGGCTGGTGGGGCTATGACAAGACTAAGTGTCAATGAAGTCAGTCGGAGGCGCCTACTGGAGCTGGCGATGGCAGCTGGGGTGAAGGAGTGCGCTGACGCACGGCTGATGGAGCTATGAAAGGACTAAGTGTCAAGGAAGTCAGTAGGAGGCGCCTACTGGAGCTGGCGATGGCAGCTGGGTTGATGGAGTGCGTTGGCGCACGGCTGGTGGGGCTATGACAAGAATAAGTGTCAATGAAGTCAGTCGGAGGCGCCTACTGGAGCTGGCGATGGCAGCTGGGGTGATGGAGTGCGCTGACGCACGGCTGATGGAGCTATGAAAGGACTAAGTGTCAAGGAAGTCAGTAGGAGGCGCCTACTGGAGCTGGCGATGGCAGCTGGGGTGATGGAGTGCGTTGGCGCACGGCTGGTGGGGCTATGACACGACAAAGAGTCAATGAAGTCAGTAGGAGGGGCTACAGGAGCTGGTGATGGCAGCTAGGTTGATGGAGTGCGTTGGCGCAAGGCTGATGGAGCTATGACAAGAATAACTATCAATGAAGTCAGTAGGAGGCGCCTACTGGAGCTGTCGATGGCAGCTGGGGTGATAGAGCTATGACAAGAATAACTATCAATGAAGTCAGTAGGAGGCGCCTACTGGAGCTGGCGATGGCAGCTGGGGTGATAGAGTGCGTTGGCGCACGGCTGGTGGGGCTATGACAAGACTAAGTGTCAATGAAGTCAGTCGGAGGCGCCTACTGGAGCTGGCGATGGCAGCTGGGGTGAAGGAGTGCGCTGACGCACGGCTGATGGAGCTATGAAAGGACTAAGTGTCAAGGAAGTCAGTAGGAGGCGCCTACTGGAGCTGGCGATGGCAGCTGGGTTGATGGAGTGCGTTGGCGCACGGCTGGTGGGGCTATGACAAGAATAAGTGTCAATGAAGTCAGTCGGAGGCGCCTACTGGAGCTGGCGATGGCAGCTGGGGTGATGGAGTGCGCTGACGCACGGCTGATGGAGCTATGAAAGGACTAAGTGTCAAGGAAGTCAGTAGGAGGCGCCTACTGGAGCTGGCGATGGCAGCTGGGGTGATGGAGTGCGTTGGCGCACGGCTGGTGGGGTTATGACACTACAAAGTGTCAATGAAGTCAGTAGGAGGGGCTACAGGAACTGGCGATGGCAGCTGGGTTGATGGAGTGCGTTGGCGCAAGGCTGATGGAGCTAAGACAAGACTAAGTGTCAATGAAGTCACTAGGAGGCGCCTACTGGAGCTGGCGATGGCAGCTGGGGTGATGGAGTGCGTTGACGCACGGCTGATGGAGCTCTGACCAGACTAACTATCAATGAAGTCAGTAGGAGGCGCCTACTGGAGCTGGCGGTGGCAGCTAGGGTGATGGAGTGCGTTGCCGCACGGCTGATGGAGCTATGACAAGACTAAGTGTCAATGAAGTCAGTAGGAGGCGCCTACTGGAGCTGGCGATGGCAGCTGGGGTGATGGAGTGCGTTGGCGCACCGCTGATGGAGCTAGGACAAGACTAAGTGTCAATGAAGTCAGTCGGAGGCGCCTATAGGAGCTGGCGATGGCAGCTGGGGTGATGGAGTGCGCTGACGCACGGCTGATGGAGCTATGACAAGACTAAGTGTCAATGAAGTCAGTAGGAGGCGCCTACTGGAGCTGGCAGTGGCAGCTAGGGTGTGGGAGTGCGTTGGCGCACGGCTGATCTGGAGCTGGCGATGGCAGCTGGGGTGATGGAGTGCGCTGACGCACGGCTGATGAAGCTACGAAAGGACTAAGTGTCAAGGAAGTCAGTAGGAGGCGCCTACTGGAGCTGGCGATGGCAGCTGGGTTGATGGAGTGCGTTGGCGCACGGCTGGTGGGGCTATGACAAGACTAAGTGTCAATGAAGTCAGTCGGAGGCGCCTACTGGAGCTGGCGATGGCAGCTGGGGTGATGGAGTGCGCTGACGCACGGCTGATGGAGCTATGAAAGGACTAAGTGTCAAGGAAGTCAGTAAGAGGCGCCTACTGGAGCTGGCGATGGCAGCTGGGGTGATGGAGTGCGCTGACGCACGGCTGATGGAGCTATGAAAGGACTAAGTGTCAAGGAAGTCAGTAGGAGGCGCCTACTGGAGCTGGCGATGGCAGCTGGGGTGATGGAGTGCGTTGGCGCACGGCTGGTGGGGTTATGACACTACAAAGTGTCAATGAAGTCAGTAGGAGGGGCTACAGGAACTGGCGATGGCAGCTGGGTTGATGGAGTGCGTTGGCGCAAGGCTGATGGAGCTAAGACAAGACTAAGTGTCAATGAAGTCAGTAGGAGGCGCCTACTGGAGCTGGCGATGGCAGCTGGGGTGATGGAGTGCGTTGACGCACGGCTGATGGAGCTCTGACCAGACTAACTATCAATGAAGTCAGTAGGAGGCGCCTACTGGAGCTGGCGGTGGCAGCTAGGGTGATGGAGTGCGTTGCCGCACGGCTGATGGAGCTATGACAAGACTAAGTGTCAATGAAGTCAGTAGGAGGCGCCTACTGGAGCTGGCGATGGCAGCTGGGGTGATGGAGTGCGTTGGCGCACCGCTGATGGAGCTAGGACAAGACTAAGTGTCAATGAAGTCAGTCGGAGGCGCCTATAGGAGCTGGCGATGGCAGCTGGGGTGATGGAGTGCGCTGACGCACGGCTGATGGAGCTATGAAAGGACTAAGTGTCAAGGAAGTCAGTAGGAGGCGCCTACTGGAGCTGGCGATGGCAGCTGGGGTGATGGAGTGCGTTGGCGCACGGCTGGTGGGGCTATGACACGACAAAGTGTCAATGAAGTCAGTAGGAGGGGCTACAGGAGCTGGTGATGGCAGCTAGGTTGATGGAGTGCGTTGGCGCAAGGCTGATGGAGCTATGACAAGAATAACTATCAATGAAGTCAGTAGGAGGCGCCTACTGGAGCTGTCGATGGCAGCTGGGGTGATAGAGCTATGACAAGAATAACTATCAATGAAGTCAGTAGGAGGCGCCTACTGGAGCTGGCGATGGCAGCTAGGGTGTGGGAGTGCGTTGAAGCACGGCTGATGGAGCTATGAAAGGACTAAGTTTCAAGGAAGTCATTTGGAGGCGCGTACTGGAGCTGGCGCTGGCAGCTGGGGTGATGGAGTGCGTTGGCGCACGGCTGGTGGGGCTATGACACGACTAAGTGTCAATGAAGTCAGTAGGAGGCGCCTACTGGAGCTGGCAGTGGCAGCTAGGGTGTGGGAGTGCGTTGGCGCACGGCTGATCTGGAGCTGGCGATGGCAGCTGGGGTGATGGAGTGCGTTGGCGCAAGGCTGATGGAGCTATGACAAGAATAACTATCAATGAAGTCAGTAGGAGGCGCCTACTGGAGCTGGCGATGGCAGCTGGGGTGATGGAGTGCGTTGGAGCACGGCTGATGGAGCTATGACACGACTAATTGTCAATGAAGTCAGTAGGAGGCGCCTACTGGAGCTGGCAGTGGCAGCTAGGGTGTGGGAGTGCGTTGGCGCACGGCTGATCTGGAGCTGGCGATGGCAGCTGGGGTGATGGAGTGCGTTGGCGCACGTCTGGTGGAGCTATGACACGACTTACTATCAATGAAGTCAGTAGGAGGCGCCTACTGGAGCTGGCGGTGGCAGCTAGGGCGTGGGAGTGCGTTGGCGCACGGCTGATGGAGCTATGACAAGACTAACTATCAATGAAGTCAGTAGTAGGCGCCTACTGGAGCTGGCGATGGAAGCTGGGGTGATGGAGTGCGTTGGCGAACGGCTGATGGAGCTATGACAAGACTAAGGGTCAATGAAGTCAGTAGAAGGCGCCTACTGGAGCTGGCGATGGCAGCTGGGGTGATGGAGTGCGCTGACGCACGGCTGATGGAGCTATGACCAGACTAACTATCAATGAAGTCAGTAGGAGGCACCTACTGGAGCTGGCAGTGGCAGCTAGGGTGTGGGAGTGCGTTGGGGCACGGCTGATCTGGAGCTGGCGATGGCAGCTGGGGTGATGGAGTGCGTTGGCGCACGGCTGATGGAGCTATGACACGACTAAGTGTCAATGAAGTCAGTAGGAGGCGCCTACTGGAGCTGGCGATGGCAGCTGGGGTGATGGAGAGCGTTGGCGCACGGCTGATGGAGCTATGACACGACTAAGTGTCAATGAAGTCAGTAGGAGGCGCCTAAGGGAGCTGGCGATGGCAGCTGGGGTGATGGAGTGCGTTGGCGCACAGCTGATGGAGCTATGACACGACTAAGTGTCAATGAAGTCAGTAGGAGGCGCCTACTGGAGCTGGCGATGGCAGCTGGGGTGATGGAGTGCGTTGGCGCACGGCTGATGGAGCTATGACACGACTAAGTGTCAATGAAGTCAGTAGGAGGCGCCTACTGGAGCTGGCGATGGCAGCTGGGGTGATGGAGTGCGTTGGCGCACAGCTGCTGGAGCTATGACACGACTAAGTGTCAATGAAGTCAGTAGGAGGCGCCTACTGGAGCTGGCGATGGCAGCTGGGTTGATGGAGTGTGTTGGCGCACGGCTGATGGAGCTATGACACAACTAAGTGTCAATGAAGTCAGTAGGAGGCTCCTACTGGAGCTGGCGATGGCAGCTGGGGTGATGGAGTGCGTTGGAGCACGGCTGATGGAGCTATGACAAGACTAAGTGTCAATGAAGTCATTAGGAGGCGCCTACTGGAGCTGGCGATGGCAGCTGGGGTGATGGAGTGCGTTGCATGACTGGTTCCAAAGAAACATCATGCTCGCCTTGGAATTGTAGTCTTTGAAATACTTCACAGGACCCGAATAATTCAAAACCTTTTTTTTAATGACAGCAACTACAATATTATGTCACCAATAAGACTTTGTTTTTGTACCCTAGTTTTTCTCGAAAATTTAAACTAAAAAACGGTCTTCAATTTGGCATATAGTTCCTCAACCTAATATTCGAATTGTCTATCAGTCAATTCGTTTTTTTTAACCCACTACCAACTTACAATAGGCCCCGAAGCTTAATTTATAGTTCACCGTAAAAAAAACGGCTCATAAACTTTCAACTCTCAAATGATGCTTCCTCCTGACCTTGAATATGAGCAAACCATTTGACTACTCCCGACTGTTATTTTCAAAGTTTTGTACTCACAGAGTTGACGTTGACAAAAAAATCACCCGTTACCAACAGTTGTAGCACTCCCATTACATTGATGAAGGAGCACTTCCTTGTTGTGTCATCTGAAGGTAAACTTGCTTTATTTGTTGGTGGAATTCATCGAAGCGCCAATATGATCACGACGTTGTCTATCCTTCCTTCTTTGTCGTATCATGTCTCTCTTTATTCCCATTATTGTAAGTTTCAATTGTTTGGTTTACTTGTTTGGTTTCATGACATCAAAAGTTACAACTCATTTTCCTTTTACATGACCTTTCAAAACCTTATAACATTACAAAGTGATTCAGAATCAAACAAAACAGGGCAGGCACTTTACACAAAATAATGGAGAAGTTAATACTGTGCCTTAACACTCCATTTTTGAGCTATTAAATTGAATTGAAATATACCTTAAAAAACAATGGATCGATCCTGTCATCCTTAAATTACGTTCCTCTCAATGTTCCATTAATTCCATTATTTCTAGCCACCGACTTGCGTTAATTATGTATCACAAAGTACAACCCGCGACAACAGGGCTTATTCTCCATAGGGATAGCAAAATTTTGTCCATATTAAAGTGTGGTAATTGTGGTGGGTCCTGCGTTATCTTATCAAATGTCATATATGTATATGATGTATCTTGTCTGGTTGATCGAACTGATTGATTAGCTGAATCTAATGAACTGAAATCGATGAGTTCATCAAAAGACGAATCCTGGGGTCTTTCCTATTATAGCCCCCCATGAAATTATAGCGGGACGAAAATTGCTAGGGTCATAGTTATAAGGGATGAAAAAAGACTCAAAAATCAGCTGTATATATACCCATTATCAAAGTGAAAAAGTCAAGATACAAAACTAATCTTAGCACTGTGATTTATAGTGGGGGTCGCAAGGGTTACCCGATATGGTTTGCTTCTGCAAATCACTCGCAAAGGGAACCATAAATGGAATGCATTTGCACTTTTCTACGAATTCATTCACACTTCCTGAGATATCATCATCATTTAATACTTACTGGGAAGATTTTACATCAATTAATCTATCTTTAATAATAGTTATCTAGATTCATCAATTTGAACCGAATATTGATTCTCAGCACCATTTCTTGACGATTCATTTATATAATTTCTTTGATCGAAGTCATTTTGCTTGTCTTTCTAATCTGGTAAGTCAAACCTTCTTTCTAATTCTCACTAAGTTTAAGACTATAGTTTGATTGATATTCTAACAGAGAGCAAGAAAGTAGTAACCAGGGGAGGATACTGATACGTCACTGATATTATCTGTCTCTGAGTTAAGTTAAAAAGTATCGCTCGTCTTTAATTCTTTTTTAAGAAGTTCTGTTTTATTGAACTACTGCACCCCAACTTTTGTTCTGAAACTAGAAAGGTAAACCGAACTAGCCAGATTGCTTCAATCCACCAAGTCCGAGCAAATAGTCTCATCTTTCCGCTGATTGCATCAAGTGGTTATATGAAATTGCATTTACGCACAGCGTCTAATCAGTCCAGTGCGCGTCTTGTCCTGGTTAGTATTTTTCCGCGCAAACCCAAGTCAAACAGCGTCATAGTTTCAATTATTTTGGATCGGATATTTTGGAATGCAAATCTTTAAGTTACGTTCTTCACTGCGTTCAATTAATTCAGTCTTGTCACGAATGAAATGGAATTTTGTCTCGATGTGCTTGCTCCTCTTGTGCATGACTGGGTTTTGGCAAAGTCTGATACAACTTTGGTTGTCCTCTCCAATTGCTATTGGACGTTTCTGTTGGAAGCCAAAATCCTCTAGAAGTTGTTTCAGGTAGAGTGCTTCCTGAACTGCTGCTGCCATGCCCTGATATTCTGCTTCTGATGAAGCAAGAGCAACTGTGGCCTGCTTCTTGAACCCCAGCTGAGTGCTGCGCCACGTCCGTTGAGCTTGAAGTAATAGCCCGTTGTTGATTTTCTGTCGTTCACGTCTCCAGACCAGTCTGCATCACTTTCCCCCACTAAATCATAACTAGCCTCTTTTGTGTAAGTAAGTTTTTAATTTTTTGAACCTTGAAGATATCGCAGATGTCGTTTTCCGCACATCCAGTGTTGATTGGTAGGTGCATTCATGTGTCTGGACAGAATGTTGACTGTGAACATGATGTCTGGCCTCGTCTGTTTGGCCAGATACAGAAGTGATCCAACCAACCTTCTGTAGATCCTCTGGTCCACTTCTTCGTCTCCATTCTGTGCTGTCTGAAGTTTCAAATTCAAATCAGCTGGAGTTCTTGAGGGTTTGCATTGATCCATTTGAAACCGCTCAAGCATTGTTTCTATGTAGTGTTCTCGGTCGACTGTGACTTTGTCCTCTTCTCGTCTGATTCTTAGACCCAGAAACCAGTGTAGTCTCCCTCTGTCTTCCATGTGAAAGGTTGCTTCTAGTGCCTTCTTGACATCAGAGACCACTGTCATACTTCTTGATGCTACTATGATGTCGTCAACCCAGACCAAGATGAAGGTGTGATCCTCTGCCTCTGATCTTGCAAACTAACAGTGATCGTTCCTGCTTCTGGTGAACCCCTGTCTCAGTAGGAAGTTTGCCAGCTCTTTGTACCAGTTGTTAGCAGCCTGTTTCAAACCATAAATTGATTTATTTAGTCGACATACTAACTTCTCCCCATCTGATCCGCGTTTTACAAACTCCTGTGGCTGTTCCAGATACACTTCTTCCTCGATTGGTGAGTGCAGGAAAGCAGTCTTGACATCAAATTGGTGCATCACATGGCCCTGCTTCGCTGATAGCTGAAGTAGAATCCTGAATGTCTCTGGCTTACAGGTAGGCGCAAAAGTCTCAAAGTAGTCCAGTCCTTCCACTTGTTTGAAACCTTTCGCCACATAGCGCGCTTTGTATTTGTCCACTTGACCACTGGGTCCCAATTTCACTTTGTAGACCCATTTGCCCGGTATGACGTCCCTGTCTGTGGGTGGTCTCACTAGGTTCCAAGTCTTGTTGTCTTGGAGTGCCTTGACCTCGTCCTTCATTGCCCGGTGCCACTGGTCCCAATCGTCACCTTGCTTGGCTTCGTAGACTGTTTCGGGTTCCACATAGTCGCCCTCGGTCACAGCAAGATGGGTTCTGACTTCTCCAAAAAAATTGCGGAACATTCCTTGCTCATGTCCCTCGTCTGGGCTCTGCTCTGTCCGCGTGTTCCAGTGCATCTTCATTGAAGCCAACTGTCTCTAACTGTGAGAAGTCTTCTGTGTCAGTGTCTTCCAGTGACTCTAAGTCTCTGTAACTCCCTCTTGTTGCAGTAGATCCTCCATCTAGTGCTGTTTCTCCAACATCTCAGGCCTCTGGTCTCAGTGTTGTTTCTTGAGTATTCACGCTCCCTGCGTCATGCCACTCCTCCTTTATTGCAGTAGATGTGTCCTGTCGTTCTCTGTTGTCATTATCTTGATGACCATCATCTGGGTGCCAGATTCCCAGTTCCGACCCATCATCTAGTAGGTCAGTCGTTTCTTTGTTGTCAGGGATTGAGCCCACTTCAGACTCCTTGATGATCACATCTCGAACTGCCATCACCTTGCGTGTGTTGGGTATGTACACCAGGTATCCGTTTTCTCCTTCAGTGTAACCCACAAACTTTCCTTCCAGTGCGTTGGGTTCAAGTTTGCTGACTTCTCTGTCCCTCTTCCTAATGAAGACTGTGCAACCAAAAATAGATAATTTACTAATTGAAAGCTTAGGTTTTATACCTCTCATCAGCTCTGCTGGGCATTTTTCTTCTCCTCGTCTCACAACCAAGTTTCTGATCCTTGCTGCGTGAAGAATTGCTGCTCCCCACATCATCTTGGGAAGTCCTGAGTCCATGAGCAAACATCTTGCCATCTCCAGCAGTGTCCTGTTGCACCTCTCAGCTAACCCATTCTGTTGTGGCGTCTCTGGTATGGTCTTCTCCTGTAGAATACCTGCATCTAAACAGTACGTCTTGAACTGCTCTGAGAGAAATTCCTTCGCATTGTCTTGCCTCAGCTTCTTGGGCGTCCCCACACTGAGAACAAATTTCTTCAGGCTGGCCAATGCTTCACTCTTTGCCTTAAGCAAGTCCACAAACCCAAACTTCGTGTACTGGTCTGCAAACACTATGCAGAACCGGAACCCTGACAGTGACTCTACTCTGAAAGGTCCCATCACGTCTGTGCACACCCTCTCCAGCTTCTCTTCTGCTTGGGTCCCTGCCACTCTTGGTACTGGAGTCTTTGTGATCTTGGCCAATGCACACACATTGCATACATCATCGAGTTCCCCCACTGTCTCTGGTGCATTCCTGACCACATCCGCTTGATTCAAATGACCCAATCGTCTGTGCCACTTCCTTGCACTGTCAAGTTTCACGCTGTTGGAACCCATCTTGAATTCTAGAACGCTGCAGGGTAAGTAAAACAAATTATTTTCTTGTGTTAGTTTTACCCGAGTTCCCTTCTGGAGTTTCATGCAGCTGTTTCCTCTCTCGAAAGTGAAGCTATGTCCCCACTCCGTGCATCTTGAGACTGATAGGAGGTTTAAGAAAAGTCCGGCACACACAGAACATTTTTGAGTTCGCATTGGAATTCCCCTTTGTTTGAGGGTACGCTGATCCTCACACAGCCTCTGCCCACCACTCTGGAAGCCTCTCCGTTGGGATTTCTGACCACTGATTGAATGGGCACAAAGTCCAGGAACGCATCGATGTTCGTCACTATGTGATCTGTACAACCACTGTCCACTAGCATGCCTGCTGTCTTCCACTGGGTAAGAGCTGCCCAGCATTCCTCGTCTGGTGTAGCCAATGTTGGACCCATTGCCACTGTCTCATGTTTGCCTCCATCTATTTGTCTCTTGCATGCCCTGTCTAGGTGACCCTTCTCACCACACTTGCTGCATTGTGCTGTCTCTTTCTTCCTGCAGTCCTTGGCAAAGTCCAGGGATCCCACACACAAAGCAGTTTCCTTTCTTGGGTCCCTTCTTGAAGTCACGCTTCACTGCCAGTGCCACTGAACCACTTTGTCCCTTGTGTCTCTGCAACGTGCTCTCATGAAAATTCTGCAGCCTTTTCCTCAACTCTGTGAAGTTCGTTGCCGGGTTGAAGCTTTCCTGTATAACAAAACTTTCATACCTCATTGGCAGACCATTGAGGACCAAGGCGTTGAAGAGGGTCTCTGAGACTGCTTCCACTGCTTCTTGTAGCCTTGTGAGCAACTCCTGTCCTCTGATGAAGAAGCTGTCCAAATCCTCAGAATCCTCGAGTTGCAGTCGAGCGAGCTGTGCCACTAAAGTCATCACTGTCGGTGTCTCCACACTCCGAAATCTCTCTTGCAAAAGTTTCCAAGCCTTTGCTCCATCTCCAATGCCATCATCTCCCACACAGTCATGTCTCATCAGCATGAGGGTTGTTGCATCTAGAGTCAGTGCCAGATGGCACCACACATTGTTCCGTTTCTCCTTGATGTCTGCAACTTCCTTCTCATATGCATCCTTCAGCACCTTGTGGTTCTTCTTCTCATCATTGGTTGCCCCATTGGCCAGTGGCGCAGGCTCATTGGGTTGCTCCTCTGTCCCCAGTAGTGATTTGTAGAGTCCCCTCGTCTGCATAATCGCCATAAATCTTGTGCTCCAGATTGGAAAGTCCTGTGCCTTTCCTGTGTAGGTCAGCAGCTTCACTGTCTGTTGATCCATTGAAGTTTGAGCAGGCAAAACGGTTGTGAAAAGAAAAGGTACTAAGCAGAAAAGGATTATGACTGTCAACAACAAATTAGTTTTGTTTTGGAAATTAATTTTATGACTTAGAAAATTGCTGTGCCCATAACCTGTTGGGTTATGGACTTCCGCAAGCGGAAAAAAAGGCGTTTTTAACTAAGTAAAAGAATTAATTTCTCAAAAAATGAGAGAATAACAAAAAGATATTTTACAGTAGAATTTAGAGATTTACAGGAGAGATCTGATTATTAGACCAAGATGGTGATTTGAATTTGGGGATGAAAAAAGACTCAAAAATCAGCTGTATATATACCCATTATCAATGTGAAAAAGTCAAGATACAAAACTAATCTTAGCACCGTGATTTATAGTGGGGGTCGCAAGGGTTACCCGATATGGTTTGCTTCTGCAAATCAGTCGCAAAGGGAACCATAAATGGAATGCATTTGCACTTTTCTACGAATTCATTCACACTTCCGGAGATATCATCATCATTTAATACTTACTGGGAAGATTTTACATCAATTAATCTATCTTTAATAATAGTTATCTAGATTCATCAATTTGAACCGAATATTGATTCTCAGCACCATTTCTTGACGATTCATTTATATAATTTCTTTGATCGAAGTCATTTTGCTTGTCTTTCTAATCTGGTAAGTCAAACCTTCTTTCTAATTCTCACTAAGTTTAAGACTATAGTTTGATTGATATTCTAACAGAGAGCAAGAAAGTAGTAACCAGGGGAGGATACTGATACGTCACTGATATTATCTGTGTCTGAGTTAAGTTAAAAAGTATCGCTCGTCTTTAATTCTTTTTTAAGAAGTTCTGTTTTATTGAACTACTGCACCCCAACTTTTGTTCTGAAACTAGAAAGGTAAACCGAACTAGCCAGATTGCTTCAATCCACCAAGTCCGAGCAAATAGTCTCATCTTTCCGCTGATTGCATCAAGTGGTTATATGAAATTGCATTTACGCACAGCGTCTAATCAGTCCAGTGCGCGTCTTGTCCTGGTTAGTATTTTTCCGCGCAAACCCAAGTCAAACAGCGTCATAGTTTCAATTATTTTGGATCGGATATTTTGGAATGCAAATCTTTAAGTTACGTTCTTCACTGCGTTCAATAATTACATCCGCAACTAGTTCAGAAAGAATTGTGCCGCTACCATACAATGTATGCTGACTAACGAAGCTGTAAAGAGATTACTTGCCACTCAAGAACACTGGCTTTGAACACCTTATTACCTCAATATTTGTGAGTCAGACCATCGAGAAGAACCAGGTTCTACTTTCAAATGGTCAACAACTCTGTTGTCATTGTTGAAACTGTTCTTCTAACAGGCGCCTATTTGTGTGTAACGGATTGCCTCCCGCTAAGATAATGCCTGCAATGATCTTGTCAGATAATGATGCCAACTTTATTTAAGCGGTTAAAAAAAGGTTCCTCGAAATCATCGAGGATTGGAAAATTGATAATGAAGCAGCTAAAATTGCGCAAACGGGTCCCAAATACTTTGTTAGTCAACTAACTACTGGCTTCTAAACAACTGGTTTTGACCACTTTAATTGGTACTCTTGTGAATTCTCGAACGCTATATTTGTTTGGTTGGTTCCATTCCGGAGAAAACGTCCCAGCGCTTAACCAATGTTCTAAGTAGTAGACTCCTGCGAGGAGCACCAAGACCAGAGACGATCTAGTTTGAGTACATTAAGAATTGATCACTTTGGTTCACTACACCACTTTGGCGTGGGTCTGACATCGATGCACGCTGCTACGTGTCACGTATGTCTTCTGGATTTGTTGGCATTTTTTTCGTAGTATACATAGTATACACACAATCATATTTTTGAAAAGATTATATTAATCGATCAGATTCAATTATTTAAAATAAGTAAAGAAATATAGTACTAATTCTCATAAACATTTCCAAATCAAATTAGACTTCATTTTTTCAACTTTTCCAATGATTCGTATCAGGTAGTGACTGCAAGTGAAGGCAGGGGTCAGAAGCCAGACAAACTACCGGTCAAAGAAAGATTAAAAACTCTTTTCGCATGACCTTTTGGTCTAATTTGTTGGTGGCCTTGTTGAAAACGTTAACACGCTGTTCTATGTTGTTGTTTTTGTTCCTAATATTGCAAATAAAAAACGAATGAATTGATATTCGATGCGCGATTTTGTCGGCTAGATTTTTTTTTGCCTTGGTTTTTGGAGCTGTATATTCAAGGAGTATTCTTTGGCGACTGTAATCCGGCAATCGGCCGGTCGTTTTAAAAATTGAAACTGCTTTAGGCAGAGCCCTTTTCGTTTCATACGGAATGTACATACGGACTCTGAACTTCGTGCATATTTGAATTTTATGGTGTCCAAAACCAATATTTATACATCTAATCTTGTGAACTACATTAATTTTCTTAATTTTGAGCGATTAGCAGTATCGAACCGAGAAAAGTATTTTTAATTGCTCTCCAACGAAGTTTGTAGCAGTTCTTTTACTCCTGTCGGTCTTTTTTAATTGCTCTCAAATGAAGTTTGTAGCAATTATTTTAGTCCTGTCGGTCTTTTTTTAATGCGATTTTACGCTTGACCGATTTTTCGTCTGACGCTTTTTGACTTTTCGTCCTCAAAAACGGGATAAACAGGTAGCGCCCAGCGGGCATTAAGTGCTCTTAGAGCCCTTTAGCTCTGTTTCAGCTCAAACTGTTTTGGAGACTTATACTTATACTTATGTTGTGAAGGGCGGTTCATAGAGATTGAAGACACCCCCACTGTTGATCCCCCTCCTATTGCCTCACCCATCCCCCCGCCGCACTAATGCCCCCCACCCCAGTGATGCCCCCAACCCCCCCCCCCCCCCCCCCCCCCCGTGGCTAGCTACTGACGAACAACGCTTGTTAAAAACGCAAATTTTTACTATTTTGCCATTTTTTTCAAGCTTTTTGAAAATTTTTGACATTTTTGATTTTTATCAACCCTAGGTGTCAAAAAACCTCCTCTAGGGTTCGATTATAGGTTACTACATTGTTGCCTTGTCTCTAGTTGTAATGGAGTGGTTTCAACATTTTAATATAACGAATTTTAGCATTTTTTGACAAAACGTGCGTTTTTTTCAAATTTTTTTGACATTTTTTCACTTATCCAGGTCTTTCCAGACCCAGGGGCCAGAGAACATCCTCAGGGTTTCTATATCAAATTACGGACAAAATTTTGATGGCAATGGAATAGTTTTTCAACTTCTTTTTTCAAGTTTTTTTGAAATTTTGTGTAGTTTTTTAGAATTTATCAGCCTCAAGAGCCAGGGAACCTCCTCTAGGGTTTGAAAATAGATTATTGAATAATTTTGAGATTAAATGGAATGTCTTGCAAGATTTTAACGTCACGAATTTTGGCATATTTTGATATTTTTTGCCATTTTTTTTTCTCAATTTTTTGACATTTATAGTCATTATTCAGATTTTTTGAGCCTCAAGGGTCAGAAAACCATTGTTAGTGTTTGATAAAAAGTTACTGTAAAGTTTTTGTCGGCCATGGATTAACTTTCAACATTTTAATATCACAAGTTTTGGCAATTTTTCTAAACAAATCTTGTAATTTTTTGTCTTTTTTTAGGTTCCTCTGGCCTCAAGAGACACGGAATTATCCTGTTTTAATCGTGTTTGTCCTTTATGCAATTTTTCGCTTGGCCGGTATTT
Source organism: Convolutriloba macropyga (assembly GCF_964194025.1). Taxonomy (NCBI): domain Eukaryota; kingdom Metazoa; phylum Xenacoelomorpha; order Acoela; family Convolutidae; genus Convolutriloba; species Convolutriloba macropyga. The sequence continues at coordinate 31,366,138 of NC_134471.1, forward strand.
TTTGTCTGACGCATTTGACTTTCGTCTTCAGAAACGGGATAAAGAGGTAGCGCCCTGAGGTCACTAAACCGAGGCTAGCTGTTGACGAAGCCAACCGCTTGCCGGTCGTTTGAGAGCAATTCGCCCGACGTTAGTCGGTTATGTTAAACGTGTTGAACCTCGAGGGCAATAAGTGAGCAGCTCTATTGGAGCTTTACTTGTCCCTAAGTGCTGAACTCTTTAAATCACCTGATCGGTCGAGAAAACTTCAACCCAAAATTGTGAGAAGCAGTCTCAGCCACCACTCAAACCATCTACCACAACCCATACCATCCGACACCAAATAAAGAGGAGCCATTGGACCCCCAACCAACTTCTTTGCCATATCCCAATTGTAAATAAATTTTTTGTTGACGGGACATCATTTGTTGATGTTTCGTCTTTTGTGACATTGATCCCATCTCCAGTAATAGGCTTTGGAGATTAATAAACTGGGTCTTTACCTCTATGACCCACGATTATTGTATGCTTGCGATCGGGGGAGGTGGGAGGGGCACTATATACTAAAAACGTACTATATCGACAAAAGATACTAGATTCCAACCCAACTTCTATTGAAAACTTCCACAATCAAGATTAAAGTCTTAAAACTCATCTAATTTTTCTTACTGAATCGTGAAAGACACCAATTCGAAGAGCCTACCAAACTCCAGTCGTATTTCAAGAATTCTTTATTTTAAGAATTCATACCTTTAGGTTCTCTGCGTCACTATTATGGGTCAGAAAACTTAAAACTTTAACTCAATTTCACCAAAAGTTCAAATTCATGAAAAAAATGCAATTTCACTCGCTGCAATTAACTTTCAGACAAGGCAACTTCTCGCACAACTACTTACATTGAGCCCACTGAGAACCCAATGCTCCATTTTTGAGATATTAAATTGAAATGAAATATACCCTAAAAACCCTGGTTTCACAAAAAAAATTTATTGAAAATTTTGAGATGAAGCCTAGCTTCATCTGCAGTTCCTTGTTCAAGGAGAAGCCTCTAGTGCAGAACGATAGGATCAATTTGACATCAAAACAGACAGTAAGGGCAGCAGCATAGCTCAGTTTTCACCGTTTTTGGAGGTAATGGTCGCATTCGCTCATCTCGTCGTTTCATGCGCCTAGTAGAAATCTAGTTTGACACAAAGATTCCTAATGTTCTGGATGCGGGTTAAAATTTATCGCCCCCCCAGCTTAGTGGGCTTTCTTTAAAAAAATCCTCAGGAGGATTATTATATTTTTACAAAGGTAACGTGCTATATAACAAAATATAATTTGTAACTAGGGGCGTAAAAAACACTGGGGGGGGGGCTGCTGAAACAAAGGATCCTGTCATCCTTAAATTACGTTCCTCTCAATGTTCAATTAATTCCATTATTTCTAGCCACCGACTTGCGTTTATTATGTATCACAAAGTACAACCCGCGACAACTGGGCTTATTCTACATAGGGATAGCAAAAAATTGTCCATATTAAAATGTGGTAAATGTGGTGGGTCCTGCGTTATCTTATCAAATGTCATATATGTATATGATGTATCTTGTCTGGTTGATCGAACTGATTAATTAGCTGAATCTAACGAACTGAAATCAATGGGTTCATCAAAAGACGAATCCTGGGGTCTTTCCCATTATAGCCCCCCCCCCCCCCCCCCATGAAATTATAGCCCCCCATTATGGTATAATTACCATGTTTAGGGGGGCTATAGGTTATCTGACCACTAAGCTGGGGGGGCTATAATGGGAAAGACCCAAATCCTGAATCTCTGCACGAGGTGAACCAAATTAGAAGCACAAAACTGACTTTTGAGTCAGAGATTGGTTCCTCAAACTCTTCTTTCTTCCTCTAGTTTGAAGACTTGTCCTCGAATTATCGCATTTAGGGAGTTGATTTTTCATAAAACATGCGGCTCTATTGTCGTGAAAAAAGTTAATTGACAGCAGGCACTTAATTTTGTGACATTGGAATATGCTAGCTTTTCCTTTGGAACCAACCCACATCAAGGGACAACCAGGCAGACTCTGGTAACTGAGGTATTCGCTTTGGTTACTCTCAATCATGAAGCTAAGTGGAGGATCCAGATTTATCAAGAATCAAGCAACATGAATTTGAGCCAGAAACTGAGAGAAAGAAAGTAGTAACCAGGGGAGTATACTGATACGTCACTGATATTTTTTTTGGAAAGACTTAAATTAAATTAAAAAACAATTAACTTGGTTAACAAAACGGTGGTTGTCAATACAACAGATCAACAGCTTGTGAATCTCATTTCATCAGCATTTTTTATTTTTCACATGTAAAATGTAAGTTTTTATTCTCCCCACTTTGGTCAGGTAAGAAAAAAAATACTAGAACTGCACATTGATAAGTTTCCAGTTTGTTGCAATCGTTTTGGCCACTCATCATTAATGGACCAATCTGAACTCTTCTTATTCTGAATTGGTTAAATCTGGCCAAAAAGAGCGTGTCAAAATCATTGAGGCAGACCCCTTGATCAAATCTGTCGACAATGATTGCAAACAGTACTGGATCAACCATCTCCCCTCCGAGCGGTCCAGCACCCAAAAAGCAAAATAGTCTACTAGGGAGCCCGTGCCAGCAACATTTCCGCTGATCCCCGAATAGCGGTGATTGATAAGGATTGCATTAGTTTACAGAAAGCTACAGACAACCCCTGCGCTTGGAAGGAACGATTGTCACTTAACACAGCCAACCGCTTGAGTGTTTTCTTTAAGGTTTCCGATATCCCGCCAAGGAATTCAATTGCAAGGGGAACAAATTTGATTCCCATTTTTGCGCAGTTATCGTCGTGGAGACAATATTTTCTTTCATCTGCTGAATCAAGTGCGTATCCTGCCTTTGTAGCCGCATTAGTGAGAGAGTTGGATTGCAGCGACAAAGTGACAGTTACAACAAATGCAGCAGGTTTCCCCGCTTTCCAAGTCGGGACAAAGATGTCTCCGGGGCGTGACTGGCTTTCTGGAATTAGTTTCTTTTTTTTCCACTACTGGTGAGAGATTCGCAGTTGAGCAAGCAGACACTATTTTATCTCCAATCCGGTCATGTCTTGCAATTGCGTGTCCTCGACCGTGACACGCAATGGCATGATCCCCATAGATGTCAAGAACTCCTGTTTTACAGAACGGGCACTTCCTTTCGGCGTCATAGACAGGGACACCCAACCTGTACTTTGCACTAATTCTCAACTCATTTGGTGCCATATGAAGACCAACAGCTGGAATGGGGGGAGCAGACAACCAAGCTCCGGCATGTCGAACAGACAATGAGAGAAGTCGGGCGGATTCTCTCTCACAAGCTAGATTCTCTTTGAGACCGTGAAATTTTTCATTATCTAGAGCATGCTGAATCGTCTTTTGCGAGAGGTTTGAAATGTCCAGTTGTGCTATACTGGAATCAAAATCTTGAAAAACTTGTCAGTTTTTTGGGCTTTCACCGGTTATTTTCGAAACAAGATCTTCAGAGGAGAGAACAGAACCAACGTATGATGCTTTATACTGATCATGGCATTGGCGAACACCCAACCCTGAAAGGGTTATGGGCAGGGTTGCTTGAGCCCAGGATTCTTCTGGAAGAAAAGTTCCAAGGATATTCTCATTTTTTTGCGCTGTTGGGCATCAATTTCTTTTAGGGATTTAATAACTGGACTTGTGGCGTTTGACAACGCAAAGAATACACCATTTTGGGGGACCCAATACAGTGGCGAAGGATACCTAGGGCGCACTGAGGGTCATCAAGATAGTCCAACTTTTCAAAAAGTGCCCTTAATTTCCCTATCCTTTCGTTAAGTTTTATGCAGACAAACTCTGGGGTTCCTAACGCAGCTCCAAGAGCCTCAAGGCCCGAAATATCATTTCGTTTTATTCTTATATCCAGTCTGTCTAAATCTACCGTGGACCACAGTTCGCACTTATCGATCCTGACGTGGAGGCCGCGATCAGGTCCGAGCTGGCATAGGAGATTCCAAGATCTAATGAGATCGTCCTCTGAGCCTACCAAGACCGTCATCGAGATACCAGGAAAGTTGCTGAAGCTCTGGCGCAGTTTCCTGAATTTTCTCTATAATGGGCCAGAGCGTCAGAGAGAAAAGCAAAGGGCCTAATGGGTCGCCTTGTTGGATACCGCTTTCACTGCTAAGCACAAAATTGTCATTGAATAATTGGCTGTGTTGTGAATAACAGGAATTGGTAAAAGCGGCAATGCCTGGCATTGAACGTGCAACTGTTTTCAGCATTTCATTGCGTTTTATTGAATTGAATGCATTGCAAAAGCCAATTTGCAAAATGCCCGAGGAACAGGACGAGGTGAGTATTTTTTCATACGAAATCTTAGTCGAATGTATAATGGCTTCTGCTCCTCCCTTCACTCCCACACCCAATTGCAGGCTCTGGAAAAGTTCCTTTGCTTCTAAATTTGCTCCCTTGGCTAAACATTTAGCTATTAGCTTCCTCAAGACTTCTCCGACTGCAGTAGGGTGAACACCGCTTTTCTTTTTCAGCAAGGCTGATAACGATGCACTACATAGAGCTTGTGAAACAGATTCGGGAAGTTCCCCACGGCAGCTTACGTTTACAAGCTTAGTCAGAACTCTCAAAGCAATTTGTGACTGATCTGAAGCGGTACACTGTAAAGCATGCAAAAGGACTACAATAGGCTACAATGGACTACAATAGGCTTTTCTTCAGGGGGATGCATTTTTTTTCAAACTATCAAGAGTTGCCTTGTTGATTGGTGCAAATCCATCAGAAGCCAAAACTTTTGCTGCTCTGCCACATTGGCTCTGGAAACACAAATTGTTTGAACTTTTGATAATCTCTTCGGAGTTTGTATCGTTTGATCGTTTTGATTGTTGCAAAGAGCAGGCTTCGTTCCATAGCCCTCCAAAGTCTCCTCTGTTCCAGCGATTAATTCTTTCTAGAATTCTTTAGTCGTTGTTCCGCCTGAGTTTGTGCCCTCCTCTGTTACTGGCACGTAAAATGCATTTAGACAATCGGAAGAGTTTTCTCCAGTTTAGTTGTATTAGGATCTTCAATGCAGTCAGTAATGACGTCAGAGAAAAGCTCTGACCATTTGTACCGTACATTGATAGGGACATAGCGGATAGTCGGGTCTTTAGTGTGCCGCAACGTTTTTATATCTGGAAGGTTACCATTTGTTCTAATTGTTTCGGAGTTCAAACCGGTTAATGCCTCGTCTACATAGAGTGCGCTCTCAGCATTAATTAGCAGATCGTCAACTTTGTCTGATAGTTCCTTGGAGATTCTTTTCAATTTACTTATAGGTTTTTTGAAACACCAATAGGACCATATTGATTTTGAGTTGATCCATGAGTCGTAATCAGGGCCCCCTCCAATGTATTCAACTTTCGTTTCTTCCAAAAGATGTTCTAATACCTGAATCTCATATAATTTGTCGGCTCTGTCAGGAATAAATAAAATAGAGCCAGGTGAAATGTGAACCTTATTTTCTATTGTAAGGTTGGACATCTGTTGAGTTAAACCACTGCTTGGGTTGGGATTTACCTCACTCTCGGAACAAATGTCTGTCTTAGGTAAATTTTCAATTGTCAAAGCTTCTTTTGCTCTTAAAATGTACTTCATTTTTGAGCGTGCGAAAGACTGTTTATAAGAAAACAATATACCACATCTTCTCTTTATAGACTGCCACAGTACTAAAAACTGGAATTATCTCACCGGGGAATCTGCAACTTGAGACTGATAGAGTTGTTCCACCCGGTGGGACTTCGACCCCCACAGCAACACACAGCTGAGTTGACTTCTTTTAGATAACAGCCACTGATTTAAAAAAATGTGGGGGGGGGGTTCAATTTTGGGTGCTAATGATTCAAATTTCAAATGTAAATTTTTCTCAGTTCTTGTTTTGCTCGTTGGATTTGAGAGATCAACCGGACGCACGTGCAAAATAATAACAACCGGTATTTTGTTTTATTGAACTACTGTACTCCAACTTTTTTTCTGAAACTAGAAAGGTAAACCGAACCAGCCAGATGGCTTCAATCCACCAAGTCCGAGCAAATAGACTCATCTTTCCGCTGATTGCATTAAGTGGTTATATGAAATTGCATTTACGTACAGCATCTAATCAATCCAGTGCGCGTCTTTTCCTGGTTAATATTTCTCCGGACAAACCCAAGTCAAACATCGTCATGGTTTCAATTGTTTCGGATCAGTTATTTTGGAATGCATGACTATCTTCAAGTTAAGTTCCTCACTACGTTCAATTAATTACATCCGCAACTAGTTCAGAAAGAATTGTGCCGCTACCAAACTGGCTAACGAAGCTGTACCGAGATTCACTTTCAAGAAAACTGGCTTTGAACACCTTATTACCTTAATATTTGTGATTAAGACCATCGAGAAGAACCAAGTTCTACTTTCAAATGTTTAACAACTCTGTTGTAATTGTTGAAACTGTTCTTCTAACAGGCGCCTATTTATGTGTAACGGATTGTCTCCCGCTAAGATTCGCCTGCAATGATCTTGTCAGATAATAATGCCAACTTTATTGAAGCGGTTAAAAAAGGTTCCTCGAAAACATCGAGGATTGGAACATTGATAATGAAGCAGCTGAAATTGCGCACGGTATGTCAGTTTAATATAACCAATTTTACGAGTTTCTACTGATTTTTGGTAGTTTTTCAAGCTCCTTTTATGCTGCTATTAACGTGAATTTACATGTCAAATTCATCTGTTGATTGGTTTTTGATAATAATGTCGACAGAATGTGAACACTTTTCCATAACGTCACTTTTTCAGTGTAAATTTGATGTCATGGGAAATTTGTTAACCATGTAGAAGTTTTGTCGAATATTCTGTATCAATAACAGGTTGATTCGCAATCCAATCGCAAAGAATCTGATGCAATACTGTTAAGTCGTAGTATTGTTTTGCTGGTGGTTGAGGTAGTTCGAGTTTGAGTTATAGTTTAACTTCATGAATGACGCTTTGAACCAATAATAGTTGCTAAATATAATTGTTGAACAAAATGAACAAATCCGTATGACTTCGATAGAATGTAGCATTAAATTTCGCTTGTCACGCTATTCTAGCTTCAATGCTCAAAATGACCTTGAAGCGCTAATCATTTGGTGGTTGGGTTAGTAAGCTCAGCCGCCACATGATCAGATGCAATTATTTAAAATAAGTTAAGAAATAGTACTAATTCTCATAAACATTTCCAAAATTTCAAACCACTGATTTAATATAAACTTAGTCATTAAAGCCATCAAATTAGACTTCATTTTTTCAAGTTTTCCAATGATCCGTATCAGGTAGTGACTGCAAGTGAAGGCAAGGGTCAGAAGCCAGACAAACTACCGGTCAAAGAAAGATTAAAAACTTTTTTCGCATGACCTTTTGGTCTAATTTGTTGGTGGCCTCGTTGCAAATGTTAACACGTTGTTCTCTGTTGTTATTTTTGTTCCTAATATTGCAAATAGAAAACCGAATGAATTGATATCCGATGTACAATTTTGTCGGCTAGATTTTTTTTCGCCTTGGTTTTAGGAGCTGTATTTTCAAGGAGTATTCTTTGGCGACTGTAATCCGGCAATCGGCCGGTCGTTTTAAAAATTGAAACTGCTTTAGGCAGAGATTTCCCCCTTTTCGTTTCATACGGAATGTACATACGGACTCTGGATTTCGTGCATATTTGAATTTTATGGTGTCCACAACCGATATTTTTTCATCTAATCTTGTGAACTACATTCATGTTCTCAATTTTGAGCGATTAGCAGTATCAAATCGAGAAAAGTACTTTTTTCTCTCCGTAGCAGTTTCCGAGAGCTGTAGCAGTTTCATGCTTCTCATTGGGCTCCAGGACAATATTTGAGAGACTAAACGCTGATTAATTTCAGGTACGTTTTTTTTAGATATCTACTACACGCCTGGTGATGTTGAACCGTTCAATCATCGAAAGTGGTATCCAATACCGGGACCGGTTCTGATCTTCAAGGACGTTCCTGAATCATGTTTTTTCCAAACTCGAAGGCAGTACTTTTTCGCGATTGTATATACCAAGATGTACTACCTACGCGCGAATCAATGGTTTGCCCTGAAAGGCGGCTACTTGACAAATGTGGTGGATGATCTTTACCAAGAAATCCTCAAACCTGTGACAGAAAACTCAGTTAAAGATTTCTTGTGCGCTGTCAGCAACAACTTCATTTACTCGGTTTTGAGTGAGAATGCATACTTCAATACATGTGTTTCTGTTTCTAATTTTATAGGCAAGCAATCCTGATAAAGACTACTAAAAGACTTTTTAATATCTTTAAAAAGTCGGACTTTTATTAACAATATCGGTCGATCACTGTCTTCTCAACATTCTTTTCATACCCTATAACTGTACAACCAAGTCTTTTTTGTTAATTTTTTTTCGTTCTGGTGCATAAGCGAAAGCCGAAACTTTTGTCCTACTGATCTAAGCCGTGGAGCATCTCATAAAAAAGCAGAGCATCGCAAAACAAGAGAATTTGATGGGAGATTGCCAAAAGTTGCAAATTTTTGACCAAATATGAGAATATAAAACCATTTTGTGTCAAAGGTTTCATGCATTTCAGGACAGCAACATTTATCAAAAAATTTTAAGGTTTAGTGACTTTTCTTACCGGGTGCAACCAAGAAAGAAAGCAAATGGACTTTGACAGCATTAAATGCAAAACAATAATGGCTACCAATGGTCGTTTCAAAAGTAAAGCCAAACTCTCTCATACCAAAATATGGCCCACCGCGGTCTTTTCATAATTCGAATCACGTTTTTTTTCAAAATCCAGCAAAATCAACCAATAATATTTTGATAAGTCGACCCAAGATCTCTGCATAGCTAATACGCTCTGCCCAAAATCTTTTTATGGGTCTTTTTATCCAATGTTTTGGATTACACATGGTGGAGCCGGACTTTTATGGGTTATAACCATGGTCAACTCCTCCCTCTAATGGTGAACGCGTGATCAACACTGGCAAACATTGGCTGACGCATGATAAATCCGGGCTTACCAGTTGAATCATGGTCGACCTTGAGCCACGAAGGTCTTCATGCCAAATATATGTCGAGTTACAGTCTGTTAATGCCCAATGTGAGTCGAAATGAGCCATTTCATACGTCTACCTTTCAACTAATGTGGCTAATTTAAGGTAACTTTAGCGTTTCTAAGTTAGCGGGACTCCCAGCTTAACGGGGCTAGAACTGATAGACACCTCAACGCTGAAACTATGTAAGAGCTTACTTTTAAAAAAATTATTTTAGCAGCTTCCCAAATCTACTTGGTTTCCAATGACGGATGTGTGAATCGAATTAATCGTTTCAGTTCGCATTTAAATGTTTCTTTCCCTATGACAACTTTGATCGTTTCCAATAAAAATTAGCAGTTTTTCGACCAATATCCTTTGCTAATTTTGTTGTCTTATCTTTGAGTCCAATTATTGTCAGCTGTCATTTGTTGCTAATCAAGTTCATCGTTTCAGTTTCTAAACGTTTCTTTGATATTATTGTTGTCCAACTTGGCATGTCTTTTCAGTTGGTAATGGGGCATAAACAAACCTAATTTTTGTCTCAAATTCGTAGCGGTGGTTTTTATTACTTTTTGTGGTCTTCTTAATTTCTAACTAGGCTATCAGTGAGGGGAATCTGTCGCCCAGAAGATCGACCAACCTTAATTAGAACCAATACCGAAGGTTTAAAAGAAAATGATGAAGCAAGCGCTACCTACTTTTCTTACCGGGTGCAACCAAGAAAAAAAGCAAATGGACTTTGACAGCATTAAATGCAAAATAATAATGGCTATCAATGGTCGTTTCAAAAGTTAAGCCAATTTCTCTCATACCAAAATATGGCCCACCGCGGTCTTTTCATAATTCGAATACCGGTATTTCAAAACTGAGCAAAATCAGCCTATAGTATTTTGATAAGTTGACCCAAGATCTCTGCATAGCTTTTTTTTCTTGAAACTTGTAAATTACTCGAAATATAACCCTAAGGTTACATATCTACATGCTTTAAAATGTTAAATAAATTAATCAGCGTTGTTATTAATATAATAATCTTCAAATTGTGGCTGTTCTTTCTCATAGGTAAAATTAGGATTCTTTCTCATAGGTAAAAAAGGCTCCTCTTTGTCTAATAACAGGTACTTTCCTGTGTTGATCGAGCAAAAACTCGGTTAAAACATTTTTAAAGCAAGTTTTATTATTAAAAGTTCTTATCGAGGAGGCCAATTTGTTCCATTTTTGAACTTTTTTCCAGATTAAAGATTAGTTACTCCAATTTGTTTTCATTTTCTTTTTAATAATAGTTTGAAAAGTTCTCTTGTTTTGTTTAGCATTATGGCGACTAGTAAACATTTTAAAATTTTGGATGTTTTGGTGTCTTATATCTGTTTGTAGCTTCATTAGGCTAACTTTTGAGATAAACAATTCGGCTAGCAGGATACGATCCTCGGAAGATCAATGGAGTGGTCAAATTTTTGTCGAAAATAACAAGTTTTTATTCGCCAGTTTATTTGCCTGTTTATGCGTTTTATGATTTTAACTGTAAGAGATTGAATGAATACTCCGCTGACAAAAAATGAGAGAGTACAACTGACTTGAAAACATCAAATCTTACTTTCAAAGGAATTTGATCTCTTACAAGATAAAAAGAAAGAAATGCATTGCCCATTTTGCTTAAAAACTGAGTTCAGTTGACTTTCAAAGGTTAAGTTTGAATCAGTTTCTACTCCCAGATAACGAAAAGCACGAGTTGGTTTGATAATTTCGCCTTTAAAAGAAAAAACGCTGGATCCGAATTAGTTTGATTTGTAAAGAATAACGTCTCTGTTTTATCGGCATTTAAAGTGAGTTGATTCTCTGTCAGATAGTTGTCTGTTTGTTCTTTTTTTGTGGAATGTTTTCATTACTTTCAAATTTGCATAATACTAGTGTCATCCGCAAATTGAACAACATCATTTTCACCTTCCTGTTTTTCAGAAAAATCGTTGACATTTTACAGAAAAACAAGAGGTCCTATCACAATTCTTTGTGAAACACCACGATTAATAGTTATTTTATCTGATAAGTCAATACCCACTTTTATACATTGTGTTCGATTTGCGAGAAAAGATTTGAAAAATAAAATTGTTGATTGAGAGAGATTGAAACTTTCAACTTTCTTGAGAAACATCTCATGTAAAATTGAATTGAAAGCTTTTGCAAGATCTAAGAACACAGCACCCACTGTCGTTGTTATCTTCCATTTTTCCTATTATTTTTTCAATAAAGTAAAGCACAGCATCAGTAGATGACTCTCCGGATTGGAAACTTGTCAAGATAGTGTACTAACTGATTAAGTAAAATTCTCTCAAGAATTTTTGCGAAAGTTGGTGTTACGGAAATTGGACAATAATTAGTTACGCTCTACCTTAAATCTTTTTAAGGTTCTTTTTATCCAATGTTTTGGATTACACATGATGGATCCGGACTTTTATGGGTAGTTAGCATGGTCAACTCCTACCTCTAATTGTGAAAGAGTGAGCACCACTGACAAATATTGGCTGACGCATGATGAATCATGGTCGTCTTTGAGCAACAAAAAAGTCTTCATGCCAAATATATGTCAAATCACAGTCTGTTAATGCCCAATGTTAGTCGAACTGTGTCATTTCATACGTCGACCTTTCAACGGATGTGGCTATTTTAAGGTAACTTTAGCGTCTCTAAGTTAACGGGACTCCCAGTTTAAAGAGGGTTGAACTGATAGACAACTCAACGCTGAAACTATGTTAGAGCTTACTATGAAAAAAATTGTTTTAGCTGCTTCCTAAATCTACTTGGTTGCCAATGACGGATGTGCGGATCGAATTAATCGTTTCAGTTCGCATTTAATTGTTTCTTTTCCTATGACAATTCTGATCGTTTTCAAAAAATATTAGCAGTTTTTCGACCAATACCCTTTGCTAATTTTGTTGTCTTATCTTTGAGTCTAATTATTGTCAGCTGTCACTTGTTGCTAATCAAATTCATCGTTTCAGTTTCTAAACGTTTCTTTGATATTATTGTTTTCCAACTTTGCGTTTTTCGTGCACTTGTTCTCCATTGTTCCCACTACTCAATCGATTGCAGGCATGTCTTTTCAGTTAGTAATGAGGCATAAACAAACCTAATTTTTGTCTCAAATTCGTAGCGGTGGTTTTTATTACTTTGTGTGATCTTCTTAATTTCTAACTAGGCTATCAGTGAGGGGAATCTGTTGCCCAGAAGATCGACCAACCTTAATTAGAACCAATACCGAAGGTTTAAACGGAAATGATGAAGCAGGCGCTAACTTTTCTTTTTTCTGAGTTTTTCCCCTCGTCCACTCTTGCAGGCTGTTAAAAGTGTTTTGTCCCAAAGACGTTCAATTGAATAGAGATCACTAGCATAGATGTAGAATCCACAGTAATAAAGTACAACTCGAAATCAACCAAAAACTTGAGACAAATTCGACTTAAAAAATTTTAGATAAGTTCAGATTGTTATCGTGATTCACTCGCAACCTACTGTACCAAGTTGCTCACAGTTTCCTAACTGGTCTTGCAACTTTTAAAAAAACTATTGAATGTTTAGTCCCACTAAACCAACTGCTTTCTAGCTCAGTCGTTTCACTCTCTCTCTCTCTCTCTCTCTCTCTCTCTCTCTCTCTTCCACTTATACTCGACAAACTGATTACAACTTTTTCTATTTGGCTAACTTTATCTTATCTTAATTAAATACACTTTAAGCACTTAATCAAACACCGTAGGTCAATTTGACTGATTGCCACATTCGTTGGAGAGGTTCCCTTCACTAAACCAACTGATTAACGAAAAGGTCTGCGATCCTTATCGCTCTTATTTGCGCAAACAATTTGGCGCCAAGTCAATTTTGTCGCTTTTGTTCTCCAAGGACTATTGTTCTCCATGTATGAATATATCAGTAATTCATGCGCCATATAGCTAAAATAATGGCTTGGGATGCTTTTCTCGGCAATACGTGCAATTCCCCATACAGAAAGTAGTCAGAAACCAAAATTTCCCAAAAAACCAAAAATTCGACCTCTAGAGGTCATTTAGGGGTCAATAGCCAAAGATGAAGGGTTAAATTGGTAAATAAAACTATCGGAGCAAAAAGTCCAACCATAGTTACATCTACCCACGAATTTTTATTACCTAACTCCTCATAGAAGACGAGCAATGACCGCGCATATTTTTCATCGACCTCCCGGATGACCTCAAAATCCAAACCCAATAACTTGCAAAGTTGTAGTCAAAACGTCTTCGGGTAAAATTTTTTAGTAAAAATAGGGTGCCACCAATTTGCCTGCCAAATTTCATGACCTTCTGATTAGCCGTTGCGAGTCGTTTGCAATTTGAATTCTTTTAACGAGTCGTGGGCGCCGAAACCCGAAAAATCCGAGTTCGTAAAAACTGACCGGAGTGGGTATTTTTTGTTACTAACTGTCTCAGTTTATCATATTATTACCATTTCAAAGTCATTCGGCAGCTCAAAAAGGCCAATTTCCGGTTTTCGGCTTTCGGGTTTTCCCGAAGCACCAACTTCCGGTCGCACCCGAAAGTTAAAATTGGACCAATAGAAAGCCCTTGAAAAGTTACACTAACCCTCCTAAAATCATAAGGCTGCTACCAATGCTCCACGAGCAATTCAAATTTTACGTCCCGCAGCACCGGCGGCGTGCGCTAGTCACGTGCAGAATTGTGGGGGGTCTAATCTGAACTTAAATCAGATTCCTTGTACCCAAATTAGTCTATCTCCCAATTTTCAGGTCAAACCGACTTCAACTTTTCGAGAAATTACTAAATCCGTTTCAATGTTAACTATTTTTAGTGAAAACTGCCTATTTTTATTCCAAAATGCTAATAAATTTCTCCCACAACTTCCTAAACCCTTCCTATGATCATCTGCTATATTACTCTAGACTTGATACCCATTGCAAGCCTTACTTGGCCTTATATCATACTCAAACAGTCCATTTTCCATTCAAAATACCGAAAACCTTCAAGTCACCCTAATTCAGGTTTTAATAAATAGGGATTGGGTGGTCGGATTTGCCCGAAAGTTATACCAGCCTGAAAAGACCATTGGGTGTACCTGACATTAAAAATTGGTAAAAGTCCGCTGAATATAACCCTCCATGGGGGTGCGGTTTTGATCTGCTAGATGAAAATACGGTTTTTTCATAAAGTGAAAAGGTGAACATTTCATTTGCTTTAAACAAACATTCTCGCAAGTAAACTTCAGTCCTCAGCTTATCGTCCTTACTACAAAGTCTTGAATAAATATTCTGTCGAAATGGATAGTCGTACATACTTCGAGATTGTCCTGTACTTGCAATCAGGGGTTTACCCCTGGAATTGTCATTGTGTCGAGAAAAGTAGTATTTGCCGCCGAAGCCGAAAATTGTACACAAAAAAAGGTCATTTGTACTTGATTGGTTCCGAAATTCAGGTACTACATCGTTCAAATGCTCGTGCGAAGATATCCGAGACACATCGATCCAATAATCACCTGTCCAGAGACAAATTAAGACCCTTAGTTCGACAAAAATTTTTGTTTATGCATCTTCAGACATGGTGCGAAACGGTTATTCGTGATTGTTCTACTTGCAATGATAATATAATCTACCGTCACACTATGGGACCAATGAAATTTATCCCCCCAGAAACCCTCGATTGGGTATGTCGCGAGATGGGACTAGAGAAGAAGAGAAGGTACTGTTATGAATACTCTAAAAGGTAAGAAAATCCATTTCCGAGTAAAAACTACATATATTACAAAGCCCAATTGTTTTTAGCTGCCCTGAATTTGACTCCTCGCAATACGAGCCTATTGCAATAGACATTGCTCATCCTAAATACAATTGCATTAGTGCCTGTCTGTCGACCATTATTACGGGAAAACGCACGCAAGCGGGTGAAATCGAAAATTTGTTCGTCAAACTACGAACTGGGTCCGATAAACAACTTTACAACAGACCCGGCAAATTAATTTTATCTAGAGGGATTGAGGACGTCAAATTTATTAATACAACATACCTTAGACTATTTGCTTGACGCTTCCGTATTAATATTTATGTATATTATGACTCTGGCTACGATTAACAACCTTACTACCTCAGTCTAACTTGGACTCACAAGGGATTATTTCGAGGCGGCATATTTCTTAAATTCCAGTTAATGGAGGGTACACCGCATTGTCTAATAATATACCGCTGCGATATGAAACAAAGGCTTGAAAGGAAAATTAATACTTATATAGACATACAAATTGTTGATTTAAGTCCAGTTTTGCCTCCCTTTTATTACTCTCCCCCATCTTTCTCTTCTTGTTCAAACATCAAGCGCTCTTTAGAGGCCATTTTGTGGTCCCTTTTATCCAATTCGGCCAAGTCAATTCCCCCCGTTGCCGCCATTCGCTGATTGACTTTCTTTACTTTCTTTTTCTTTTGGAATTTAGTATCTTTTATTCGTTTCTTCTCGTTATCTTTTAGCTCCCCACCAGTTGCTGCCTGTACTGCAGATGATCCCGGCTCGAAAAGTGAGGCTGGGGCAGAAAGAGGGGGCGCGGTGTCAGTTTCAGAGGACGTTTGACTCCGATTTCCCCTGTATGGAGAAAGTTTCAGCTCTTTTACGACTTTCTTTGTATTTTTAGTTCTAGCCATTTTACACTCCCGAACTAGGCTATTTTGTTTATGAATACAACTCAGTTTAATCAGTTCTCCTTTTTGTCTCATGAATCTATTCTGACAGCCTTTTATTATTTAAAATAAACCGATACGCATTTAGATTATCCAGTTTTGAACTATGCTAACATTTGTTTTGATAAACACTTTGTGGGTCCATTTGTTTGATTTCAGCAAAGTGCTTAAAATAGTTCAACCAAGCTACGGTATAATTATCTTAATTAGAATGTCCTAATTACTCGCTCTCTATGGGGCCTACATACACGCACTTTCGCCGCTTATAATTATACCCGCTTTTAACTTAATTTCATGTTCGCTACACTTTGGCACGATATTGGTCGAACTTTGAGTGTGGCTGTTTTTGTTTCTTTTCTTATGGTCTGATTTTTGTTCCAATAAGAACACTAAATTTGTTTCATTTAGTTTAATTTATCTATACCTTTGATAACTTTTACAACAATTTTGTGGAATCGTTTTAATGTTTGGGGCTCTTTTGTTCTTTTTTCACCTAAAACAACTTTGAAAAGATTTTTTTCTACTCAAACGTTTAATGGTATGATTTGGTCTATGATTTTGTATATAATTATATAGTATTTTTCACATCAAATTTTTAACAAAAGTCTGATTTCTTAAAACAAAATTAAGTATTTTCTTGTGTTTCGTGGTCTAATTGATTTCGGATAAGTTGCTCTATGATGTGAGCATTGTAAGGATATGCAGTGTCAAAAGTTTTTTAAAGTGCTGTTATTGTCGCTGACATTTACAACCCTCGTTTTTGGAGAAAAAATTATGATGGAATGTTTCCAGTTATTGCTTTTACTTTTAGGCATTTAAGATCAAGAAAAACCAATAAAGCCCGGGCGCTGAATTAAAGTTCAAAGACCTGGTGAAATAAATTATCAAAATTATTTAGAGTGTACTGCTAATTGCTATTATTATTCAGCCTATTGTCTTCAATTTTAGGGGCCGATTTACTATAATCATCGAATCTTATGCAATGAAATTGCAATCAATTTAGAGCACTTCTGGACACAGAAAAATAAATTGGCGGTCGTCATTTTTCTGTTTTCTTTTCTAATTGTTTCGATCCTAACGCCGGTCAATGGGATCAACGGCTGTTACTTTCTGGCAATCTTCTGGCCATATTTTATTTTACTTTACTAATTTCACATGGAATTTGCACTTCTTGATCAAAATATGGTATATGTTATAATAATGGAAAGGAGACGAGATTTTAAAATTTGAAAGCAATTAGATAGTCTTTATTGGGTTGACACGACAACAGGAAATACCCATAAAACAATCAGACTTCCAAGTACGCGACGTGTAACATATTCGTCGGAAGCACTATCTGAATCTGTGAACAAAGGATTTGGTATGAAGAAGATAAATTGGCGTGATATGTACTTTCTGCCGGTAGAACAGCTGCCTGGATCTGGTCTGAGAGTGGGCGTATGGTACGGTATTTGCCCCGGAACTTTTATACCGAGATTGAGTCCCCTTGGCGAACTGGCTGTGGAATGGTGGAGGGATACTTCGGAGTACCAGCGGGGACCTCTGCATTTCACTCAAGCGATTAACAAAATGAGAAGTCGTGACGAACAGGACGAAAACAAAACTCACAAAACATATTTTGCTCCTTTTTTTGTTCACCCAAGCTGGTACCAAAAAAGTCCCGGAACAGAATTTTATGCTCTTCCAGCTGGATTTGTGATAACAGGAGTCGAGATGTACATGAATTACGCCGCATTCAGAGGAACTGTTTTCCACCCCAGAGTGATCTAAATTTGTAATCAGGTGTCAAGAAGGTCGTCCCACTTTTATTTCACCCCCCCCCCCCCCTCATTTGACCCCGATTTCGATTCTCGGTATAATTTACAATTCGCAAACAAAGTGATACCCAGGGTTCTAGGAAAACATTTTTTGAGATGAAACATTTTGAGGGGTTAAATGATGTAGAGAAAGATTTGATATTAAAAAATGATCTCAAAAATTTTTTCTATCGATTTGAGTTCTGAAATCCGTTCAACGCCTTTACTCAAACATTAGAGCCGTGACTAATACATTACGATGCAGAGGTATACCCCAAAATTTCCGCGCTAGTAAAATTGGCTCGAAAATTAGTTAAATACAATGAACGAATTTAGGTGACATCCTTTGTATCTTACTTTTCCCAAAAGGGGTTCCGCCAATTTTGCGAAATAAAAGAACATTCGGTGCGAAAAGTAGGTAACAAATCTTGTAGCACGTTTCCGCTCACATTAGGTATCTATTATTCGCGCGCATTTTGAGCATGCAATAAGCACTTTAATAAAGATTTAATTGAAACTTTCAAAGCATCAAAGTGCTTTAAATACATGCAACCACAAAAACTGATTATTTTCCGAAAAATCCCTCGCACATCAAAGACTTTGTATATCAATGTGGGGCTGGCCAATTTTAATAAGTAGTAATAAATAGTACTAATAGGTAGTAAGTAATAATAAAGTACATTCGGTGCGAAAAGTAGGTAACAAATCTTGTAGCACGTTTCCGCTCACATTAGGTATCTATTATTCGCGCGCATTTTGAGCATGCAATAAGCACTTTAATAAAGATTTAATTGAAACTTTCAAAGCATCAAAGTGCTTTAAATACATGCAACCACAAAAACTGATTATTTTCCGAAAAATCCCTCGCACATCAAAGACTTTGTATATCAATGTGGGGCTGGCCAATTTTAATAAGTAGTAATAAATAGTACTAATAGGTAGTAAGTAATAATAAAGTACTATAAGTAGTAATAAAGTAGTAATAAAGTACTACTAGTAGTAATAAGTTAGGCTTAATTAAATAAGTAGTAATTAAGTTAGTCTTAATTGCGGATTATATGCGAAGTCGAGCTACATTGTGTGCGAAAAATCGATACATAAATGGAGCGGATGCGTGATACAACTCGCGCGAAAATAGGTTATTAAGTTTGTACTTGTATTTCGCGACTAAAATTAGGACACTTTTGCGAACACGGGATACGATATTCCCTTCCATTTTGCCGGTTTCTGCTAAAGTACCTATTTTCCGCAATATTGTTCCACTTTCAATGTATTAACATAGTAAAAACGAACACGACATACACGCATCGGGCATATCTGCCCAAACGATTTGGGTATACCTCTGCATCGTAATGTATTTTTTGCCAAGATTGATATCTTCAGGAGCCTCTTGTGGAATTCCTGCAAGTTTTAAGTTTGCAGTTTTCTCGTCGCTAGGGCATTGTTTGTGATATGGTAGGGGTGGAGCAGTTCCATATAACAGACTATTCCAATTTCTGGAGATATAACTGGAAGGAAAAGGACAATTGCCGAGATGCTCCTGCTAGATACTTTGATGGCACATCTGGGGCTGGTCAACTTTTCTTTGCCAAGAATTTCGCCCCTTTATATGAAGAGCATGACGAGGAGCATATAAAACAAGAGATAGCAAACATCAATGCACGGTCACTGGTATGGCCGATTGTTCCATTGAATATCCAGTATATATTGTGAAAACAATTGGTCTGGAAATTTTCACCCCAATACACCTATTGTAAAAAACATTTGTTTAGGCCAATCTGCTGAGCATAAAAATTAAAGTGGAGAGCTATTAACTTTTGTTGAGAGTTAGTAAGAAACGACACAGTCACTTAACCTTCTCTAAGATTTTTTTCGCGAGATTTTCAAAGTAGTTCAATGGATTTGACAAAGAAAATATGCCACCTTCTGCTGGGAATATTTATTAACCATTGGGGCATTCTACAGATACTTTGAACTGTTCAAACAATTGTTCGACTTTTCAACGCTTACACGCATTTTAAATTTTCTTTGCAAATTTTTTTTGCTGGTAGGTAGTTTTTGGGGTGCACTATTGGTAGCAATTATATTAGTCCTGCGGTATTACGCAATTTTTCTTCTGACCGATTTTTCGTACAACCCATTAGACTTTTCGTCCTCGAAAATGGGATAAACTAGTAACGTCCAGAAGGCATTAAGTTCTTTTAAAGCCTTACGCCTTACCAGTCACTTAGAAAAGCGATTCACAACAAGGAGACCAATTGAGGAGACAATTTCACCGTGTGAAGGGCGGTTTCAATCTTGAAAGTTTGACCCCCTCCCCGCACTCGCCAATTCACTCGATGTTAGTCGGATAGGTTTCACTTTACTTGCTATCGCACATAGGGAAAGGGAAACTCGTTATATATACCTATGCATGCTCAACTGTTTTTTTTAATCAAAATTGGCGGACCGACATCTTTATTGTGCAGTGGTATCATAGAAAGCTCTTCTAGCGTAGTATTTTTAAATGATGTTTTTTGAGGAATGATTGAGGTTTAAATTTTTTTGAACACAGAAAGATTTTTTCCTTACTTTGTTCACTTGTCAAAATCTGACGGCTTTTCTGCTTTGGTTCGTTAAAAACAAGTTGAAACATGCTTAATGGAGTAATCTGTTTTGTTTCTGCCTTTTGACCAGGAGTGGCTGAACTTTTTTTTATTTTTATCAGTTTGATCCGCAGTCTTACTATCGACAGTCTGACATCTCCATTTGCTTTCCAAGGAACTAAAAGTACATCTGAGCATTTCTTTTTTTAATAGTGGTTTTCTGACTCGGCTCGTGATTGCTTTTTCGTTGTCCTGTGTCTTACCCTCACTACTGTGGCGTCATTTTATTCACCTTTTGGCTTTAGTGTTTTGGTCAATTGTAAGCTGAGAATCCAATTTTTAAAAACAATTTTAAATGTTTGGTGAATCTTGACTTAATTTGTTTTTCACTTGCGTTGCTGTTCTTTTTGTCAGCCTTTAAATTAGTTCAACTATGAAATTGTCTTTCAATTAAATAGCTTATCAGTTTTTTTATATGGTCCCGTAATCTAACTTTGTCGCCACTAATTTTCAAAGACATTTTGATATTTGGCAGATATATTTTTGGTCCCTCTCACAACTTTTTCTACTAATTCGCAAAAAATGCATAGTGTCAACATGGTAGTTCAGTAAAATTGACTTGACTTGATAATTTCTGCGCAAAGTGTTTTCGAAGAGAAATCTTTTTCATAGATTTTTAATTTGGTTGTGCGGCGTAGAGTCATAAGATGTGTTCACTATCAGAAACCTTTTGCTCACATAAAATTGTTGATGATCTGATCATTAGTTCATTCCTTTCCTTGGGTTGCTGTGTTGATTGAAAGTGGCCGAATTTTAAATCTAGGATAAAACTTATTTTCATAGACTTTTTCGCTATTTAGCAAAATTATATGTTTATCTGTTGAAATTGTTCCTTCCGCTTAAGAAATTGCATTTGCTTGATTTTTTTTTCAAGCAATTGCTTTCGCTATTTTTCTTTAAATATAAACTTCAACCATTTTTCTCAATAAAACGCCCTGCTACTCATAACTTCACCGATATACATTTCTGTCTTGATTTGAGAATCTATCAAGTTTTGAATAACAAAGCATCCCAGGTTGAGGTGCCAGACCGAAAGTCGATATGTCCAGACCATCCCAGACGGAAAGTGTCTATGTCCAGACCCTCTCAGACGGAAAGTGCCTACGTCCAGACTATCGTGCGTTCAAAATTTTTCGTGCGTTCATCGTGCGTTCAAAAGTCCAGACTTTCGTGCGTTCCAATGGAAAATTCGTGCGCTCAAAAAATGATAATTTGTGCGTTCATGTCCAGAATATCGAGCGTTCAAAAGGCCTTATGTCCAGACTTTCTTGCATACAAAAATGCCTATGTCCAGACTTTCGTGCGTTCCAAAAGAAAATTCGTGCGCTCCAAAATTGATAATTTGTGCATTCATGTCCAGACTATTGTGCGTTCAAAGGGCCTTATGTCCAGACTTTCGTGCGTTCAAAAATGCCTATGTCCAGACTTTTTGTCTGTTCAAAAATTGACGATGAGTACTAAAATTGACGATTTGATCAGTCCAAAAAAAACTAGTCCAAAATGGTTCGGTCAGTCCAATTTTTTAAACTCATCACCGATTATGGCTAAAGTGGAGCATACCCAACAAAAATGAGCACAATTGGACTAAAATTGACGATTTCGTGTCCAAAACAATGTTCGGTGATCGAAAAAGTTAAGCCTCATCGAGCGCGGATACTTTTTTGCAAATAATTAAAAACTTGTCCAAAATGGTTCCCTATTTTTTTATTTCATCCCCAATTATGGCTCAGTCTGGGACCTCAACCTGGGATAAATTGCCCTGTTTAATTTTCCCCGTCTCTGCTTCGTTGGTTAAAAAATCAGCCAAGAATGGACGTTAGATGGATATGTTTTATTATATCACTCTGCCTTCTTGTATTGTAGGTTGAGGGATCAATTGGGGCCCAGAAACAGCCGATAGTATATCCTCCTCCACAGCGCAATGTTCAAGCCCACCAACAAATTACAGTGCCAAGTTTTCAACAGTGGCAGATTCCAGGGCAACGTGGTCCTCTTGGATATATTCCAACACAAAATAATCCGGCATCACAGCAAGTTCCAGCGGAAAATGTTCAAGCTCAGTCAATTCAACCGCCAAATGTTGCTGTACCACAGCAAGTTCCAGCGCAAAATATTTCTGCTTCACCAGTTCGCCCACCACATGATCCATTTCAAATGACTGGTAGCCAACCCGGACCCTTGACATCGACTCCAAAACGCCGTCCTGTGCAAGCACCCGCATCACGGCCACCATTTCCACCTATCAAAAGAGTATCGTCTGTCATACAGTAAAAATACATCTTTAGTTTTTCTCTAAGTTCTAACAAGTTCTAACCTTTTGGTGATTTTTAACTCTGTTTAATGAATCATTGACTCTTCATTGCTCTAATGCTATATGCAATGCTTAAATGATAGCCAATCAGCATTAAGAAAATAACATTTTTCTCATTTTCTTCTTATGGTCTGTCTCTATCTCATTGACCATAGTTCTCCATATTAAGATAAGATGTGAGCATTAACTTAACATCAATATAGGGTTAAGTCAAAAAATGAAATAGAGTAGTCCCATTTTCGGTTATGATATAATCATATCAATTATCACGGGATGTTGCTTCATGCAGCCATAGCCCGCGATGCATAGCCAAATACTACAAATAAAATGGGGTTTTGTTGATTCTAGGCTAACAAAACTTTCCAATTTTTAAATGCCAATACTTTTACATTGAAACAGGATTAAACAAGATCCAGTTCATGAAGTATAACAGCGCTTGAAAGCAAAACAATATGCTTTTGTCAATCTTTCATAGCGCCAATATTACTTGTATTGGGCGCATTAAATTACAGAAATAACAAACATTTCTACGGATTATTGACAGATAAGAGCGGAACCATTTAGTCCTTATAATTTCAAACGCAATAACAAAACTGAAAAATTGAAATGTACTTAGCCGATAACTTACACAAACACACACACACACACACACACACACACACACACACACACACACACACACACACACACACACACACACACACACACACACACACACACACACACACACACACACACACACACACACACACACACACACACACACACACACACACACACACACACACACACACACACACACACACACACACACACACACACACACACACACACACACACACACACACACACACACACACACACACACACACACACACACACACACACACACACACACACACACACACACACACACACACACACACACACACACACACACACACACACACACACACACACACACACACACACACACACACACACACACACACACACACACACACACACACACACACACACACACACACACACACACACACACACACACACACACACACACACACACACACACACACACACACACACACACACACACACACACACACACACACACACACACACACACACACACACACACACACACACACACACACACACACACACACACACACACACACACACACACACACACACACACACACACACACACACACACACACACACACACACACACACACACACACACACACACACACACACACACACCTCACACTTTTGAATCGCTCTTATTCTAAAAAATCTTCATTAATTTTTAAATAAGAACGTGGATTTCCATTTTTTGAATATTTTTGTTATGGGTGCATTTTGGGCCTGAGGGACGCAAAAAAACCTATTGAGCCACGAGATTCTCTGCTCTCTGGCTAAGAAACTCTTCTTAAAAACATTCTGCTCAAAGCATCTGATGAGTTATCTGCTCTCTTGGAGCCTACTTGGGGTTAAAGTCCAACCCAGCCTTTGCCCATATTAGGACTCCTGCTAACGTTATCTTCACATTATTTTCATCAGGGATTTGTTTGTTGTCCGGTTGAAGTGTAAATCATCTTCAAGGAAGATATAATAGAACCGTGAGACAACAACACTATTTTTAGTGCTTCTCGCCCAATTAAATTCTTTTCCACCCGAGACATTTTTTTCGACACTTCGGTCATTGATTGTTCAATTTGAGAAGAAAATCCGCTAATTGTTTTTTACTGGCGTTTTGTTATTACCGTGGCTTTTTTGAAAACTGTTAGGCAGTGCAAGTGTTTTACTGCAAAGATAGTTTTATTTGTATCGTCAAAAATTTTGTTGCAATGTGCTCCACGAAAACTGATATTTTTTATGCCGTTTGATGGTGTGGCATCTGGGTTGTAATTTTGTGCTTTATTATTTCGTTAATGTTCACTAGCCTAAGTATTGTTTCAAAAGTAATGTTTTGATATTAGCTATTGACTTTGAGCGTATAGTTGAAATTCTTGCAATCTGGTCTTTTGAGCTAGACTTTTTTCATTGAAGTACTCGTAACCCGATTCCACGCATTCTTTGTCACCTGTTCCCACTAAATTACAGAAACTGACACATCATGGAAAGTTACAAAAACTGACTCATCATAGAAAATCACAAGACCCCTTTTTCCTTTTTTGAGCTTAGTTTCAATGCAAATCCGGAAACTGCAACAAGAATTCTTCAAAACCTGATAAAATCTGCATGTTTGGATTTGTATATGTGTATTTTGTGCATACATTGTTTGCCTCTTTGTCAATTTACTTTTAATAGAAGTCATTTATTCCGAATTAATTAGCCCATGGATGCTGTGGAAGGTCGGCTCCATGTCTGGAATTGGCTAGTCCTCATCAATAAGTTTACGTATTCGGTTCAACATATTGTCTTAGTTCTCAACTCGTATTTCTCAGCAACCGTGATGACACTTTATTGATTCCTTTTAGCTGTACATGCTCCAGTATGCTCTTTAACTTTTCTATGAGGAAGTAGATAAGTTATTTTCTTGGCTTTGGCTTCGCTGAATTTTTGCTGTCAGGCTGCTATCGGCATCACCTGAACTTTGCGTTCTCACCAAAAGAAAAATGTTTTGTTGCGATACTGTTCAAGCCATGGTGGAGCAGATCTTTCAAGTAGGCTTTTACCTTTTTTCTAGAAAATTAAGTCTATAATCGCGAAAATATCTCTCTACTGTTATTACCTCAACTGTATCTACTACATTTTGAGCCCTATTTCATTTTGCAGCCATGATAGCGGTGTTTAGTGCACAATATTTCTTACTGGTCCAAACACAATCTGAATCTAAGAATTTAATTTCTCCTCAGAAAAGTTTTGTTTGCCTGTTTTTGGTCGATTGTTGCTTCCTTATATTCTTAAAAAACATTCCATCTTTTGATAGATGTTGATTGTTTCATTTATTGAAAAACAAAGCTTTCTATGGTGTGGATAACCTCCAAAAAATGTTGCCATTGTTCACTGTGAGCAATTTGTTTGGTTTTGAGAAAGGCCTTTTGTCCTTCTACCCTTTATCTACACTCTTTATCTACCAAAAAACTCATTATTAACACTTTTACTGATGAATAGCTTGTAGAGAGTCCCATGCTTGATTTCTGTTCTTCAAACTTTCAGTCATGTTAACAACGCGTGTTGAGGGTTTAATTTTAATACAGTTTAATAAGTTGAAATTTTGGCACTTAATAAAAAAGATTTCTGATGGAAAGATTTTATTTACCAGCTACTACTAGTGATTGGCTACAACTTTTCGAGTAACCATAGCGTGTTTTTTTCTGAAATGAAAAATCATTTTCCCAGTTTCCCTAAATCTTCAACTATTAACCAAAATCTATCTTTTCTTGTGCTTATTACTCTCTCCCTGGAGAGATACAATTTTGGGTTGCTACTAAGATCTCTATAACTGAAATGTCTGATAAAATGTTAGGACTGGCAAGACTCTTAATTTTTTGAAGTGCGTCTTGGCCTCACATACAAAGAAACTTTTTTCCATTTATGTTTGCACTGAGCCCTGCGGTAATGCTAAAATTGCTTCAACTCTGCACAAAAATTTATCACAAAGTACCTAATCAACGCAGAAGTTAATTCAGCGTTCTGCAGTTTCAGAATTTGTCAGTCTTTCAATGGTCCGAACAGGATTGTCCGAGTATTTAATAACGGGTCAAACGAACTCAACAAGTTCTCTTTCAAATTGGAATGGAACTGAATATTTCTTGAACAGCTCACAACTTTAGTACTTATTTTTCCAAAAATTTACAGAAAAATTTCATATTAGAAAAGAAAATTTTAAATTGCATGTTAAAGAAATTTATGAAGGCAGATGTCATATTCAGGTAGATGGTTTCTTGACGTTTCGTTCACATAGGTGCATTGTCCGTTAAAAAAACTTCTGTTGTTAAATAGTTTCTCAAGTTGTATATAAATTAACCTCAGATTTCATGAAAAAATGATTTTCTTATTATTTTAAGCCTTAAATGCTTCCCACTGCGCGTTTACAAACTTCCACTGAGCAATTACAAACATAGATATTCATTGTCCTGTTTTTATTGGTCCTATTAGTTGTTTGTTTCTCTTTAAACAAAATACAACCATTAAACTAAAAAGAAACGGTAAAAAAATGTACAGAAAAGCATTGAAACCAACCAGGAAAGGATCAGTTTAGGAAAGCTACTCCAATCGCAGCTTTCCAACCAATGGAAAGCTACGATTGGAGTAAGGATTAAATGATGAAGTGTTATGAAATTCTAATCATATTTTAAAAATACAACAATGCAGAAATATTGGAACAAAATGACAAATATTAGAAAAAGTTTCAAGAATAGATGGTTTAGGTTCAACTTTTCTTTCAAATTGACAAAATTTTTCTCTGAGAAATATTGAAATCCCGTAACAAAGTAAATGTAATTTATATTTAAGCGTTAACAAAAAAGGACTTAGTGCTATGATTCTCAACTGAAATCAAAATTTTGAAATACAAATGAATAAAATGCATAACAAATGTTATCAAACAGAAAACTGTCCTGAATTCAGTAAGCGGTAAAAGTTGCTCTAACATCCAAAAAAATTCCTAAAAGACGATTTTTTGTCATGAAACGAAAACTGTTTTTCTTGATTGCGTCTGGACGGCATTGGTGTATGCTGAAAAAGGCAATTTTTTCAATAATAGCCGCGAAGCGATAGCGGCTATGATTGGGGACATCGTGATTCTTTTTAATTCGTTGTCTCCGTCAATGATTCTTAAGACCTGACTTCTTGGAATTAACTTTTAGTGACTTCTATTTGTTGCAGTTAAAATTTGTGTACATGACGTCATTTGTTCTGCTTTTAGGTCAACTGCGTTACTTACCTCACTCAAAAAAATGACTTCTGAAATCAGTGAATGAATTTTAAATTTTATGAACATTTACTAATTGAAGATCAATAGTGTGCATCCAAGTAGTGCCAAACGTAAATGCCCTAATTCTTGATTATAGAGTCTTGAGTTTTTGATTGAGAAGATTAAGTTTGAAAAAGTTCTATTATAAATTTTTCCTATAGAGCTTATGTGTCTCATGAAAATGACAGTCCAAATCTAACCCAAAAAAACTAGTGGTATTTTATTGGACTGGTGGTCCACCTGTCTCTTTAATTTCCTTAGTTGTTTCAATTCTATGGAAAGCCACAAGAATTCCGATTCCTGCCTCAAGCTCTTTTTGCGCGTTTTCTTTCCCTTAACCGTTTTCTTTTTGCATGATCTAAATTTCTCTCTCATTCAAAAGTCTCAGCAGCTAAACTCAGTATGAGGCAGTTAACTAACAAAAGTCAAATGAAAAGTCCGACAAAATTGATGCCATTTTTTCACTTTAATTTATAGCCGCGTCAGCAATTCCAGGCGGCCATTTTTGAGGTCCTAATTTTTTTTTAATTCGTCTAACAGATTTTTTTTCGTCTTACCCTGACTTCTTGAAATTGACTTTTTAAATGACTTACCTCACTCAAAAAAATGACATCTGAACTCACTTATGGAATTTTAAATAATATGAACATTTACTAATTAAAGGTCAATAGTGTGCCAAACATATATGCCATGATTCTTGATTACTAGAGTCTTGAGTTTTTGATTTCAAATATTAATTTTGAAGAGCCCTATTAGGGCTTTCTCCTTATAAAGCTTATGTGTCTCATAAAAATGACAGTCCGAAGCTAACCAAAAATTCTAGTGGTCTATTAAAGGACTGGTGGTCGATCTGTCTATTTATTTCTGTAGCTGTTTCATTTCATGTAACGCCACAAGCGTCTATCGCGGCTATTTTCCAGCAATGTGCCGGCCATGTTTTTTATTAGCTGTTATTGTAGCATATAATAACCTCTAATGACGTGATTTGAAGCCTCCTATTTGAAGCAGGGAGCAATAAATTCTCAACTAATCGTTTGAGAGAAATTCGTCCTACTTTAGTCAGTTATTTTCTCTGAATAGTAATTCTGTATTTTTGTCCCGCAAAAATTATCTGACATGAAAAATGAACTCTGTGGTCGTATTTATTAAACCTGATAATTGCAAATCTAATAATTCTTTAACCGAGTTTAATTTCTTGCGATCTTTATAATTTATTGTAATACTTGATCAGTTTATTGCTGAAACCGTTTACACTTTTTAAACCCATAAAAATTTTGTAAGCTACATTCTAAACTAAATTTAAGTTCCCAACCCCCGAACCCCCCCCCCCCCCCCGCCACTGTCGTTAGAGAGCAATTCATCCGGCGTTAGTCGGTTTATCTTTATCACAGCTCACAGAAGCTTCTGTCAACTGAAAGCTTATAAAATTTAATTGGCAGTCAATATTGGACAGTTTCTTGATTGTGATGATATTCTAAAATTGTTGTGGTCGAGAAGCAAACAATTTTCTTGAAAAAGAATTGCAGGCTCATAGATTTATTGTAAAGCCTATATGCTTCTCTAAGAAAAAGAAAGAACGTTTCCCAGGTGATTTCGGTGAGTTGAAATAATTATTTGTAAAATGTCACTCTAGTTTGTTAAAAAATTATAGCCAACAATGACAAGGAATTTTCCAGTGACGGTCAAGATTTATCGCGTCTATTTTTCGGCGATCCTGTCGTCTGTTTAGTTTCCGAATTTGAACGTCATCTGAAATCTCACCTTTTTGAAATATTTCGTCATGAAACCGGAAAAACTTCTAGGCAACAAGGACAAGCTAGCAGTTCTACAGTTGGGGCTACTGGTGGGAGTCAAAGTGGACTGGACTTGAGTAGTGGATACCAGACTCAAGGAATGCCACCCCGACCGTCCTCATCCATTGGTCCCACGACATCCATGATGCAGCAGTCACACAGTAGAGCTCAATCAGGCGTGCCGTGGAATCAAGTCGCACCTCCAAGTACAAGCTCATACTCCGGCCGGGGGCCGCATCCCGGGTTAGCCAAAAACAAAGCAGTCATAATTTCAAAACTGACTAAAATTTATTTACAGCATAATGTTGACGCAGATCCAAGAGGGCTTAGATTCCGAGGAACTATAATGCAAGATTTTCATTGATGTTTGCTGGAAATATTATTTGTACAAAATCAGAGGTTTAAGTCTGATTTATAAAAAATTATTGTGGGGAGGGCCTTAATCGACTAAAATTACAGTCGAGTTTCCTCCTTGAAGTCTAGGAAAATTGATGGGTCGAGCAAAAGTCTTTTATGGGCATTTTGAAGCATGGTCTTTCATTACTAACTAAATGGTTTAAAATACGAATCAATGTTTTGTCACTGTTTTCTAGATAAAAGTTCATTTTGCCTGAAATTTGATTTAGTGAAACTCGATCTCGAATATGTTTGTGATGCCAAAACATTTCACAAGCAGTGATATGAGTAACTGCCAAGCGACAATCAGTCATTTAGACCCGCAAATAGTAAGCTGAGGGACTTTTATCTATTTAACAATTAGGTTTCCTTTCATTTGTGCCTTAAAATGCACTCAAAACTAATTGCGGAAATTATTGACAAGTGAGAGAAAATATAAAATATTATCAAGAGTTGTTTGGTAAGTATTGTTTCATGAGAATTTTGGGTCCAGCAGGGCCATTTCATGGGTTGAGAAAAATCTTTTTGAAAGCTCAGCACAATTTGTCTGTTGAGCATGGTCATTCCATGAATCAACCAAAAATTATTTTTAAGAAGTCTGCTTTTTTGCATATTTGAAAAGCTTTTAACAGCCGCCGTAGACTCCCCAGAGATAATATTTAGGCGCGCTCACCTCTTCTAAATTCGAAAGGATATGCTTTATTGGTGCGTTGTCTTTTTCATAAGATCTTTTCACACATTTTCCGACAATGAGAAGTCAAATTGGAGTGGTAATTTTTGTCACACTGGCGTAGTGAAGGGAGTCAAAAAGTCAGTAGGTTTCAAGTGTGTCGAAAAGCGAGTAGGTCCGAAGTGTGCTTTTTTTCAAACTACCTTAAGAGTAGAGTGAGAAATCGACACTATTTACTTTCATGTATCATATTATTTAGATTTGTATCATTTAAGAACTATTTATTTTCATAAAAGTTAATTTTTGCACATTTGACCGTAACTTTTTTTCATCTCTTATCACTTAGTGTCATTAATGACTGATTCTCATTGTTTTGCAGTACAGCATAAAGAAATCTAAGGAAAAGTTTGAGTTCATAGGTAGTGGTTTTCATGACTTAACGCCATTTTTTCATAAATATTAAGTTAATTTTGGAGTTTTGCTAGTATTTTTATACTTTTCATTATAATTCCAATCAATGTTGTTTATGACAGCTCTCATTTTTTGTTCCTTGCGGCTGATTTTGACAAATTGGACCCTTACTGTTTTCAGAACAATAATTAACAAAATTTTGATTATTGTTAATTTTTTTATTTGCGCTCAAATCAAGTTTTCAGAAATTATATTAGACCTGCAGTCTTTTTTTCATTTATTAATTGTTTTTGAACGAAGTTCATAGCAATTATTGTGAGCGTCTGTGTCTTTTTTATGCAAAATTTTCGCTTGACAATTTTGGGATCTATTCTGTTTTGCCCCACCCCAGCTTAGTTAGGATAAATTTTTTATAACCTCCAGGCGCACGTGCTATTTTCTTACATAGTAACGTGCTATATAACAACATATAATTTGTAACTGTGGCTCATAAAAAAACACTGGGGGCCGAAACAGAATAGATCCCAATTCTGACTTTTCGAGTGACTTTTACGCCCTTGACTTTTTGCGTTTCGCGTGATCTAATATTCTCTCTCAATAACAATTTCAAGCAGCTGAACTCAATTGGCGGCAATTTAATACTAAAAATTAAATGAAAGGTGCGCCGGAACTAGTGCCATTTTTTACTGTAAATCTTAATAGTGGTACATGTTAACCTCTAATGCGGTTATTTGAAGCCCACTATTGAATTTCTTAGTCCCATTTAGGCTCCTTCTCCTCCCTCCCCTCCCCCCCCCCCGACTGAAGCAGGCTGCAATTGATCAGAGCTCCCACTAGTGGTTCGAGATCAATTCTTCCGATGTTTAGTCGGTTATGTTTTTTTGCTAGACCAATTTTTTGTCTGACCACTTCAAATTTTCTCCTCAAAAAGGGGAAAAACAAGCAAAACCCGGAGAGCACTAAGTGGTTGAGACGGATGGTATTAAGTGTGTATGTGAGTGTGTGTGGGTTTGGGGGATGGTTGAGGAGGTCAAACTTTAAGAATAAGAGCCGCCCTTAACATTCTAAAAATGTCTTCTCAAAACAATTTCAGTGAATTGAAGACTTAGAGGCTTTACTAGTCTCTAATTATTTGATTGACCAAAGCTGTTTTGGGTGAACAATATCATGGGCGGTTCTTATTCTTATAAATTTGACCCCCTAATTACCCTCATTCTTATAAATCTGACCCCCCAGGCACACAGACACTCACACACACACACACACACACACACACACACACACACACACACCCTCACTCATCAGCCCTCATCCACCTGGCGATTTGTTCCCCCTCTCGTCCAACCCCAACGTCACCCCCCAGCAATCCTAAGCCACAATCCTAGCAATCCTAGCAATTCTACTGCCGACGCCAACCATCTGCTCGCCGGCCATTTAAGAGCAAATCGCCGGATCTTAGGCAAGTTACAACCCTAAACCCAGTCTAATTCTTTCCCTGACACCCCTGTTGCCCCCTTCACTCTTCACCGCACTCAATTCACTTAACTTTAGTCGGTTACGTTTTGTCATTTGATTGTTTTAGCACTTTTTTTCTCATTAATGATAGTTTTCAACGTTTGCTAATGAGGAATAAATGAATCTGCTTAACGGCTGGAAATCAGACTCAATGTATTTCAATATTTTGACAGTATTTTTTGTTAAAATTCTGTTTGCATGTTTGCTAATAAAATCAATTCAGAGGCTATTTGGGTCCAGCAGTCTTTATTAGGGGTCTTTTCACATCACTTTTTGGTCTAGCATTGTCTTAAGTCAAGTTTCTAACCTGTGATATCTTAGATGACGGTATTTAATGCTATACCGGTATGTATTTATGGCTTTATGTATTTATATTGTAACATTATTGCCATAACAATTTATATGATTTGTAGTTACATCCAAAATTCTTTATTTTAACGTTATTTTTAAGCTAATTTGTCCCTCAAAAGGGCTCAAATGAGCTCCTTATTGGTAAGATGCCCACTTTGTGAAACTGGCACATGTCATGCTCATAAATTACATACCCATTTTTGTAAGCGAACCACAATTTAATAAATTTGATAGAGAAGGCCACTGAAAACTTAATACATATAGGTCTACCAAAACCACCAACTCTTATTTTGGGACCCTTTAAACATTTTGTGGGACTGGGAAAGCTAAGCTAGCCTGTTTTTTTGAGCAAATGCGACAGACAAGATAGAGAAAAACAAAAGGCGAGAGGGATTAAGAGATTTAAAGCTTTTTGTGAATCAAAGTGAAAAAAAATGCGGCAAATGATGGGAAACTAAAGAACCGGAAACTCAAAAAAAACTCTCGGTCGCTTTTGGTTGAACAGCGTTCATGAGAAAAAGGCAGATGTGGGCAAAACTAAATGCAAGTCAGTGGAAAGAGGAAAAATTTGTTTTACACTGCTGGTTACATTGAAAACCTAGTGTATATCCCAAGATCGCTTGTGGATATGGCTATTTGAGTTTTCATCTTCAGGTTTTCTGTAGTCCATTCAATCTGCTCAGAACATTTGAACATATGGCAAGCATATAAAACTATCCCAAAATGCCAGTGAAAATGTGACAGCCGGATACTTGGAAAACGAATTTGACGGTTTATTGATGATCATACATGTGGCGGCTGAGCTTACTAACTCAATAACCAAATTGAATAGCGCTTCAAGACCATTTCAAGCATTAAAGCTAGAATAGCATGAAGAGCGAAATTTAATGCTACATTCTATCGAAGCCATACGGATTTGTTCACTTTGTTCAACTTTTATATTTAGCAACTAATAATAGTACACAATCGTCATACATGAAATTAAACTGAAACTCAAACTCGAACTACGCTATTATTGCCACGTATTCAAGTGATCACAATCACACGAATTTAACTCAAATGGCACAAGAGATACCCAACTTGGTAAGCCAGATTCGATGAATACTACGATTTTCATACCAATTCAGAGAGTGCGGGGCACCTTATAAGGTATCTCGAACCCCAAACTCAGTGTATTCAGAAAACCTTACGACATAGTGATCTACAACCAATCAGCGATGCCATTTTGACATGTACGGCAGTATAAATAGAGCTTGAAAAACTACCAAAAATCAGTTGAAACTCGTTAATTTTGACTTATTAAACTGACATACAGTGAGTATTGAAGCACACTTTCTTGAGCGGTAAATTACTTGTTATCGTATCTTGTTTCTGTCTATCATATTATTGATTGTACTGTTTTAACTTTACTTTGACTTGTGAAAATAGAATTAAGTTTGATATTCTCAAAACTTCCTTACTAAGGAATGAAGTTCCTGAGTAAGAGAAACTTTGTGCAAAGCATAAAGTCAGTTTCTCTTACTGGCTTTAACGAAGCCTAGCGTAGTTCACTGATTGCGTTATTGAGCAGTTTAGTGCAGTTAGAGGCACAAAGTGCTGATTTGGCTACCTCTGTTACTTTTGATTATCAGGAAAATGTCTCCGAAGAAATTAAGAAATGGGAGACGGAAACTATTTGCCCTAACCAGTAGCTAGGACAGTTATCTAGAACTGGACACAGGGGATTTTGCAGTTTCGAATTATAAGTTGAGTTATTAACAAAAACTCAACAAAAAAATTTGATTGTTTCAATTTGAATTATCTTGTTATTCTGAGAGAAACAAGTTTGTTATACAGCAAAGCTGAGCAACTAGTTATCAGGAGTAATTGAACAACAAGTAATGCAACAGTAATCTACAGTATAGTGGATAGTACAATTCACAAAATTTAACTGCAAAAACCCAACATCCGGACAGATTTGAGACCGCTGAGACTAACTAGGAGGTGGAAAATTTTCCTTGACTTTAATAGGAGAGTAGCCATTTCATTTGTTCCACCAACCCGGACATTGAAAGTAAAACTGCTGTCCAATCTGATGAAGAGATTGCCGATGGCACCCCCCAAAGAAAATCAATCGAATCAACAGCGGAACGCCATTGAGTCAGAGCGAAAGGTGTGCGAGTTGACCTCACTTAAAAGGAACAAGCAAGGCAAACAGCAACAAACAATTCGAGTTCAACCAGCAGAGAAGAGCGTCAATCAACAGCTCAAAGATACGGCAAGAAGTTCCAAGATTTAGATGAAGAAGATAACACTGAAACAGGGATTAGCTACAAAATAATTGAAGATTCAGATCGACCCAACAAACAAAATGTCCTCTACCATTACTGTTCACCTTCTAGAGGAAAAAATACCCAAGCAACTGAAGCGTCAAAACAAGCTTGAGCTCTATCAAGCTAATTTCGTTGAAGAACATCTGAGAAAAGCAAGAAAGTGCAAAGCAAGCTTGGACTATCATTGGCTTGCATGTATAAGCAAAGGCACGCAACCAGCAATAAATGCAAAACAAAGCAACAAAACTCAAGCAGTGAACGACAACGAGAGTAATAACAACTATCCAGCAGACAACCCAGTTGCTTAAACAGTGCAAAATGGAGCAACAGCAAGTGGCCAAGAGACTGAGAATGTTTCGGAAACACCTTCAGCAAAGCAAAGGCGAGAGGAGAGGATGAAGAAATTCGATATCGAATTCGAAACCAAGATTCAACTAGAACAGGCAGGGTTCTAGCGGAGGAGGCTAGAGATGGAAATGCAAATGAAGGAACTGGAAACCAAGCATCAACTACTGGAGGAAGAGCGTGAGCTAGAGCGCAAAGTGAAGAGAACAGCATTAGAGAATGGTGATGCTCGTTTCCAATCAACTGGGGCTCGAGACAAATCACCCTTCAATTGGGCCCTAAAAAAGAGAGATGTCTCAGACTGGGCCAGTAGGATCGATAACCTTCTAACACCAGAACGATCAACGGCTCGCTTCGAAGCAACCCCTGAAGTGAATTCTCACGATATCGCAGCTCACGAAACCGATCCTCAATTGTTGAAGACCAAGACGTTTCACCCAGAGCTGGTCTACTATACAGCACTGGCTATTCACGTAGTAGTAACCTACCAAAGCTGAAGTTGAACAACTTCGACGGAAACCCTCTCGAATGGCTGGAGTGGTCTAGTATGTTCATTGCTACAGCAGATCAACGACCAATACCAGACTCAGAGAAGATGAGCCATCTGAAGACTCTACTGACAGGCACAGCAAGGTCAGCAATCTCTGGAATGAGCTATTCTGGACAGTTCTATGGTGCTCCATGGAGCATTCTGGAAAGAAAATTTGGAAGGCCTCATGTGATCATTGATGCAAAAATGGACAGTCTTCGCAAATTAAGACAGGTGAAACCTCATGACTCAATAGGTCTGATCAGATCCTCGGTTATTGTTTCGACCTTTGTGAATGTGCTCAAGGAGTACAAGCAGATTGGTGTTCTGCCACCAAGCTCGACACTGTATGTGGCACTAGGTAAACTACCTCAAGTTCTCATAGAGAAGTGATGGTTCTATGTTGATGATAAAGATGAAGATTGGCCTGAGCTAATTATGTTTGAAAGGTGGCTATCTAGGATATCATTCGTGCACGGAGGGTTTTCAGCTTTCACGGGAGAGCGAAGAGAAGAAGACCGAAGAAGCACAAATAGAGACAAACGGTTCTCGAAAACGTCGAACTTCAGTGCAAGTTCGAACGTGAAAGAAACGAAGCAAACGCAAAGTGATCACTGTTTGCTAGTTGATGACACTCATAAAATATGGAACTGTCCACTATTCAAGAACGTGAGTGTGAATGATCGGTACTCACCAGTGAGGAAGCAACGCTTATGTTACGGATGTCTAAACAAAGGACATGCAATTAAAGATTAGAAAGTCCATGCGTGCGGCATCAAGGGATGCATAACGAAGCACAACCGATTGCTACACTCAGAAAACAAAATGGACGAGGGCAATCACGCAGTCAATGTAAGCGCAGCTACAATCAACCACAGTAACGAAGTTACCAGCTGTCTTCAGATAGTTCCTGTCTCAATACAGAGCGGTGGCAACAGGCTGAACACATATGCTTTCCTCGATAGTGGATCAACGGTTTCATTCATCGATCAAAGCGTGCAAGAGAAGTTACGAACCCAAGATACCGATGTGACGCACAACATAGCTGGCATATATGGAACAAAACGATCTGAAGACAGAAAAGTTTCCTCTCAAAATAGAGGTACTACATTCAAAAGTGCATTCAATCGAAGTGCTTGCACACCCGTCAATATCCTTGGAGAACAAAAACTACAACTACAACAAGCTGAAGCAAAGCTTCAGTCACTTGAGTGTTCTACCCAACAAAAGCTTTAACTAAATGGAAGTTGGCATCATCCTTGGTCAAGATGCTTATGAGCTACAACGCCCATTGAATTAAAATATAGGAACACGAAGCGAACCTTTCGTTGTTTTAACAGAGCTAGGATGGGTAGTCAGTGGACCCATGACGGGCAAGAGAAGACAAAATGTTTGTCATTTCGCCTTCACTGAAGAGGTGAAAGTGGCTGAGAGTATCCAAACTTTTTGGGACATAGAAACTTATGCTTCCAAAATCAACGTCGTCAGTCAGTCAAAGAAGGAATTGCAGGCACAGAAGATGCTAGAGAGTACGACGCAAATCACAGGCGAGCGGTACGAAGTGGGAATGCTGTGGACTGAACCAGAGTCAAACCTATCGAACAACAACTACAGCTCAGCCTTGGGTCACCTTTACTCACTCGAGCGAAGATTCCAAAGAGACCCTAACCTGAAGAGTTTTTATCAACAGTCAATAGATACAGATGTAGAAAAAAGATACATAAAGATATTGGACGAGTCCGAAGTGAAAGAATGATATTTGCCACACCATCCAGTGCTAAACCCAAACAAGCCTGGCAAAGTAAGACTTGTTTGCAATGCTGCCTCAAAGTACAAAGAAGTATGCCTAAAGGATAAGCTACTAGCAGGACCTGATCTGCTACATGGGTTAATTGGAACAATATTCAGATTCCGTGAAGGACCAAGAGCCCTGATAGCTGACATCGAATCGATGTTTCTACAAGTGCTAGTTACCGAACAGGATAGAAGTTGCTTGAGGTTCTTATGGCGTCCAAGAGCAAATGAACCTGTTCAGATATACGAAGACTAGCGTCATGTATTTGGAGCTAAAAGTTCCGAAACTTGTGCAAACTATGCTCTCAAGCGAGTGGGAGTGAACAACGAAGAAGAGTATTCGATTGCAGCAAAGGCAATGCAAATTCTACATCGACGATTTCATCAAATCAGTAGAAACCCCTGAAGAAGCAATTGAGGTCTCCAATCAAGTACAACCTCTTCTCTCACGACATGGAATTGAGTTGAAAAAGTGGATAAGCAACTGTGATGCCGTTACCGAAGCAATCCCAGAAGACTTGAAGTCAATCAGCAACACGAAGCAAGTCAAAGTGGAACCCAATAAAGAGGGATCCTCAGTGCTAGGACTACAATGGACTGTTACTGATAATAGTCTACAAGTGTGCGGAGGTACAAACAAGAAAGTTGAAGATGAAGAGAATATACCCTCGTCAGTCTTCATGATACAGGCTGAAGAGAAGAAAGCTGTTATTCAGTGGGAACGATTCAGTAACTTTAACAGACTAGTGAACACAGTGGCATACGCACAGTGAGCAGTGAACAAACACAAACCAGCAACACTTGTAGTCAGCATTGAAGAAAGAGAAAAGCAAAGTCAATCATCTTCAAGTTACTACAGCAAGAACAGTTTGGTGAAGAGATGAAATCTCTCAGAGATGAAAAGAAAATTCCAAAATGCTGCAAAATCCTACAATTCTCACCTTTCTTAGATGATGAAAGCGTTATTCGAGCCAAAGGCAGAATAGACAGATTTCAATTGGACTTCAATGCAAAGCATCCAATTTTGCTACATTGGAAACATCATGCGGTTGAATTATTCTTGCGAAATGAGCACAAGGACAATCAGCACGAAGGCACTGAGCATGTAAGAAACTTCGTTCAGCAGAAGATGTGGATCCTAGGCTTACGGAACGCTTGAAGATCAATCAAGAACAAGTGTGTTAACTGCAGAAAAGGCAGAGCACAAACGATAGCACCAGTAATGGCAGATCTACCCGAAGAGCGCTTAGAAGCTTCACAAATGTGGAAGTTGACTACTTTGTTCCTTTCATTGCGAAGATTGGGCTCAGAAACAAAAAGCGATGGTGTTGTCTCTTTACTTGTCTAACTATGAAAGCGGTGCATATAGAAGTGGTACCCAAGTTGAACACAGATAGTTGTCTCAACGCAATAATAAGAATTATTGCTCGAAGAGGCAAATCGAACACGATCATCAACGGGACAAACTTTGTTGGAGCTGAACTGGAGAGTGTTCGCAAATTAAGACAGGTGAAACCTCATGACTCAATAGGTCTGATCAGTTCCTCGGTTATTGTTTCGACCTTTGTGAATGTGCTCAAGGAGTACAAGCAGATTGGTGTTCTGCAATCAAGCTCGACACTGTATTTGGCACTAGGTAAACCACCTCAAGTTCTCATAGAGAAGTTGTGGTTCTATGTTGATGATAAAGATGAAGATCGGCCTGATCCAATTATGTTTGACAAATGGCTATCTAGGATAGCATTCGTTCACGAAGGGTTTTCATATTTCAAGGGAGAGCGAAGAGAAGAAGACCGAAGAAGAACAAATAGAGACAAACGGTTCTCGAAAACGTCGAACTTCAGTGCAAGTTCGAACGTGAAAGAAACGAAGCAAACGCAAAGTGATCACTGTTTGCTAGTTGATGACACTCATAAAATATGGAACTGTCCACTATTTAAGAACGTGAGGGTGAATGATCGGTACTCAGAAGTGAGGAAGCAACGCTTATGTTACGGATGTCTAGGCAAAGGACATGCAATTAAATATTGTAAATACCATGCGTGCGACATCAGTGGATGCATCACGAAGCACAACCGACTGCTACAATCAGAAAACCAAATGGACGAGGGCAATCACGCAGTCCATGTAAGCGCAGCTACAATCAACCAGAGTAACGAAGTTACTAGCTTTCGTCAGATAGTTCCTCTCTCAATACTGGAAAAGAAATTTGGAAGGCCTCATGTGATCATTGATGCACAATTGAAGAGTCTTCGCAAAGCAAGTCAGGTGAAACCTCACCACTCAACAGGTCTGCTCAGTTTCTCAGTTACTATTTCGAATTTTGTGAATCGAATTTTATAAGGTATCTCGAACCCCAAACTCAGTGTATTCAGAAAATCTTACGACATACTGATCTACTACCAATCAGCAATGCAATTTTCGCATGTACGGCTGTATAAATAGAGCTTGAAAAACTATCAAAAATCAGTTGAAACTCGTTAATTTTGTCTTATTAAACTGACATACAGTGCGTATTGAAGCACACTTTCTTGAACGGTAAATTACTTGTTATCTTGACTAGTTTCTTTAGATCATATTATTGATTGTGCTGTTTTAGCTTTACTTTGACTTGTGAAAAGAGAATTACCTTTGATATTCTCAAAACTTTCTTTCTGAGGAACGAAGTTCCTGAGTAAGAGAAACTTTGTGCAAAGCATAAAGTCAGTTCCTCTTACTGGCTTTAACGAAGCCTAGCATAGTTGACTGATTGCGTTATTGAGCAGTTTAGTGCGCTTTGAAACATAAAGTGTTGATATGCTACCTTTTTTTATTATCGGGAAAAACTCTCCGAAAAAATTAAGAAATCGGAGACAGAAATTATTTGCCTTAACCAGTAGCTAGGACACTTGTCTCGAACTGGACATAGGGGATTCAATGGATGAATATCGAAGCATAACCGATTGCTACACTCAGAAAACAAAATCGACGAAGGCAATCACGCAGTCATTGTAAGCGCAGCTACAATCAACCAGAGTAACGAAGTTACCAGCTGTCTTCAGATAGTTCCTGTCTCAATACAGAGCGGTGGCAACAGGCTGAACACATATGTTTTCCTCGATAGTGGATCAACGGTTTCATTCATCGATCAAAGCGTGCAAGAGAAGTTACAAACCCAAGGCACCGATGTGACGCACAACATAGCTGGCATACACGGAACGAAGGATCTGAAGACCGAGAAGG
This sequence comes from Convolutriloba macropyga, assembly GCF_964194025.1. Classification (NCBI taxonomy): domain Eukaryota; kingdom Metazoa; phylum Xenacoelomorpha; order Acoela; family Convolutidae; genus Convolutriloba; species Convolutriloba macropyga. The sequence goes on from NC_134471.1 coordinate 31,406,926, forward strand.
TTCCTCTCAAAATAAAGGGACTACATTCAAAGGTGCATTCAATCTAAGTGTTTGCACACCCGTCAATCTCCTTGGGAAACACAAACTACGACTACAACAACCTGAAGCAAAACTTCAATCACTTGAGTGTTCTACCCAACAAAAGCTTTAACTTAATGGAAGTTGGCATCATCCTTGGTCAAGATGCTTATGAGCTACAACGTCCATTGAATTACACTATAGGAACACAAAGTGAACCTTTCGTTGTTTTAGCAGAGCTAGGATGGGTAGTTAGTGGACCCATGACGGGCAAGAGAAGACAAAATGTTTGTCATTTCGCCTTCACTGAAGATGTGAAAGCTGAGAGTATCCAAACCTGGTGGGACATAGAAACTTATGCTTCCAAGTCAACGTCGTCAGTCAGTCAAAGAAGGAATTGCAGGCACAGAAGATGCTGGAGAGTACGACGCAATTCACAGGCGAGCGGTAGGAAGTGGGAATGCTGTGGAGTTGACCAGAGTCAAACCTATCGAACAACAACTACAGCTCACCCTTGGGTCAGCTTTACTCACTCGAGTGGAGATTCCAAAGAGACCCAAACTTGAATAGTTTTTATCAACAGTCAATAGATACAGATGTAGAAAAAAGATTCATAAAGATATTGGACGAGTCCGAAGTGAAAGAATGGTATTTGCCACACCATCCAGTGCTAAACCCAAACAAGCCTGGCAAAGTAAGACGTGTTTGCAATGCTGCCTCAAAGTACAAAGAAGTATAAAGGATAAGCTACTGGCAGGACTTGATCTGCTACATGGGTTAATTGGAACAATATTCAGATTCCGTGAAGAACCAAGAGCCCTGACAGCTGACATCGAATCGATGTTTCTACAAGTGCTAATTACCGAACAGGATAGAAGTTGCTTGAGGTTCTTATGGCGTCCAAGAGCAAATGAACTTGTTCAGATATACGAATACTCGCGTCATGTATTTGAGCTAAAAATTCTCCAACTTGTGCAAACTATGCTCTCAAGCGAGTGGGAGTGAACAACGAAGAAGAGTATTCGATTGCAGCAAAGGCAATGCAAATCAACTTCTACATCGACGATTTCTATCTTCAGAATTCGACCCCATCGGATTGTTTGCTCCGTTCAGTGTTCACATGAGACGACTTCTGAATGGCATCTGGACTAAGAATGGACAACATTGGGACAACGAAAAGGAGTCTGCTGACGAAGCAGAATTCCTGAAATGCAAAGAACAACTTCCAATTGTAGCTGAAACAAGCATCAATAGAAGTTAATTCAACAGAGAGAGGGATGAAACCGAACTTCATGTGTTTGCTGACGCATCTGATGACACGATGTGTGCAGTGGCCTATCTACGTTCACAACCAAATAAATACTCAGCTGACTTAGCATTTGTCAATGGAAAATGCACAGTGGCACCGATGATGCATCTTTCAATAACCCTACTGGAACTACAAGCGGCAGTCATGGCAGTGAGGTTGAAAGAACAGATAGTCAAGGAACATGAAATGTAAATAATTGCAGTTTTTGGTCAGATTCAACTACAGTATTGCAGTGGATACACTGTTCCCATCGTAAACAGCAAGTGTTTGTGGCCAATCGAGTGGCTGAGATATTGGATACAACTGATGTTTCACAGTGGAAACATGTAAGCGGTATCAACAACCCAGCGGACATTGGCACCAGAGCAATTGAGGAACTTAAGAGAAGTGAGGGGCTCACTGGGCAGGCTTGATTGAAACGACTAGAAAGTGAATGGCCAGAGCGAGTGAACCTAATCTTTGCATCAGATGAAGAGAATATACCCTTGTCAGTCTCCATGATACAGGCTGAAGAGAAGAAAGCTGTTATTCAGTGGGAACGATTCAGTAACTTTGACTAGTGAACACAGTGGCATACGCACAGTGAGCATTGAACAAACACAAACCAGCAACACTTGTAGTCAGCATTGAAGAAAGAGAAAAGCAAAGTCAATCATCTTCAAGTTACTACAGCAAGAACAGTTTGGTGAAGAGATGAAATCTCTCAGAGATGAAAAGAAAATTCCAAAATGCAGCAAAATCCTACAATTCTCACCTTTCTTAGATGATGAAAGGGTTATTCGAGCCAAAGGCAGAATAGGCAGATGTCAATTGGACTTCAATGCAAATCATCCAATTTTGCTACATTGGAAACATCATGCGGTTGAATTATTCTTGCGAAATGAGCACAAGGACAATCAGCACGAAGGCACTGAGCATGTAAGAAACTTCGTTCAGCAGAAGATGTGGATCCTAGGCCTACGGAACGCTTGAAGATCAATCAAGAACAAGTGTGTTACCTGCAGAAAAAGCAGAGCACAAACGATAGCACCAGTAATGGCAGATCTACCCGAAGAGCGCTTAGAAGCTTCACAAACGTGGAAGTTGACTACTTTGTCCCTTTCATTGCGAAGATTGGGCTCTGAAACAAAAAGCGATGGTGTTGTCTCTTTACTTGTCTAACTATGAGAGCGGTGCATATAGAAGTGGTACCCAAGTTGAACACAGATAATTGTCTCAACGCAATAATAAGAATTATTGCTCGAAGAGACAAATTGAACACGATCATCAACGGGACAAACTTTGTCGGAGCTGAACGAGAGTTTGCAGAGCATGTTGCGGCGTGGAACAAAGAAGGGATCGAAGAACATCTAATTCAACGAGGAATCAGATGGTATTTCAACCCACCCGCAGCACCCCTTTGGAGGAGTTTGGGAATGGTTGGTGAGAAATTGCAAGAAAGCAATGCATGCAGTGTTGGGGAACAGATCAGTCACCAAGGACGTTCTTTCAACAATGATGTGTATTGTTGAGCAGACTTTGAATGCAAGACCGGTGACTCCAGTCAGTTCAGATGTTAATGACTTAGAAACATTGACCCCCAATCACTTCTTGCTTGGCAACAGGAAGTTTTGCTTACCCTATCTACCATGCGCAGAAAAATTTGTTGACCAACGAAAGTTCTTTCGACACACTCAAGCCTATGCAAATCTCATATGGAAAGATTTTGGAAAGAATATCTGCCAACTCTGAATAATCGACAACAATGGCAATCAACTTCGAACGATATCCCTAAAGAAGGCGATCTCGTTTGGTTGATCGAAGACAGCGATAAGCGTGAATATTACAATCTAGCTCAAGTTACGGAGACCATCGATGGGTAGGATGGTGTGATTCGATCAGCAATAGTTCGAAAGAACGGCGGAGTGTACAACAGACCAGTAGTGAAGCTCGCCCCAGTACTATCTGGAAAAGAGGTTTTCGCGATGGAAAACAGGGCCGGCGGTGTGGCGGCTGAGCTTAATAACTCAATAACCAAATTGAATAGCGCTTCAAGGACATTTCAAGCATTAAAGCTAGAAAAGCATGGAGAGCGAAATTTAATGCTACATTCTATCGAAGCCATACGGATTTGTTCAATTCGTTCAACATTTATATTTTCCAAGTATTATTAGTACACAATCGTCATAGATGAAGTTAAACTGAAACTCAAACTCGAATTACGCTATTTTTGCCACGTATTCAAGTGTTCACAACCACACGAATTTAGCTCAGATGGAGCAAGAGATACCCGCCTTAATAAGCCAGATTCGATGAATACTACGATTTTCATACCAATTCAGAGAGTGCGGGGCGCCTTATAAAGTATCTCGAACCCCAAACTCAGTGTATTCAGAGAATCTTACGACATAGTGATCTACAACCAATCAGCGATGCCATTTTGACATGTACGGCAGTGTAAATAGAGCTTGAAAAACTACCAAAAATCAGTTGAAACTCGTTAATTTTGACTTATTAAACTGACATACAGTGAGTATTGAAGCACACTTTCTTGAGCGGTAAATTACTTGTTATCGTATCTTGTTTCTGTCTATCATATTATTGATTGTACTGTTTTAACTTTACTTTGACTTGTGAAAATAGAATTAAGTTTGATATTCTCAAAACTTCCTTACTAAGGAATGAAGTTCCTGAGTAAGAGAAACTTTGTGCAAAGCATAAAGTCAGTTTCTCTTACTGGCTTTAACGAAGCCTAGCGTAGTTCACTGATTGCGTTATTGAGCAGTTTAGTGCAGTTAGAGGCACAAAGTGCTGATTTGGCTACCTCTGTTACTTTTGATTATCAGGAAAATGTCTCCGAAGAAATTAAGAAATGGGAGACGGAAACTATTTGCCCTAACCAGTAGCTAGGACAGTTATCTAGAACTGGACACAGGGGATTTTGCAGTTTCGAATTATAAGTTGAGTTATTAACAAAAACTCAACAAAAAAATTTGATTGTTTCAATTTGAATTATCTTGTTATTCTGAGAGAAACAAGTTTGTTATACAGCAAAGCTGAGCAACTAGTTGTCAGTAGTAATTGAACAACAAGTAATGCAACGGTAATCTACAGTATAGCGGATAATACAGTTCACAAAAGTTAACTGCAAATACCCAATATCCGGACAGATTTGAAACCGCTGAAAAGTACTGGGCGGTGTAACGTTTTCCTTGACTTTGATAGGAGAGTAGCCATTTCATTTGTTCCACCAACCCGGACATTGAAAATAAAACTGCTGTCCAATCTGATGAAGAGATTGCCGATGGCACCCCCCAAAGAAAATCAATCGAATCAACAGCGGAACGCCATTGAGTCAGAGCGAAAGGTGTGCGAGTTGACCTCACTTAAAAGGAACAAGCAAGGCAAACAGCAACAAACAATTCGAGTTCAACCAGCAGAGAAGAGCTTCAATCAACAGCTCAAAGATACGGCAAGAAGTTCCAAGATTTAGGGGAAGAAGATAACACTGAAACAGGGATTAGCTACAAAATAATTGAAGATTCAGATCGACCCAACAAACAAAATCTCCTCTACCATTACTCACAAAAATGAGAGAGCCCGGAAATTAGAGGCCCAGGATTGAGTCAAGTGGTGGCTATCTTTTTGTTGGGGATGAACTATATTGTAGCTTCGGTCATTTTCAAGATGAAACCGCCTGGTTCCTGGGCCCAAAAACTAGAAGCAAAGGGCGCGCGCACAAAATTCAGTTGACCAAGGTTGCTAAAGAAACAGGGTTTGGGCAATGTCAATGGAAGGCGAACATAATGATATTTTCTACAATGCTAAATGTTTTGAGCTTTAATTCATATTAAAATGGCAGAAAGATAAATGTTGCTATGGAAGTTTAAAACAGGTGGAAAAAAAACATTTTTCGGCGTAATCTTATTCCTTCAAAGCTCCCAGTCTTGATAAATCTTCCGAATTTGCTTTCATTTTTTGTTGCTGTTGTTATACTCGGTCGATATTAGATATCAAGAATGTGAGAAGTCTCCTAGAGTTTCTAACCTTACGTTTTGAAAAAAATCTTTAGTGACGGCTCTGCTTTTCGTTCTGCATTTTTGACTGTGCATTCTTTTTACGAAGACGTAACTGATGTCACTCATTGTTTCAACTAAACGGGGTTAGAAGTTCAAATTTGGCAAACTCAATTTCAATTAACTAATGTTTGACTAGATATACCTCAATTAAAATTTGCTTTCGTAATTTTAGTTGCTCTCAAATGAAGATTCCAGCATTTCCAACATTAAGACAGTCTATCCGTAGTTGCAACCTCACACACTAAATTCTTGCTCTTTCTTGCTCTTTTTATGCCATTCAAAATCTTTGAAATTCACGTTGCTTTATTATCAAAATGACCAACCAAGAGAACTTTACTACAGGAAATATTTCCGAACTGAAACAAATTATTGAAAAACTTACAAATACTGTAACAAAGCAAAACCTAGTCATACAAAATCTTACGGATCGTCTCGAAAAACTTGAGAATAACCAAATTACTTCAGAAAACAACATTTATCAGTTAGAAAAACGATTAACAGCAGTAGAAAGATATCAAAACAGACCGTTTCTTATTTTTAATAACATCGACATCCCAGCTGATGGTAATGTACTCGCACCAATTTTACAAATAGTAAACAACAACTTACAGGTTAGTTTGAATCCCGACGAAATCTCGATTGCCCACCCACTAAAAAATGGAAACATTGCGCCTATTATTGTTCAATTTTTGTATTTGCAACAAAGGGACATAATTCTGAAACGTGCTTCATGGTTAAGAGGTCTGAGAAATTCGATGGGGAATCCTATTTTCATTCATGAACGACTGGCGAAAAAGGATGTTATCATTGAAAAAAAAGCTCGAGAACTGGACATTCACTATAAGATTAAGAAATCACACTTATGGGCTTTTGATGGTGAAAGATATCAACCAGTTGATGACATCAGCGAGCTACCGGATTATCAAAGGAGACAACAAAAGAGTTTGCAAACTGTACAAAATGGTACTCCATTCATGAATAACAAAAGAACCTATGCTTTTTCGCCTGATATGGACGCAACAAACAATGGAAATGATATACCAATGAACAAAAAACAAAATATGTACGGTGTTTCATTTCAGCAAAACAAAAGTTATGCATCAAAAAACTAACATTCACAGTCTTGCTTGTTAATATCCGGTCTCTAAACAAACACCTTGAGGAACTTCAGGTTTTTTTGCAAACATTTGAGTCCCTACCAACTGTGATTTGCCTTGTTGAAACTTGGATACAAGAGGGTTCCCATGAAGAACACTTCAATATATCAGGTTATCAGAAAATAATTGCTAAAAACAGGGTGGGAATTGGTGGAGGAGTAGCCATGTTTTGCAGGGAGGATATTCTTCTGTTAGATAGCTTTCCAACGAACTATGATGAGAGCCTAGGTATAAAAATTAGAACAAATAACGAAAACTATACTTTGATTACATACTATGTTCCCCCTGGGTTCAATAAAAATCAGTTCTTGACTGAATTTGACAGCTATCTTGAGACTATGGTGGATGCGAACCAAAATCTTATTATATGTGGAGACTTCAATATAGATCAGCTATCTCTGACTCCAATAAAAAAGCGATTTGAAGATGTTATCTCTAGTAACGGTATAAACCTAATGGATTCGGGTATAACTAGAGAAACGTCGACAACAAAATCATCCCTCGATTTATTTCTGACAAATATCAACAAAAATCTATGCATAGTAAATTCTATCAGTTACGACATCACAGATCATTATCCAGTATTTTTCAGTTTAACAAAAAGTATGATTAAACCCAAGATAAAAGCATCTAAACGTCGCAGTATGTCTGCCTTCAACAACAAAAACTGTTTGAAAAATACAAAAAGGAACTGGAAAACAATTTAATCATATTTCAGAACAACAATACGGATCAATCTTTCAACGCATTTTGTAACTGTTTACATTTTGTAGTCGACAAACACCAGCCTTTGGTTGAAATAAAACAAAAGAAAAATATGAATCAATGGGTCACAAATCGAATAAAAAATCTTTTTGCGAAGAGAAACAATGCAAGAAAAAAATGGTTGAGAACACAAAACAACATCGATAAAAATAGATATCTTCAACTGAAAAGCAAGAGCACTCAAATCATGAACGACACAAAAAAACTTTTTATACAAAACAAAATTCAAAATTGTGGTAGGGACTCAAAAAAAATGTACAAAATCATAAACAAATTGATAGGCAGGAACAAAAGAAGTGATGTGAGTTATAACCTTGTTTTCAATAATATTGGAACTGATGACCCCAGTAGCATAGCTGATTATTTCAATGAACATTTTGTAAATGTTGCAGATGAAATAGTAAGCAAATTACCTCAAATAAGCTTTCCTTCATCTAATTATGCTGAAGAACAATCTATGATGCTACATGAAACAAATTTAGTAGAAGTGCTTTCACAAATAGCCAGCCTACAAAATTCTTTTGCGCATGGTGTGGATCTGATCACTAACACCTTCATTAAGAGATTTGATAGAACTTTAGCCCCATTTTTAGTTGATTACAACAACGAATCTTTTTTGAGCGGAGTTTTCCCAAATAGCCTAAAACGAGCAACTATCCAACCGCATTTCAAAACGGGATCAAAAACTGATGCCAATAACTATCGACCAATTTCGATTTTGCCGTCTTTTGGAAAAGTATTTGAAAAAATTATGAAAATAAAAATTCTCAACTACATAGAGAAATTCAAAATTCTTGGTGAAAATCAGTTTGGTTTCCGTAATCGGAGATCAACAGTTGATGCACTCGTAAATGTAGTGGAAAACATAAGGTTGGAAAAAGAAAAAGGGAACAATAGCACCACGGTCTTCCTAGATTTGAAAAAGGCATTCGACACTGTTAATCACTCGCTGCTGTTGAAAAAATTAGAAAACTTTGGAATTAGGGGTCAGGTTTTAAGCTGGTTTTCTTCATATCTCAAATCAAGAACACAGTGTGTTATATGGAAAAATAGAATATCGAAAGAACTAATAGTAAAAAATGGAGTTCCTCAAGGTTCTGTTCTGGGTCCTGTATTATTTATACTGTACTTTAATGACTTTGTGGACGCTTGTAAATTATCCACTCCGTATTTTTTTGCCGATGATACCAGCCTCCTTTTCAAAAACAGACCAACCTATGAAGAATTAATCACTGAAATTCATTCAGTTTCACATTGGCTACATCAAAATAAATTGGATTTAAACGAGTCAAAAACTTTTGTAATGAATTTTTTTGAAACTAAAGCAAACACAAACATTCAAAACTGCCCAGTTCAGAAGTGCAATACCTACAAATATCTAGGAGTAATTTTAGACGCGAATTTAACTTTCGAAAAACATGTGGAATCCATTTGTTTAAAATTAAAGAAGTGGATCGGAATAATTGCAAGGCTAAGGAGAACTTGCAGTCGCAACACCGTTTTGATGTTCTACAAAACTACAGTGGTACCAATTTTTGAGTATGGACTTCTTATTTATGGTGGGACAACGTTGAATAAGCTTCAAAAAATTGAACGGTTACAAAAGAAAATTTTGAGAATTGTCTTTAGAAAGAAACCAAGTGACTCCATCTTTGATACTTTATTCGAGTTCAAAATTTTGACAATTTGTGAATTGTACATAAAACATCTGCTTTCATTCAGCCTTAAATCATACTTTGGGTTACATTCAAACAAAATGATGAATGAGATTTTGACCGCAAATCAAAATTTTTCGTACAATACTCGCTCGAAAACCACTCGCATTATACAAACAAAAACGTCAAAAAGAGTTTCAACTCGGACATCTCTGGGTTATCGCGGTAGAATTTTGATAAATTTTCTACTGAAACAAAAAATACTACCTCAGCTTGAACAAGAGACCATGTCCTGTATAAAAGTTAAAAAACTAGTCAATGCACTTCAATATAGCTTGATCATTCAAAACGATACGTTAAAAAAACTTGTTTTTAAATAAAATCTGGGCGCTTAACTAAGATACGTTAGTATTTGCAAGCGTCCACTCCTGATGAAATTTTGGATTTATGGATTTTTCATAGTGGATTCTGCTGTGTCCACAACTTCTGCGTGCTTTATAAATTAACAGGAGAAATTCAAATTCAATTCAATTCAATTCATTTATATGTGTCCTTCTGGTCGTCTTTAAAGCCATTTTTGTTGCCACCGACTTTTCGTCAGATAGTTTTTGTCTGACCAATTGATTTTTCGTCCGCAAAAATGAGATAAGGGTAAAAACCGAAAGGAATTAAGTAGATTATGAATCCCTTAGAGCCTCACGCCTAACCAGTCTCTCTCTCTCTCTCTCTCTCTCTCTCTCTCTCTCTCTCTCTCGCACACACACACACACACACACACACACACATATATATATATATATATATATATATATATATATATATATATATATATATATATATATATATATATATATATATATATATATATATATATACAATCACAACACCACCCCCTCGCCCCTTTAAGCAACCCCCATTTACCACCCTCATCCACTCTCCTCTGCCTCGTTCCACCCGTAACACGCTCGATCCTCATCAGACCTCTCACCTTCCGCTCAACCCCTCCACCCTAACCACATCCTCCGCCTCACTTAAGCATCTACTGACAAAGTCAACCGCTCGCCATTCGTGTTATAGAGCAACCCTACTTGAGAAGACCGAACAAAAACGACGCAAGAAATGTTCGGTATATTCGGTTTTCTAGGTAAGAAATGGTTGGCATGTTCGGTTTGTTCGGTACGATCGGTTTCAAATGAAAGAAATTGTCGGTATGTTCGGTCTAGAAAATAAGAAAGCTTCGGTATGTTCGGTTTAGCGAGATTCGATATTTTCGGTTTGGAATGTCAAAGAGATTCGATATGTTCGGTACTTAAACATAAGAAATCGTCGGTATGTTCGGTTTTGGACGCAAGAAATTGTCGGATTTTTCCATTGGGAAAATTGATATTTCTGTTTATAATGTAGTCAAACGTTAGGAAAGCGTTCTTTTCGCAGGAATTTCAAACGTACGTCTCAAAGAAAAATTCTGGAAAAGTGTGCAAAACTCCTGAAAATTTTTCTTTGGCTTGTTGGCCAAAATAGTTATGCAAATATAAAGTTCTTGATTATTTTTGAATTTTAGAATGTATCATACTTGTTGAATATTGATGAAAATTTGTTAAATAATTGACTCTCACTGGGATTGGACATACTTTCTTGTGGTTTACAAGTAAGTTCGTCGACGGTTGGTTACGTTTGAAACAGAACGTGCCGACCGAAATTTCTTCCATGTTTGTTCGTGGTAGGAAAACTCAAAATATGATAGTTCTTAATGTTTCTCTCAACGATACCGAATCTCTCTTACGTTAAAAAACGACGATACCGAATCTCTCTTACGTTTAAAAAAGACAATACCGAATCTCTCTTACGTTAAAAAACGACGATACCGAATCTCTCTTACGTTAAAAAACGACAATACCGAACCTTTCTTATATTAAATACCGAACAAAAACGACAATACCGACGAAAAAATTGTAAGGGCTTTCGTCATTTTTGGCTAGAAAAAACCGACAATACCGACAATTTCTTACGTTTAAAAACCGAAAATTTCTCAAATAGGGAATTCATCCGACGTAAGTCGGATATGATATTTTTCGACAAATCATTTCAGTCAGATGATTTTTCTCATCTTTGAGACAACAAGCTGAAGTTTGGGACGCCAACAACTTTTGTGCAACCCAAAAATTGTGATATGGTCGAAGCCGTCTCTTATCAGATCATGCCAGACTTAACGACATCTGATCAGATTTTATTGAGCAATTTAATTTTTTGGTGTAACATTTTTGCCACTTTATTGCGACTATTTTTTAATTAAACGAATTTTTCAGCATTTATATTAGTTCTGTCGGTCTTTTTATGCGAGTTTTCGCTGGACCAATTTTTTGTTCGACCCATTTGACCTTTCGTCCTTAAAAACAGGAGAAACAGGTAGCGCCCAGAGGGTATTGAGTGCTCTTAAAAGCCTTTCACTTGACTAGTCCTCAAGTCTACAATTCACAGAATCTGTTTTAGAGACGTATACTTAGGTTATGAAGGGCGGAAAGTTGAAGATAGATCAGACCAGCAGAAAAAAGATCAGACTAGCATTGATCAGAACATCCGATAAGCAAAAACTAGTTCTAGTTAAGTTTTTAGTTGGAACTACGTTTTGTGCACTTTCACTGTTCAGTTGTTTGTAATTTCTGTAATTTCTGCAATGTGAATGTATGTTAGATATCAATTTCACAATCAGCAAAAAAACTTTGGCTCTACAATTCAACAAACCTAATAGAAAATTGCAATTTTACTAAATTTTCATTGAACAAAGGCAGGTCAATAGCAGGAAGAAACAAAATGGCCCTTTTGAAGAACCCGGGTTGAGGTTTTTGGGTGAATTTTTGTAAGAAATGCGGTTAATCGGGTGAATACAGTGGAAAAAAATATTTCACCGCATTTCACCGCATTTCTTGCGGTGAAAAAATTCACCGCGAGTTTCAACGTAACTCTAACAAAATTTCACCGCGTGGACTTTTGCAGTGTATAGGTTTTTTACAGACAGAACGAACAATTTCCCAGTAGCTCAGCCAGTAGTAGCCAGCCAGGCGTTGCCCATTTGAGTCCGCCGTTACGAGCGGATCGCGACCTGCCAATAAGGGTTCCAGATGCCTTTAACTCGGCGTTTGCGCAGCTGCAGTGGGGCACAAGTCAGCCCAATGTTAGTTCTTCAATGCAACCGGGTTATCAATTTGGAATGGCACCTACTACAGACATGCCACAGCAAAGTGCATCCTTGTCAGCACTCCTCAATTTAGGGGAAGTGTTTCAATATCTCTGATCTAGTTAACCCTACAAATTTTGAAAAGGTTTCCCCCACAACCTGCCTCGCCCCAGGACCTCTTCTTGAAACTGAAACTTTGTATAGAGGAGCATGCTTATTTATTACTACCCACAGACTCGAAAAAAGCTATTTTTCGAGCCAAAAAATTGAATTGGATCAAACCTTTTAGGACCGACATTTTGCATTTTTAAGAAATGACCGTTTTTGGCGTCAACGAACATTTTTGGCTGCAACTTTTGAGTGATTAATAGCCGCCGTCAGCCTCTCAAACGGCTATTATTTAAGTGCTTTTCTTTTTTTACAATTCAAAGAACTTGAATTGTATTAGTGCGCTGTCTTTTTTATAGCTGCGAAGCTCTAAGCTGAGCGGAGCAATATATATTGCGCTGCTCTTGGTTTTTTTGCAATTGAAAGAATTTTTACAATTCGAAGAATTTAATTTGTATTGGGGCGCTGTCTTTTTTAAGATCTGTTCACACATATTCATGATTTTTGAAGTCAAATTTAAGTTGTGATTTTGGTCACGCGAAACAGGAAATGGAGTGAAAAAGCGAGTGGTTTTGCGGCGTGAGGTTTTCCACTCTAATTTTAAAGTGAGTGTTTGAACAAAATTTCGCTCTCTTGCTAGTGGTTTTTTGTTCACATGCGGCTATTTCGCTTTGATTTTTACTGTTTCAATTTTTTGGATCGGAATTTTTTCTTAATGGTTTTCCCAATCTAATCCTTGTTCACTCTTTGAACAAAAATTCTCTTCCTTGCTAGTGTTTTTTTTGTTCAAATGCTGCATTTTGATATTGATTTTTTGTTTTTTGGTTCTTTTTTATGTTTTTTAATTCGTTTTCCCAATTCACTCATAGTCCGTTCTAGGTCTAGTTTTTTGTTTATTCAGTTAAAATTCTTTGAATTGTACGTCAGAACTTTTCGTGCTTTGTTGATTTGATCCATCTTCTAACGCTTTTTCGTTTTAAATTTGTTCAAACGGCAAAGCTGAAAAAGTCAAATTTTTTGATTGAATTTTTCCTCTCACTAACGGCGTTTGCGCGACGGATGTCAATTCTCACTCTCTTTAGTAAAATTTTTGCGTGATAAGGTTTTGATCACAAGCTACTTACCTCACTGAATGAAATAACTTTTGCATTTTAAAACTTAAGTTTTATTTGAATTTGTTTAAAATCAAAGGAAATCATATGTGCAGTAAAGGTCTCTAATAAGAGGGTTCTGCGGGATGAATTTTAACAAGTGTTATATATTTATCATTGAATTTTTTAATCTAGTTTTTGCGCTTCGTCGATTTTCAATTTTTATCTATCTTTTTTATCTCTATTATAGGGCACGCAGGTCTATTTTTTCGCAGTTATTCCGGCAATGTGTTTAAGATCTGATCACTTTTTTTCGGTTTTGTCACATCAGTGAGATTTCAATTTAGAGTGGTGATTTTGGTAACACTGAAATAGTAAAGGGATAAAAGTCGAGTAGATTTGAGGCGTGACTTTTTTCAAAATGCCTTTAAAGTGGAGTGAGAAATTGTTGGTGGAACAATTTGGCAATTTTTGAGACGGATTTTTTTTCAGTTGCTTCAATCTGAATTATGTTTTCAGAGTTTCCTGTGAGTCAGTGCTAATAAGAAGTTACATTTTTGTTCTAATTATACCTATTTACCTTTGCTTGAATTCATTAAGGGGCAGCCAAAATTTTTTTTGATCTTGCCACTGTTGTCATAAAAAATAACTGAATTTAAGATTTTGACCCTTTTTTAAAATTATCTGTTGCCTTATTAAGTTGTAGTATCAATGAAAGGTCTGATTGGCTGCTATTGAACCATAAAAGAACCTAATTAATGGTTCGAGATAATAGCTAGTTTTATTCGTGAATTTGACAATACTTTTTCTCAAAAAAATGTGAGTACATTTCTGAGTTCTGCAGAAAATTTTTGTACTTTTTGATGTCTTATTATCTAATCTCATTGGGGACACGTCTCTGATGTTGCTTATAAAGTTAAGATTATCGACTTAATTGTTTCTGTTCAAAGCCAGTGCTTTCTGTGACTTTGACACTAATTGTTGTCGGCTTAAAATTTAGACTCAATATTGACAAGTCTCAATGTTTGCTAACAAAATTTCAATTAAAGCACGTCATTTCAGTCGGAGCTATTGCTTTTTGTGACTTTTTTGCTCGTTCGTTTTTTTAAAAAATCTTAGCGATTTTTTTTAGTTTTGCTTTTATTTGTTGTACTTATTGCTGTCTTATCACTTAATATCATTATTGATAGGTCTCAACGGTGGTTGTTGAGGTCTCAACTAATTGGTATATATGTATTCTTCGGTAGCTGTTGTGTTCTGTGACTTTTAGACTACGTGTTTTCAAAATTTTTCAGTGTTTTTTGCAATTTTTGGTTATTTTTGTCTTACCATTTAGTTTTATTAATGAGAGGACCCATCGTTGTTTATTGACCGATTGCTGATAAAAAAACAGAGGAAAATAGTTGGTACTTTGAGTTCATAGCTGTTGTTTTTGGTAGTGATCCTGTCTTTTCGGAAAAATAAAAATTGAGTTCTTTTAGTCTAGCTTGTTTGTTGTTCTTGTGTTGTTTTATTGCTTAGTCTCATTACTAAGAGCTTTCATTTGCATTTTAAGGCGCACTGAATGATGATTGTCAGGTCATAAATTAATACACTTTCTCAAATTAAATTTCAGGACTTGTCCTGCTATATTTTTTAATTCGCCTTACCTTTTGATCACGTTTTTTGTCATAAATCACGATTTTCACGTTCGATTTCTGACTTACTTCACTCAATGTTTCAACCGAATGGATAATAATTGTTTTCATGCCTTGAATTACACAATATAGTGAAAACGGTCAAAGTGAAAAGAGCGGTATGAAAAGAGATGAGATAAACCGATAAAGCCTGGTCAATAACTCATTGAGAATTAGGTTATCAAAGTACATTAGAGTGTTTGGAAGCCGACATTGGTATTAAGCTTATGAGCTTTTAGTTTAGAGGCTGAATTAAATATAGTTTTAGAATCTAACTGAAATTGCATGCCAAATAGAACACTCTTTGACACTGAAAAAAAAAAACAGAAAACAATTTAGTCAATTTGTCTTCTTTGTTTTTTTCTTTTTCCGTTTCAATCCTGATGTGCATCAAGCGCGTCAACGGCGGCTATTTTGCGACAATCTGCCGACTATGTTATACAATTTTGGCCGGTAATTTTTGTAAGGGGTCATTTTTCACCGCCCGGTTTCTCAGATCTATATGGCAACTATATCCAAGAACCAATTATGTTTCCACACAGGTCATTTCCGTTGATTCGCCACGAATATCATGTTTTTCACGTAATTCCCCCCCCCATTTTCAGGAAGTTACATTATTTCGCCTAACACTAAAACTAAACGCTGTACATCGCATAAATTCGGATGATACAATTTATGATTCCTGTGTGCCATCCTGGAAATACATCCAAAGAAATTTAAACCAACTAAAAACTATCGTAAACGCTTTTCTTGGAAAACGAAATTATTTAAGAAGAACACTAGATTCTTGAACTCATTTGAGGTCTCGAATGAATATTGAAGCTATTATTATTCTAAGCGTGTTGGTGTTTTTTATACAAAATTTTCGAGTGAATCTTCGCACTTGACTTTTTTATTTGCGTGATCTAAATCTCTCTCACTCGCAATTTTCAGCAGCTGACCTCAAGTGGCGGCAGTTCATTACTAAAATCCAAACAAAACGTGCACCTAGATTGGTGTATTTTATCACTTCAAATTTTATTAGTGGTTATAGTGGTACATAATCAACTTTAATGACGTCAATTGTACCACGCTTAGAGAATTTAGCTAAAACAAGCCTTTCAAGAGCATTTCTTCCGACGTTATTAGAAAATGTTAATATCTGGCAAGCTCTAAATTAATCGAAGATATATTGCTGTGCTCTTGCTTTTCCCTCTGGTTTCGTTGTTCAACGATTTTTTCGTTTCATATATTATCCCATTGCAGAGCGTAAGAGAACGTGTTTGATGGCTTGTTCATGCTGCATTTCAGCTGTTTTCATAAACATGGCGTCTTTTCTTAAGCTAAGTGGCAGTGAGATTTGAGCGGATTTTCAAGATCGGTTTTTGGTCGTTAAAAATTCAACCTGACTTTTAGCACTAAAATTAAGGTATTTAAATTTAATCTTAACCTCCGTCAAGGTCAATGAACGACACCTACTTATAGAAGGCTATTAATGAAAAGGCAGCGCAACCAGAATGAAATACTTACTTTAACGATAAAAAATTTGATAAAAATTTGAATCGGTTGAATCGTTAAGTTCAGAGCCTCAGATTAGTACCTGTTTTTATCTATATTCCAAAACGGTTATGTATAATAGCAGCTATAGTGCACAAACGGAAAAGATCCCACATTTTCTACTTTTATACATTTACATATGCATAGGTATACACTTTATGTATAATACAGATACAATTACTAATGGCAAATCCCTCCTCTTTTTATATGGCTATGGAAATTATAATGACAAGGACCAAAACACGTATTCTTTTCTCAAACAAGCTATATACAAAGCAAAAAAAGTATTAACTTTGTTAAGGGGGGAGGAAACATTTTAAGGTCAAGATTAAAAGCTAGTACATAACTTGGTACAGCTCCAAAGCAAACTCAATGTTAAACTGGAGAGTAAGAAACACATCCGTTGCAAAGTATGAACAATGAGCACGAAGCATGGTCGCAAGCAAATCAAGGCGAAACAGAGCACGAACCTGAGTAGTGGATGAGGGTTCTTTGCAGGAACGTTTCTTAGAAATCTACGGTCAGCAGACATCGTCTGAAGCCAAATCATTGAGTGGTTACAGGTACAGAGTATTTCTATTAAATCAACTAAGTTTTCACAAAATTCAATCGAAGTAACTAGCTGGCATGCGAAAGAATTTGCAAAATCTACATTTAAGTTGCCAATAATGCGGGCTTTATAAAAAAAAGACGTTGACTGCGTGAGTTGAAAATTCTGTAACTAAGTAACAAAGATTAAACCAAAAAAAGCTAATTCATCAGACTCAATTTAGCATTATAATTAAAAGCTTTTTCCAATATTAAAAAGGCGATTTATAATAGTTCAATTGCTTAACTACATAATTTTTCGAAAGTTTGTACACTGTTTCCTTAAAACAAAATGCTAAAATACCCTCTAAAACATAAGTGACATCGTGTGAGTCTCAAAAAAGCTAACAAGGGGAATACAGTCTCATTGAGAAGAGATATGGTGTCTTTCCCATTATAGCCCCCACCCCCAATGAAATTATAGCCCCGCATTATGGTATAATTACCACGATTGGGGGGGGGGGGGGGCTATAGGTTATGTGACCACTAAGCTGGGGGGGGGGGGGGGGAATATGAAAACAATCCAGGGCAAGAGGGACAGACGTGAGGCGTAAACATGAAATCGCCTACAAAACGTACATTTTCCCGTTTTTTGACCCACGTGCGGTGACCCAGAAATAACTTTTCCCAATAAGCTCCATCATTAGATAACCTGGGGTTATTCTAATTTGTCCGTCACTAGACCTACTAACTTGACGGCTAATTGACGGTTCCAGAAGACTTCCAACAGAGATTGCAGGCTTCAATAGAAAATGTTGCCAATAGACTTTTCTGTGCTCAGCAGGTTGCAGCAGCTTTAAAGTATGAACAACTTTAAAGCTGAGCAAAAACCTCTAGAAAGTAAAATTGCTTCAACTCAGAACGACTATGTGACAATTATCTATCCCGCCCAGGCTCTGTCTTCATAGCTCTTCTAAATGGCCAGATTTCTCTTGATGTTGCGTTATTAGAAAACGCTCCTATTTATTCTATGGTCTTGACGACTTCATTTTGACAAGTTCAAGTTATCATGGTCCAAACTTATTTGGTCACCAACTAACAACTTTGGACAACCCAAATTGAATAACCGGGGACCTTTGAAACTGCTACCACCGTTTGTTTTAACAACCCGCCATCAGAAATAGAACGTTTTAGAGATAACGTACTTGTAACATAAGGACAACTGAAACATACGCACATACAATGAGTAACAATTTCTGCACAAGGCTGTTAAACTATTGCCTCCGGACCCTCAGTAGGCAATAAATTTGATCTCCTTAAAACTAAACGTTGTGTAAGCGTTCAAACACATTACAACAATGTCATGAAAGCAGTCATTGTTTTCCACAATTCTTTCCAATGCCACCCGGGCCGAGGAATTTGGCCAAAATTATGTAAGATCAGCGGCAACTAGCGTTGACAAGTTAGAAAATTCACCGCAATTTTCTTACATAATTTTGCGTTGAATGCGTTGAATTCAAAGACAAAAATTCAACGCATTCAACGCAAAATATGTAAGAAATGGCGGTGAATTTTCCAACTTGTCAACGCTAGTTGCCGCTGATCTTACATATTTAGCGTTGAATTTAGCGTAGATCTTACATATTTAGCGTAGAATTTAGCGTAGATCTTACAAAATTAGCGTTGAAATTAGCGTAGATCTTACATACTTTTGCGTTGAAATTAGCGTTGATCGTACAAAATCAAAGCGTTCACTTGAACTATTAACCTCCAATTGCGTATGGGACTCGAACTACTGACCTCCTGCTTGCTTGTCGCCTCTTCTACCATTGTGCCACAGTACCTTGGTTTCCTACAGAGCCGCAATCCCTATAAAGCATAGATCTTATATTTTTTGCGTTGAATTTAGCGTAGACCTTACATATTTTGCGTTGACTTTACAGTACTAACAGTAAAAAAAAATTAATGTTTCGAAAAAAAACTTGAAAAATTTGAAATCGTAAAATGGCCTGAAATGGCTTTTGCACTATAAAAGAGCACTGAAAAATGAATTTTTTCTGATTTCATATTTCTCACCTTTGCAGTATAGTGTTCGCAACAGTGAAAAAAATTGTTTTCGAAAAAAACTTGAAAAAGTTTTGAAATCGTAAAATGGTCTGAAATGGAGTTTGCACTATAAATGAGCACTAAAAAGCGGTTTTTTGCTGTTTTCGTTTTTCTCACGTGTGAAGTATAGGGTTTCCAAACAGTGAAAAAATTTACTTTTTGAAAAAAAAAACTTGAAAAACTTTTGATTTCGAAAAGCGATCTGAAATGGAATGGAAAAAATTCAATGCTAATTATGTAAGATCTACGCTAAAATTCAACGCTAAAAATGTAAAATCTACTCCAAAATTCAACGCAAATTATGTAAGATTGGCGTTGAATGCGTTGAATTTATGTAAAATCTACTCTAAATTCAACGCTTAATTTGTAAGATCTACGCTAAATTTAACGCTTAATATGTAAGATCTACGCTAATATTTAACGCTAAATATGTAAGTTCTACGGAAAAATTCAATGCAAAATATGTAAGATTTGCGTTGAATGCAATGAATTTATGTAAGATCTACGCTAATTTCAACGCTAATTATGTAAGATCTACGCTAAATTCTACGCTAAATATGTAAGATCAACGCTAAATTCAACGCTAAATATGTAAGATCAGCGGCAAATAGCGTTGACAAGTCGAAAAATTCACCGCAATTTTCTTACATAATTTTGCGTTGAATGCGTTGAATTCAAAGACAAAAATTCAACGCATTCAATGCAAAATATGTAAGAAATGGCGGTGAATTTTCCAACTTGTCAACGCTAGTTGCCGCTGATCTTACATATTTAGCGTTGAATTTAGCGTAGATCTTACATAATTAGCGTAGAATTTAGCGTAGATCATACATAATTAGCGTTGAAATTAGCGTAGATCTTACATATTTTTGCGTTGAAATTAGCGTTGATCGTACAAAATCAAAGCGTTCACTTGAACTATTAACCTCCAATTGCGTATGGGACTCGAACTACTGACCTCCTGCTTGCTTGTCGCCTCTTCTACCATTGTGCCACAGTACCTTGGTTTCCAACAGAGCCGCAATCCTTATAAAGCTTAGATCTTATATTTTTTGCGTTGAATTTAGCGTAGACCTTACATATTTTGTGTTGACTTTACAGTACTAACAGTAAAAAAAAATAATGTTTCGAAAAAAAACTTGAAAAATTTGAAATCGTAATATGGCCTGAAATGGCTTTTGCGCTATAAAAGAGCACTGTAAAATGAATTTTTTTTCTGATTTCATATTTATCACCTTTGCAGTATAGTGTTCGCAACAGTGAAAAAAATTGTTTTCGAAAAAAACTTGAAAAAGTTTTAAAATCGTAAAATGGTCTGAAATGGATTTTACACTAAAAAAGAGCACTAATAATTGATTTTTTGCTGAATTCACGTTTCTCACCTTTGCAGTATAGGGCGAGAAACAGTGAAAAAAAATTCGAACAAAAAACTTGAAAAAGTTTTGAAATCGTAAAATGGTCTGAAATGGAGTGTGCACTATAAATGAGCACTAAAAAGCGGTTTTTTTTGCTGTTTTCGCTTTTCTCACGTGTGAAGTATAGGGTTTCGAAACAGTGAAAAAAATTACTTTTTGAAAAAAAAACTTGAAAAACTTTTGATTTTGAAAAGCGATCTGAAATGGAATGGAAAAAATTCAATGCTAATTATGTAAGATCTACGCTAAAATTCAACGCTAAAAATGTAAAATCTACTCCAAAATTCAACGCAAATTATGTAAGATTGGCGTTGAATGCGTTGAATTTATGTAAAATCTACTCTAAATTCAACGCTTAATATGTAAGATCTACGCTAAATTCAACGCTTAATATGTAAGATCTACGCTAGAATTCAACGCTGAATATGTAAGTTCTACGGAAAAATTAAATGCTAAAAATGTAGGGATCTACGCCAAAGTTCAACGCAAAATATGTAAGATTGGCGTTGGTTGCATTGAATTTATGTAGGATCTACGCTAAAATTCAACGCTAAATATGTAAGTTCTACGGAAAAATTCTACGCACAATATGTAAGATTGGCGTTGAAGGCGTTGAATTTATGTAAGGTCTACGCTCAAGCGTAAGGTCTACGCCTCTTTTGCGTTTTTTAGCGTTGACACCTCGGGCCGGGCAGTGGCCGTCTCTATTTAACTAATCTATTTGTGAATCTTGATTCGGCGTTGCCTCCATGATTCTTTCAAAACGAGATTCACAAAGAGTATTTAAACATAGAACGCTTAAGGCAATCTCGTTCCGATTGTTTCCTAGTTTTTTTCTGTCTTAGTTGTTTAGCCACAGCCCGGAGGTTGCTGGCAGAGCAAATCAGCGCTGAATCAGTCTAAAGACATTCTGTTTTTTGGGAAGGCTAGTATTCCGTTCATGTCACATTTTACACTGGCCAGTCTGATTTTTGAGTAAAATTTACTTCATGAAAAACAATATGTTCAGCTTAACTCCCGCCAACAAAGTTTGCTTTATATGCGATTCAAACTTCCGCGCGGGTACTTGTAACATTTAATTTGCGCAGCAAGTCTTTACCACTGAGCTATTTGTGTTTCGTTGTAATTGCCTACAAACCAGCTTAAAGTTTATTAGTGTGTATACTACAATAATAATTACCAGTTATAAGGTAAAAAAGTAAAAATTATGACTTTATTCTGCTCACACCTAATTTAGGGTATGATCAATTTTCAGAATATACAGGATAAGTTTAACCTGAGCGAATTCTACGACCTCAATACAATCAGACTGAAGAAATAATGCACATAAAGAAGCTTAAAATACTCTGGGAGATACATAACTGAACTAAGTTTATACTCTTGAAATGTGCTGGTTCAGCGCTGAAATGCTCTGAGACTAAAGTCCGGGGGGTTTAGCCAACGAGGGTTGATCTCAGTTGCCCTTCATTTGATTTACCCATTACAAGTCCACAAAACCGTTATGGCTTCAATCGACTTGCAACACTTATAAGAGTCCCCAGAAATTGATTTTATCCTTAATACTACCTGGTTGTGCCCTGCTCCAGGTTGCAGACCACCTTGAAGCCTCAAGAATCTTTTCTTGAAAAAACCGCCCAATCAAAAATCAAAAATTTTTCTGTTGTTCACAGAAATAAAAACATGGCGTGCTCCTCTAATGAAAACCATTGGCTGTAGGATACTGGAAACTAGTCGGATAGCCTTGCAATAAAGTCTCTAAAACTACATCGCCTAGATCAAAAATACCAAAAAAGGAAAAGAATACCCGTTTAACTACAGAAACTGTTTTTAAAATCTGATAACTAAGGGGATAGGACCCAGTGATTTAGGGCAGGGGATAACGGGATAGGTAGGTGGAGTGAAAGGGAGGTTTAGGTAGTGCTAGCAAGCTGAGATGGGCAATTGCGAGGTTGCAGATGGTAATAGGTGAGGGAAATATGTGAGAGGTGGGGAGAGTAGTCGGGGCAGTAGGGAGTAGTTGGCCCGGGCCGAGGAATTTGGCCAAAATTATGTAAGATCAGCGGCAACTAGCGTTGACAAGTCGGAAAATTCACCGCAATTTTCTTACATAATTTTGCGTTGAATGCGTTGAATTCAAAGACAAAAATTCAACGCATTCAACGCAAAATATGTAAGAAATGGCGGTGAATTTTCCGACTTGTCAACGCTAGTTGCCGCTGATCTTACATATTTAGCGTTGAATTTAGCGTAGATCTTACATATTTAGCGTTGAATTTAGCGTAGATCTTACATATTCCGGGGAAGGATTTAAGGTTGGATGTGTTGAGGGTGGGGAGAGGGGGTGAGTTGCAGGAGGTTCCGGTAGTTTGAATTGGGAGAAGGGACTTTTATTGGAAGATAACTGCTCAAAATTACCCTCCGACCTTTGTTTTACCCGAAGCTCCTACTTATAAGTATCAAATAATTTTGGAGTATAAGCTACTCATAAATTTCAAAGATCGGAAATGAAAGTCAGTGTTCTAAAACAAAATGGATCTATTCTGTTCCCCCCCCCGCCAGTGTTTTTTATGACCCCCAGTTACAATTTTTATGTTGTTATATAGCACGTTACTATGTAAGAAAATAGCACGTGCGCCTGGGGGTCATTAAAGATTCATGCTCACTAAGCTGGGGGGGGGGGGGCGAAACAGAATAGATCCAACAGAATTATAATGTTCAGGTCAAGAGATAACTTGATCAGCTAAAAAAACAGAATTTCTTAACGGCATTTTTATTGACTGAACAAAAAACTAGACCTAGAATTGACTAGAATTAGATTCCGAAGTCCTTTATCAACAAAAAAGTCGGTTAGCAATGAAAAAAAAGTGTAAAAAAGATTGATGTCAAAACGCGGACAAAAAAACCCAATCAAGAAAGTGAATTTTTGTAAAACCAGTTGTTTCAAGTAGCCGATAAATAAAGTGGATTACTGGTCCGAAGAGTTTCACTACATCACGACCAAAAACATCCGTATACTTTGTAATGAAAATTTTCATTTCGTTGTTTATCACTTTCAGCCAGCAAAGTTTACTATATTCTGTTAATTGAACTTTTTTTTCAGGAAGTAACTATAGTTGACCACATTTCTGCTCGACACTTCTGTTCGTGCAAAAGAGGAAACAAAAATGAAAATGCAAAAGAGAAACTGCTAAAGCAGATTGAACTTTAGCTTGTGTAGACGTTTGTCGTGACAGTTTTCAAATTGATTCCACTTTTTTCAAGTTAGGAAAAACTGGGTACAATTTTCCACGATGCTTGTTTTTGGGAACGCAATTGTCTGAAGAACCTCGAATTGTGGATCAAGACGACATTTAGCAGCTATCAACCGTCAATAGTTCAGAGGAACAATTTGGCCTGTGAATCGGATCTCAGGTAAACACTTATAAAATTCCATCCATAAAGTTTTAGGCCAATTCTCTGCTCATAATCTTGGACAGGGGTTACGCACGTTTGCCCGTGACTACAAGCTGTTACCCAATTTTATGCATTTTTGTTTACTCATTTCCACGATTAATGTCCACGATTAACATTTTAATCCGTCGTTAATAAAAGTGATGCAAAGTGAAAATTTGTCGCGAGGTGTCATCACTGTTGTCTAAACTTGCCTCAATAATAGTAAACACGCACTTTTACTACGTAATGAAAGAGAATTTATTGTCACTATTTTAAACTTTTCAGTAAAATCAGTATCAAATATTCGATATGAAACATTGGATCGTTTCCGTTCGTGCTCCCAGCTTGTACTTATACGGCCTGCTTGAACTTACAAGTGTGTTACATGTCCAAGATGGCATCTTTTTTTTATAAATCTGTAAAATGTAAAAAATGTTTGATTAAACATTTGAATATGTAAATGTCTGATTAAACTTTTACATTGAACAATTACTTTAAAATCAAGTGCACAGTTTGGCCCATAAATTACTAGTAAAAATAATTTCTAGAACCTTGTACTTGTCTATCTATTGGAACACGTTCATGCAATTAGATCATTTCTCTTTTTATTTTCTCATTAAACTCATTTTTTGTTTTTTCTTTCCGAATTTCTATTGGCAAGTTGTTCTGACTATTGATCGGTCACTCCAAATAGATTTAAACGTTTTTTTTTCGGAAAAAAAGGACATTTCAGGAATTTTCCCTCTTCTCATATTCCAAAAATTTTGAAAGATATCTCTTTGGATATTTGACTGCTTTCAATGTAACGCTTAATTAAATCAAAAAACTTCTTTAACTCAGAACACTTTTTCAATGAAAAACTCTGCAGGTAAAATTTATCTCTTATTCGAAAATACCTTGCGCTGTCAACATTTTTAAGAAACTTTACACACCAATTTATTTGTCTGTTTATTCTCAGAAGTTATGAGGCTTGCGAGTTTGGAGGAAAATTGCATTAAAATTGAAACGTGACAGGACAAGTGATTTCAAAAGTTCATTTATGGCGTTCAACGGTAGTATATGTCTCACTAAGCAGATTGATCTTATAGCAGTCACCATTTTTATCAACATTTTGTTTAGTTCAAAGTCCAAATCAAATTATTGTCAATCAATCGGCCCAGATAGCGACAGGTCACTCACCTCCGGTTTTATATGCATACAATATAAAGAAATTCCTTGGAAGGCGCCTGATCTTTTTCAGAAAAAAAACAAGTATTTCGGTTTAATCCCAGTTCAATGTTAACATATTTTGTCTGATTTATTTATCATTTTTTTTGAAAAGTACTGCAGTTTTTTATGTGAAGGCCTGGATTTGTTTTTGAGCAAGATATTATACATGTATCATCTGCAAATTGTAAAACTTCTTCGTTTTTCATTTCTTCCTGTTCATTTTTTCCGTTAATTTACAGTATAAAAATTAGTGGCCCGAGGACTATTCTTAGGGGGACTCAGTGGTTAATTGTTGTCTAGTCTGTGTAATTGATTCCAATTTTAATGCATAGTTTTCTCTAAGATAAAAATGATTTCAGCTTAGGTTTAGATCCCGTTCAAAACCCATACCTTGCAAATTTTTCAAAAAGATTTTGTGAAAAATTGAGTCAAACGTTTTTGCTAGATAATATATTACCAAAAAATTCTTTTCTTCAAATTGGTATATAAATTCGGTTAATGAATTGACCATTGACCTTGTCATTCGACGATTTGTTTGTTTTTAAGAAATTGGATTTGATTTGTTTTTTTTATTTTTTGCCCGCCAACATGTTCTAACATTTGTTGCGGCAGCAGCCTTTCAAATATTTCAGCAAGAATTGGTACCCACTAAATTTCGTCCTTTGATCAAAGATTATAGAGGATCAACTGCTTTGTAAATTGGAGTTACAAACGCTTTTTTACGGAGTTCTGGAAAAACACTGTTCGAAGTATGTCCGTTAATCGCGAACTGTAAATTTGTTCCAAAAGACATTTTAAAACATGTGAACAACTATGCGGAGAGAATTCAGAACCAGATGCTTTCTGAGGTAGCTTGTCAATTACATCATACATTTCTTTTTTCGTTAAAAATCTAAATGGAAAAACTCTTTCTCAAACACCAAAGTTGGCAAGTGTTTTTTTTACCCCTTCGTATACAACCAACATGGAATAACATTTATTTAAAATTGTTAGCCACCTGTTTTTTTATTTTAAAATGATACTACTGTTCCGAGTTTTGGAAACGTGGTTATGTTTTACGTCTTGTTTGAGAGTTAAGTATTTACAAATTTCCCTTCCAGTTTTAAATCAAGAAGACTCTAAAACGTTTTTTTTTGTATACCCATTACTTGTTCTTAATTGCATACTCCATTACTCTTTCTTGTTCTTAATTTCTGATTATTTTGTATAGATTATAAGCGGAAAGATCTGCCTTCTCATTCAAAATATTAAAAGTCGATGTTTTTTGTAAATGATTTTCAATAATTTTTAGATCCACACTATTTTGGACTGTTTGCTGGTTCCTCAATTTTTATAGAAGCTTAACTGTTCAATACATTTTCAAACAAATCTGAAAACATTTGAAATGTTTAATTTGCATCTTTTTGTTGATACAGAAGCCTTATATCTGTTGAGGCAATTCTTTTAATGAGTACAGCTCTTGAAAATATTTTGGTATCTCTGTAAAGGTATTGCGCTATCTTGTTTTCGTTATAAAATGACAAAGATGAAACAAACAACTGAGAAAAATGATCAATTCCAAACATTTGCTCTAATGTTATTTTAACAAAAATTTGATTTCTTTTGTGGTTAACCAATGATCAATTGAAGTTTCACTGTTTCCAGTTGTCCAAGTTGGCTGACTTTTGTCTAACCCATGATCGAATGGGCTCTGTTAAAAATCTGTGATCTTTTCTGTTTGTGCCCCCTGCCTACTGGGTGCATATCAATTGCACTCCAGAGATGCACTTGCCATATTTTTACATAGTGATTTACTATGTAATGGCACGTGCCTTGTAACTGGGGCACATAATTTAATGGGGGGCAGACGGAAAAAGGATCTATTCTGTTTCGCTTTTCTGTTTGTAAAACTAGATCCGCATCTTTTTGACCCCCAGCGCACGTGCTATTTTCTTACTTAGTAACGTGCTATACAACAACATAATTTGTAACTGGGGGTCATAAAAAACACTGGGGGGGGCGAAACAGAATAGATCCGATCGTTTACACGGATTAAGGATCTTTTCCGTTTGTGACCCTCCAACCCCCCCCCCCCCCCCCATAAATCTATGCACCCCCTCCCCCCAAGTTAGAGAGCACGTGCCTACATAGTAAATCATTAGGTGAAACTATAGCACGTGCGTCTGGGGTTGCAAATAATATGCACCCACTACGCTGGCTGGCACAAACGGAAAAGATCCCGGATTAATAAGTCAAAATTTTTGAAGGGCTTGGAGATATCATTTCAGAAGTGATTTTGCATCAGCGTGCATTTTAGGGAATTCTTAATTGTGAATTATGGCGGGTTTGCCTTTTCGCTCACTTATCATTTTTGACATCTACTGTCATTCGGCAGATAGGCAACAAAGGAAACAAATCCATGCAAATTCCAGCATAAAAACAGCGGCAACAAAGCGTAAACAACTAAGCAAGTTAACCTCAAGAACAAATTTGAAGACAAAAAAGGAAATTTTCAAAAATGGCGATGAATGGTGGATCCCAAACAACACTAGGAATGGATGTAGAAGTTGAACGAGAACTGAAAGAATCTACAGGCTCTGAATTTGTTTCCTTTAGAGTGCACAGATTTAAAAGAGTTCACAGAGTTCACAAATAAAGTTGAACTCTGAACGGAGATTGTCACAGACTAAGTATTGTTTTGTGTCGCTGAATCGAACATCTTTGTCTGGCAGTAAATATTGTTTTTCAATGAGAAGCTCAAGGTATCTATTCTGTTTCCCCCCCCCCCCAGTTTACCCCCAGTTACAATTGTGTTGTTATGTTGCACGTTACTATGTAAAAATAAGGGGGTCTTTCCCATTATAGCCCCCCCAGCTTAGTGGTCAGATAACCTATAGCCCCCCAAACATGGTAATTATACCATAATGGGGGGCTATAATTTCATGGGGGGGGGGCTATAATGGGAAAGACCCAAATAAGGTACGTGCGCCTGGGTTTCATAAAACATATTCCCACTAAGCTGGGGGGGACGAAAGAAAATAGGTCAAGCTCAAGAAACATCAATGGAGTAATTTCCATTTTGTTGAAAAAACACTTTATACCAATTGTCGCTACTGCTTCAGCGATTAAACTTTTAGTTTGAATGCCTCCCGTGTAAGCCTAGTCCAGAAGACCGAACAAAAACGACCTAAGAAGTGATCAGAAAGCTCGTTTTTTCACGTGAGAAACCATAGGTATGTTCGGTTTATCTGAAGTGTTGGGCTTCGAACATAAGAAATCGTTGGCATGTTTGGTTTCTTAGATACTGTATATTTGATGTTTCAGTGTAAGCGATGTTAGGAATCTTTGCTTTTAAAACGTAGGAAATCGTCGGTAATATGTTTGGTTTCTTTGGTTCGGTATGTTGAAAAGTAATAGTTGGCCGGTTTTCCCTAAACAAAGCGCGTTTGCTATCTGTAATGTGGTTAAATGTTATGATAGTGGTTAAATGTTAATCGCAGAAGCTTCCAACGTAACTTTTGGATATAATTTCTTTGAAAAAATGAAAATTAATAGACTTTCTTCTTTAGCTTATTTATGAAAATAAATGCACAAATATGAATTTTTTTGGTTGTTTTTGTTGAACATTGATGAAGATCCAATTCAATGAGTAACCCTCCACTGAGTCTTGTTATAACCATTAAAAAATGAGGTTAATAAGTCATTTTCTCATGGTTTACTGTGATTTGAAATAAACAGCCAATTTCTGAAGTTTCAAAACCCAAGGTACCGAAGAAAAAGTGTCAGGTGCGCAAACCAATTGGTTGTGGCAACCCTAGTACTTAGCTCCAGTTTTCTGCTCGGACTGACTTTGTTTCCTTCTAATCTTCCATTGAGGAATATTATCTAAACTTTCATAAAATTTTTTAAATGTTTTTTTTTCACGTATAGCTACATACCTAATATAATTTTGTTGTTTGAGTTTGCAGGTAAATTCTAGGTAACGTATTCTAGGTAACTTGTACGCATCATTTTTTTGCAGGTAATTTTGCAGGTAATGTTACCTGCAATTTTGCTTACCTGCAAACGTTGCAGGTAAATTTACCTAGACATTTTTTAGAGTGCGGGTCTGGCCTGTGCGCTGCCTAAGTCGGTCTGGCCAGAGATGGCTTGGGTAACGTATCTAGAGCTCTAAAGATCTAAAATATGTTTGGGTCGTTCCCCTTACAATGCCCCTCTCCACCACGAAATTATAGCCCCATATTCTGGTATGTGAAGAAAGATTGGCGGGGCTATACATATGACGGCAAAGTAGGGGGAATGTAATGAGAAAGACCCACATTTTCGGGTTTATTGTGATTTCCCTCCCCAGGGTTTTACCTGGACTGACTGCCCAGTCAATATCAGTACTCGGCACGTATAATTGCAAGTCTTACATCAGTACTGATTAACTGCTCTCGAACGAAGTTTGTAGCAATTATATTAGTCCTGTCGGTCTTTTTTATTCAATTTTTCGCTGACCGATTTTTCATCTCAACCATTCAACTTTTCGTCCTCATAACGGTATTAACAGGTAGCGCCCAGCGGGCATTAGAGCCTTTCAGCTCTGTTTCACCTCAAACTGTTTTGGAGACTTAAGTAGTGGATAAAACAAGGAAACCAACCACCAGTAAAATTTGACCCTTTCTCCTAACGCTAATCGCGCATGTCGAATCGGGACAAATTTTACTGCTTGTAGCTATCCCTGTTTTATCCACATTACATATTCACTCTAAGTCTAGCATTAAATTATGAAATGGCTAAATTCTAGAAAATAATAATAAGCTCGTTTGCAAATTCACCTATGTACATCACAAAATATTATTTCTTGTCTATACTACACTTTCATATTAAACCTTTCAGCATATTCCATGAATCTATCTTTGGTATGTGTATCTCTATATCTATTAAGATAGATGCACAATCTGCATCTTCCATTTCTAAACCTAAAGAAAGAAATATGTTTGTAAACTTTACACATATTACACGCCAGATATTGATCTAGATTATCATAGTGGTCTCCCAAAAGTTCAATATAATTTTTTACTTTAACTATATTTTTACATATATCACAACAATATTCTAACTCTTTGCAATCATTACAACACTCTTTCCAAGGATTATTTTTACACTTATCACACTTCATTTTTCTCTTTCGATAAATTATTTTTTCCAAAATTTTCCCTAATAAAAAACACCAAGTCTCACTCATCAAACAGTAATGTCACAAGTGTGAACTTCTGCGACGTCGGTAATTCATCCTTTGAAATAAAAAACGGTTTATACAGACATCAATCATACGATCCCAAACATAAAGAACTATTGGAGAAAATGTTTGATCTGCGAAGCAGTTTCACCGATTCTGATTTGGAGGAGGCTATAACTCAAGCCTCAACTAAAACTGAAGCCTCAACTAAAACCATAGAGAAAATGTATGATTCTGATGGAGACTTAATCTATGTCAAACCGTCTACTAAAACTGAAACTAAAGATATTATTAAAACTAAAACTAAACCCGACGACAATATCTACACCAGAATTAAGAATGAGTGTAAAGAATGTCATGAAGAATTTAGGAATAAAACAGCGCTGACTCTCATTCATATAGTCATAATCGCAAGTATCTAGAAAACACATATTACTTCGATATAAACTCTAGCCAGAACATGAAAGAATTTTATATTACTGATAAAGCTGGAATTTACATTGAAGACATAGACGAAGCCATTAATAACTCTTTAGAAGAAATTAAAAACTGTTACCATTATAAAAAAGTAAAGAGCTATAAATATAAGATCACAGCTGAGTGTGAGTACATAAAGAGAACCAAAGAAGAAGTTAAAAC
Source organism: Convolutriloba macropyga (assembly GCF_964194025.1). NCBI lineage: Eukaryota > Metazoa > Xenacoelomorpha > Acoela > Convolutidae > Convolutriloba > Convolutriloba macropyga. The sequence goes on from NC_134471.1 coordinate 31,438,006, forward strand.
TACTAAAATATTTTTCAACACTGACTATTTTATTAATAACGCAATATATGAAAATGGAGATTTCACTCAATGGTTGAACTTTGAAAAGGAAATACATGAGGGTTATTGCTATGACTTTCAGTTTCTCGGATTAAGATCTATTCAGATAAATATTGAACCAATTAAAGCATCTATTGGTGGTTATATAGATTTACCCCCGATCTCAAAAACTCTAAATCAATATTGAATATACGCAATTCCAAATATAACTGCTTGCAACTGGGTATTACTGCTTGGCTATATCCTGCTATCGATCCCCGAAGTAGTTTTCTCAATAATAAAACACGTGAGAGTAAATATGTAAATAATCTAATTGAAGCACGACAACGAGATGATGATGACTTTGGCTATATATTAAGAATACAAAAACTGTACAATATTAATATTTGGATATACACAGCTTGTGGTGGGGTAAACTAGAATAGTTTAAACCGGTGGATGATTTTAATAAAGATAGAAAAGCTGTCAGAATATTGGTTTGGGGAGACGGTACTACAGAACACTGTGCTCCAATTAAATCATAGAAACCTTGTTAGAACGATCAAATAAAATAGCATTAAATATTATTATTGCGATAGATGTACATATTGGTTTGATTCACAAATTAAATACGACAACCAAGAATGCAGCCACTCTTTCAAACCCGAGGTCGTTTGTCCTAAGAAGAGGAAAATTACTTTTTAAATGAACACAAACGTCAGAATTTAAAAAATATTATAACTGCTGATATAGATTGTTGTGTCACCAACGTCTCGACCTCAACTAGCAAATATAAAATAGCTGAACACATACCAATAAGTATGGGTTACACATGGCAATGTAATTTCAAATTCTACTTCGGTCTTGATTGTATCAAAAGATTTGCTAGTGATCTATTAGAAATAGAAACTGAGAATAGCTTCAAGCGCAACAAACAAATGATTTATAATGAAGCAGATAAATTATATCATGAAACTAATAACACTTGTCATATCTGCAGTAAAACATGTATTATTAAAGTAAGGGATCATTGTCATGTAACTGGTAAATATAGAGGATCAGCATGTAGAATATGCAATCTAAGTTACAAACAACGAAACTTCGTTCCTGTGATATTCCACAATGGCTCTGGCTATGACTTCAACCTACTATACAGTGAACTCTTTAAACAGAATAATGATAAAAGAAAATAGATAACATACCACTAGCCGCTGGTAAGTCTAAGATGATTAGCATTGGTTGTCTCAAATTCTTAGATAGTTATAACTTCTTAGCTATGTCTCTAGATCAAATGGCAAAGATATATGGGTGTAAAACTAAAACATTAAATCCATATGAATACTTTGGTTTGGACTCGTATTACGGCGAAGCTGCCAGTGGTAGCAAAGCTACCTATGACGAATTTATAGGTAATCTAAAAACAGAAGACTTCAAATCCTCTCTCTCGAATAAATTACCAACACAAGAAGAAGTCGATATCTTTAATAAAGGCAACAGTAAAAAAAAGCGGTAAAGCTCTAACTATAGAGTATTTACAAAATGATGTGGAAATATTAGACTACTGCAAGAATGAATATGTTCAACTAAGTATGAAAGAATTCAAGCTCAATCCCCTACACAATGTAAGTCTCCCAGGCTATAGTTTTGATTGTTGGTTAATGTCAAGCGGTGTAACATTAGATACAATACAAGATAAACAAATTCTAGATGATTTTGTTGAAGCAAAAAGAGGGGGCATATGTGGCATAATGAGAGATAGGATAGTCAACAATGGTGAAACAGGGATGAAGTCCCATAACAGAAATATCCTGTACATTGATGCAAACAACTTTTACAGCTACGCAATGATGCAAAAGCTACCTTATAAGGACTTCCAGTTTACTACTACTACTACTACTACTACTACTACTACTACTACTACTACTACTACTACTACTACTACTACTACTACTACTACTACTACTACTACTACTACTACTACTACTACTACTACTACTACTACTACTACTACTACTACTACTACTACTACTACTCTTGATACTATTTTAAATACTCCAGATGATAGTGATCATGGTTAATATATAGTTTGCGATATTGAATATACTGATACATGTAAAGAGAGAACAGAGCAACTAGCGTTAATAAGAGAAAGATAAATGATAATGAATTGGGATACCAAGACAGAGAGAAAGGCAAAACAAAAACAGAGAAATGAATCTTAGACTAAAACAACAAAACAGAACACATGGTTCTTTATAGGATGTTAAAGTTCTATGTTATGATGGTTGTAAAAGAAACTAAAATACATCGAGTAATTAAATTGAAACAAGACTATATATGTAGAGATTATATATAAAGCAATACTAATAAAAGAGCAACAGCTAAAACTGAAGCAGAAAAGGATATAAGGAAATCAATGAACAATTCACTATACGGAAGAATGTGCATGAATCCCCTACACTTCCTTCAAAGTGAGTTCTTACAACATGATGAAGAAAAGATAATGCAAAGTATAAGTAAACCAACATTTAAGAATAAAACTAGATATAAGGATTTTAGCCAAATTGAATATATTAAGAAAAAAATAGAATGAGATTCTCCAGTACATGTAGGTGTTACTATCTTAGAGTTACGTAAATTACACATGTATGATGTATTCTACAATATTCTTCCACCATCTCTCAAAGATCTACAACTCCAGTATATAGATACTGATAGTTTTGTATTAAGTTATACTGAAGGCAAAGTTAGTGACGAGCACATGGATCTGTCCAATCTGGAGCCACCAATCAAAACAAAAAATAAAGTCCCTGGTAAATTCAAACATGAAATGGGAACTAATGTCATAGAAGAGTCTGTGGCACTAACACCAAAGACATATAGCTTCAAAGACTACCCAAATAAAACTGAAGAGAACGAAATAAAGAATTGGGATCTTTTCCGTTTGTTCCCCCCCAGCTTAGTGGGTGCATATTATTTGCAACCCCCAGATGCACGTGCAATATTTTTACATAATGATTTACTATGTAATGGCACGTGCTCTGTAACTGGGGGGGAGCATAACGTACTGGGGGGCACAAACGGCAAAGATCCAAGAATTGTAACAATGCTAATTATAATGAATATTTTATTGCACTAATGCATAACACAGAGAGAACTGTAGATGAATGTAGAATACAAAAAGTTGGTGATAACATGATAACAACAAAAACAGGTAAGATTAGTCTAAACACATTTGATGATAAAAGATTTTATGTAAATAATATTAAAAGCTATCCTTATGATGAGAATCTATATCTATTTAAAAGAGATCTAGTAAATGAAATCTGCGAAGCAGGTTGGGGAAAGGCAAGCCTTGTTACACCAACCAAGGCCAAAGGCCCTTCCCCGATTAAGAATGCATCAGTGAAACTGCTTCACAGGTCATTAGACACAAAGACCTACTTACAAATAATATTAAAGAGGTAACCATTAATGATGATAGAATGTTAATCCTTGCTGCAATTACACTATATAATGATTTATTATAATTATAAAAAATGACTAAACTAGAAACACTTAAAAATATAAGTAATCTAGAAAAACAAAACAGAAGAAATAGATTAGAAGATAAATAATAACAACAAGAATATTATGGTGAAATAGAAGAGTTATTTGATTCTTTAACTAAAACACTAAATGCAAACAATGAACACAATCTAGCATTAAGTGAACAAACATTAAAAGCAATAGTTTGGCAAAATCAAGAGTTAGATAAACAAACTAAGATGATCCAGCAAGCTGGTTTCAAGATCAGTGAAACCGCTTCACGGTTCGGTGAAAACACTTCCAAGATTAATGAAACGTTAAAGGGGACCATAAAGGAAACTCAAGATATGGCACCAGTTTTTGTTGATACAAAGACAGCCAAAATTCTTCATAAAATGGGGGGTCAAACTAATCCTCAATTAAAATTAAATCTTGAAGATTTGCCTACTAGAAGATATAAAATGATTGATGTTGATATAACCCTAGCGCGGAGTGCATTTTTAGTTAAGGGTAAAATATATGAATTCTCAGAAGGATTTTCTGACTTTATTACTAAAACAAATGTATTATATGAAGATATTGAGGAAGATGAAAACAAAACTAAAAGGTTTTAAAAGGATATTAGATATGATGTAGGAAAAGGGGATAAGAAAAACACTAGATATAGAACAATAAAACGTATAATGGGGGTAAACGATGATGTATTTGGACGGGGTTTAAATAGCAATCCTAACCCAAATAATTTAATAGAAAGACTAGAATTATTAATACTAGAAACAAAAACTGGTCTTCATGGATTATATGATGAAATGCTAGATATATCCAGGTAACTATTATCTATGAATAATATTAATGAAGAGCAACTAGATAATTTTGTTTTCAACAATGGTAAATAAAAAATGATGGAAAAACAACAACAACACAACTATTAGCTAAAGAAGTATTCAGTCCTCAAATAACAAAGTTTAGAAGAGAAAGAATAATACCATTATATAAAGATGAAACATGGTCAGCTAATTTAATTGATAAGTCATCTCTTTTAAATACAATAGTAATTATAATTTTATATTAACAGTTATAGATATATTCACAAAATATGCATCGGCTATTCCATTAAAGAATAAATCTGGATTATCTATAACTAATGGTTTTAAAATAGTATTAGGTCATCATCCACTGAGTGGCTCTGAAAGTCCACAAGGTGGCTTCGAAGTTCGAAAACAAGAAAAGTTGTGGGTAGATAGAGGTAGTGAGTTTTACTATAAAACCTTTACTTAAAGAATATGAAACAAAACTATTTTCTACTTCTAGTGGTTTAAAGGATGTGTTTATGGAGAGGTTCAATAGAACATTTTTACCCATAATTAATAAACCAATGTTCATCAATGGTGATGGTAATTGGGTAAATATACTAATTGATGCAGTCATAACATATAACAATAACACTTACTCAACAATTAATATGACACCAGTTGATGCTTCTAATAATCCTGATAAAGTTAGATACTATGTTAAATCTACCAAAGCAACACCCAAATATTTAAGTTGGTGATTATGTTAGAAATGCAGACAAACGTAATATCTTCTCTATGGGATACACTTCTAATTGGAACAGAGAACTATTTAAAGTTAATGAAGTTTTGAACACACAACCACAGCCACCAAAATATAAGATAGAAGATATGAATGGAGAGATAATAGAAGATAAATATTACGAAAAGGAATTATTAAAATCCGAGATTGATTTTGAATCTAATAATAAAGTTTTAGAATCATTAAAAATCAGGGAACTCGCTTCGCAGATAGACCTACGGTCCTAAGCCAGCGACGCTGGATCAACATAGTTGCGGGATCCCGATAGACCTACGGTCAGCTACTTGGTAGATTCATTTCTAACTGTAAACAAAAACAAAGATGACAAGAAATAGATTTAACCAAGCGAAACATCAATCGGAGAAGCCACTTCTTGGCTCATCGGGGAACAATTTAACAATAAGTAAGGCTCGTGGTTTACTCCTAGAAGATAATGATAATATTGACATGAAGGATACCTATGAAATTACAAATGTGCACCCTCCCATAAATGAAAAAGATGTTGTTAATAAAGAGTATTGTGACAATAACTTATTATCGTCTGAAAATAAAACGGATATTTTAAGTAGAAATATAACCGAACTAATAAAAGGGCATAATCAATTAAAACTAGAGGTTGATAATAATAAATTTAATCAGAATATCAATAACATACAACTAGATGAAATGTTTACTACTGGGCTAAAAGAATTTAGAGGAGTTAAAAAAAGACTAATTCTTTTATAGATGAAGCCTTTTTAAAGAATAAAAAGAGAGCAGTTCAATATATAATTGCTATACTTTTAAAAAGTACAAACAAAGAAAAATCAAGACTAGAGATGCATTATGAGTTTTATCAAGAAGATATAATAAAAGAAATAGAAAGAATTTTTACTAATTAAAATAACCGAAACTATGACTAACCCAACAGCATCGAGTGAGAGATTACTATATCCAGATCTGTCTTCAGTATTAGAACGATTAATAAATGAAAAGACTCAAGCCAATAATAAATTTAACAAAAATATTAACATTATAAAAGATATTAGAAATTATTATGAAACTGAAACTAATAACTATAATAAGAAGTTATGTAGATATAAAAATTATATTAACGTAGCTGAGATAACAGAAAGTATTATCATCAATTGCAACAACGGCCACAACAACATCAGTTGCATTAACAGGTATAGAATTACCTTATTCTATACCAACAGCTTTTGCTACAGCAACTGTTTGTGGTTCATTATGAAAAACAATTAATACAAAAATAGGAAATAAAATTATAAAGTATTCACAAATGTATATTTTAAGTAAACAGTTTAGCGACCAGTTTAATAGAGTATATACTAAATCAATGAATGATAATAAAATAGATAATGATGAATATAATGAATTAGTCAAGGTATATGAAGAATATAAGAAGAACAAGAAAAATAAGTAATAACAAAGTTTTTAGTACTAACAATATTAGTTTGAAAATTTGTCCAGGAACTGGCTTCGCAGATAGATAGATGTAGAGTTTTAATTGAAACTATAGTCATAGTCTTAGCCATAACTAAGTTATCTTTTCTTTGTACCTAAGTATAACCCTCCTCCTTTTTGTACTACCTTTATACCTTCACCAGTAGTTGCAAATTTAATTAAATCAAGTGTGGCTGATAAAGCAGCTCTAAGGTTTCTACTTGCAGCTGCACTTTCTATTTTATTGGCTCTTTCTAATGCTCTTACTGGATTATTAGCAACTTTATTTCCAAAGTTAACCGTAACTTTACCAACACTTTTAAAGAAATCTTTCAATCCCTCAGCTTCAATTGTCGCATCAGATACTGCCATTGACTTATTCCTTCTACACTTAACACAATCACCCCTTAACGTCTTAATTCCTTTAGCTGAGACAACCCCTCTTATATTAATAGTACCACTATAATGTCTACCTTAAACACAATATGAATGAGTTTTGAACTTATTTAAAAGACTCATTTCTATATAGAAAAAATAATGGAAGTTTAAAAGTACAATCCCTTTGTTGTTATTAAACCTAAGCCTAAGCCTAAGGATGGGCTCAAGGCTATGATTAAGCTTGAAGCTAGAGGCTTATCTCTACGGAATAAAAAGAAACTAGATATTATTTATGCTAGGGGTTTTGTTAAGACAAGTCAGAAATAGTTATAATTATAATTATCAGGAACTGCTTCGCAGATGATTATAGCTACAGGTATATCTAAAATAATGACTAGGGCCATGGTTATAATTATAATTATGATACTATATCAACCATGTTATTTCCATCACTATTCACACTAATAACCTTTCTAGTTAATACTAATGCATGACATATATCATCGGCAACTGCAGCACTAAATTTAAAATTAAGTTGTATTGGTTGTGGACCTTTATGATCACTTTGATATCTACTATCAAATACATATATTCTATAACTGCTTTTGAATGTTCGATGATTTATTTATGGTTTTATATTACGTGGTAGCCCATTATAATCTTTATTAAAGCTAACAATCTCGTTGAAAGCCTCATTATAGTTATTGGTACCATAATTCATGTTTATTCTATCCTCAGGATAAAACTCGATACCAATCTTACAATAACATTCAGTAACATTCATCATATGAAATGTACTTGCATCATGAGTTTGTTCATTAACAATATTATTTTCAAAACCAACTATTATATATTGCGGTCTTTCCATACTACTTTCCATACCTAGATCAAACACGAAATTAGTAGCATTGAGTACATTCTTATAAAATGTCTTTTTTTAATAATAACTGAAGTCTACATTATTTTTTTTACTTAAACCCTTTTGCACAATAATTCTATTGTCATTACTAGGATCAATACTAGGCACACACCATGATATATCTGTAATTTCTATATTAGCATCATTAGCAACAGCACCAGCACCAGCACTAGCTCTAAATAGAGCTCTATCATTATTATTTCTTTTTAATATTAGTTTAAATCCTAAACCATATATAATCTTTTCTAAATCATTTACGAAACCAAATAGATCACTCATCTTAATCATCATATACATATGACCTCGCTCTGCGGCAATATGGTCACCTTTAAGTTGACTATCTCTATTGCCTTGATTTCTAACAAAAACAATCTTATAATCATCATCAGTACTAGTAAATAACTTATACATCAATAGATTAGGATGAAAATGATCTACATATTCAATGGTCCTACCATCAATAGTTTCAAGCTTAACTGAACTAAATAATGCAATCATACCCTAACAACTATTCTGATATTAGCATCATTAGCAAATACACCACCAGCATCATCTAATACAACAAATTCTATCTCTAGATACTAATCACGCAAATTTAAAGGATTCTCTTATTTGAGAATGATGTTGTTATTGGTATTAACCGTATTCATTGTTGCTAGATTATTTGGTTTATACTTTATAATCTCACTTTTGTGTATATAATTATTAAAACCATAAGTTGTATTCAAATTAAAATCCATTTTTAATAGATAAAAATTTAACTTAACTATAACTATGACTATAATTATAATCATGACTAAAATCGAAGCTATCAGGAACTGCTTCGCAGATAATTATAACTATCGGTGTAACCGCTTCGTGGATAACCAAAGCTAGAATTATAACCAAAAATATAATCTAATATTCAAATAAAACCAAAGCTATAATTATAACTATGGGGCTTCGCCCATGTTGGGGAACCAGGGCCGTAGGCCCCTTCACCATAAATATAATCTAATATTTGAATATAATAAATTGACTGACAGTTTAATCACGGGAAATACATTTTCGTTAATCTTATATGAGTTCGAAAGATAAATGAAACTCTAAGTAAAACTAAAGAAAAGCATACACTTAACTTTTGAATGATAAAGCCAACAGAAAAGTTTAACTTTAGTGAACCTATACTTAACTCATCAAAATTAGGTTTAATTGGATTATCGGTTTATAATTTGGTGTTTATTGTAAATAGAAGGAACAATCAATTCATATATGATATTAAAGGTGAAACATGGTCAGATACCCGTATTTTAGCTATTATACCAGTAGCATATGAATTATTCGAAGTAGCAAAATTTATAAAAGAAGAAACTAATGGTAATGTTATAATAGAATCTGATAAGAATACAATGAAAAGTTTAATGGAATTAAAATAAGGTGCAACTAACATTGACATAGAAAATTCAATAGCCCCACTACTGGGCTTTAGAAAAATAGTACATGAACATGGTAAATATACATCTCAGAAAATTGTTGATATTATGGGTTCTAGTACTATTAACATTCATTGTAATGTGATATCTGGTGTTAAAGATAATGGGAATAACACAAACATACTATATACTTTTACTCTAACAGAACCACGGGGTTACTTGATAAATATTTTACCAACTAATATCTTGTATCAAAATGTAACTAAAGATAGAATAGAATATATAGAGTTTCATATTAAAGATGAGCATGGAAGACCTATAGACTTTAATGGTGATGTATTAAGTTTTACTTTACATCTGACGTAGTCAGCTGGGCGAAGCCCCATCTGGTGTAGATATAAACTTAAACTTAAACTAAACTACAAAACTCTCCGATCCCAATTAGTTCTTAGTTTACCATTAATATATTTTTTTTTAGTTATGTTATATCAATAACAATGTAATTATAAGGCTCTTTCCATACCTTATTACATATATTAGCAAAACCATTATAACTAAGTTAAACATTAATAATGAAATCTTGATATATAGATATGAGGACTTTACCTCTTTGTTCAAATAAAAAAAATAGATTACAATTCTCTCTAACACTCTGTCTATCTATTGTGAATAGATTTTGATTAAGGTATATCTTATTACAATTATTATGTCAACCTCTAAAAAATATTCATTAATAACTGGTTCTTTGGCTCTAAAATCATCGAATATCATTAGTTTCTTTAGGTCTTTGGGTAGTTGATCGGGAGAGGGTAAATCTTTTATATCTTTAACAAACTCAACATCTGCTTTATCGTCAACAGAGTTGCGACTTCGTCGATTATAACACTCTACACCTTCATATTAATCACCAGTAGGACCAATGATGTATAGCTTATCAAAATATATTCTAGCCAGAAATAGTTTTTTTAATAAGAATGTTGTGCCACATTCACTAGGACCAGATATTATACATCTAAAGTTCTCTGGGAGTGTAGCTTCAGTAATTATATTATCATCATTTAGCCATTATTGTAGATCTTTCATTTATTTTTACAGAGATATTGTTGCTAAGATTGGTGAAACCGCTTCGCGGATATTCTTTGTTGTTAGGTTTACCGTTTTGATGTTTTTCAACAAATAGATATATAAAATTATCATTAACATTATCATTATCATTAACATTCTCATTATCATTAACATTATTAGCAAAGCTACTTCGTAGATCATTGTCATTAACACTATCATTATTAGCAACGCTACTTTGTAGATCATTATCATTATCATTAACATTAAAATTATCATTATCATTAACATTATCATTATCATTATCATTATCATTATCATTATCATTAATAGCAAAGCTACTTCGTAGGTCATTATCTTTATCATTAACATTATCTTTAACACTATCATTATCCTTATCATTGTCATTATCATTATCATTAACAATACTAGCAAAACTACTTCGTATATCGTTAACACTATCATTATCATTAACATTATCATTATTAGCTAAGCTACTTCGTAGATCTTTACTACAACTTAAACAAAAACACTCTTGTATATTCCTGGATATTTACATTGATTAACTAGAATACTCAAAGCATTGTTAATTCTAAGTCCTCTATCAACAAGGTAGATCATATATAAACAATAAGCCCCACAATAAGATTCATCATATTGTTGTATTCTCTCATTAGAGCCTAGATCAACGTATTCTTCTAAAAATAATGTTGGGATCTCAACGCCAAAACTATCAAAGTAATACACAGGACCACCTTCTCTTCTTATAACTAAAACCCAATGGGTACCATCAGTTGGATGTAGATTGACAATAATGTTGACATTAGGTTCACTTGTGTTATCTGGAGTTTGATCTCTCGTTACAATTTCAATTGGTCATAGACTTGTAATTTTTCCTGTATCTTTTATTCTGATATCATTCATAGCATTATTATCAATATTAAATTTATTATTGAATTCCTCAAAAGTTAGGATAAGCACTTTTAATAGGTAAAAAAATGGAGCCGGGTAGTGTAGTTATAATTTTTATTTTCTTAATTGGAATTTGTTATATAATATATGATTCAATACCAAGTAAATATACAAAACTAGAAGAAAGCTTTGGTGGATTTATGAATATGAGTAGAGTGAGACTTGGATTTTAAAGGTCACCATTGCATACTATTGTTTATGGTAGAACTGTTACAGGCAAAACATATTTTATTAGACAATACTTAAAGTCATACTTGTATCCACAAAGTGGTTACTATCCGCGAAGCGGTTACACCGATCAAACCCAAAACCCAGACCAAAACCATAACCAAAACCAACAGCAAGCTAAAAATATAATCATAGTATGTAAAGATGATAGAGATTGGATAGATCCTGAGACTGGGAAGTTTTATATTGGGTTTAATACATGCGATATGAATATGATCACATCAAAAAATAAGTCTAAATTCAAAGATAGTGTAATTGTTCTTGATGATATGGGTGATAAGTTAAATAAAGATATAGCTTATTATTTCACAGAAGGAAGACATCATAATATTCAATTAATTGTAATGTGTCATAAAGCAGCTCAAATAATTAATACAGCAAGAATGAGTGGTGATATTATTTGTTTAACAACTTATAATGGAGCTGATCTATTTAAAAATTTTAAAGAAATATATAAAAGTGAACAAAACTTCAATAAAATAATTAGTGAGTTTAATGGTACTTATTATAATTGTACAGATTGAATGTCAGATAAACTTATTATATAATTAAATATAAGAGGAAAGAGAATACATTTATTGTTATTATTAAGAATAGAACTTTGATATATGACTCGAGAGTTGGTTTCCTTGATTTAAAAGCTCTTAGTTTAAAAAACAAAAAAGAATGTGAACATAAAAATAAACTTATAGCATATATGAAACCACTCATGATAAATGCTACAGATAGAAATACTATTAATCATGATAATTATCAGTTCTATTTTAATAAACTTTTTACATTAAAAGGTATTAAGGATCTTTTCCGTTTGTGCCCCCCCAGCTTAGTGGGTGCATATTATTTGCAACCCCCAGACGCACGTGCAATATTTTTACATAATGATTTACTATGTAATGACACGTGCTCTGTCACTGGGGGGAGCATAACGTACTGGGGGGGCACAAAAACGGAAAAGATCCGGTATTAAAAAACAGAATGATGTTTTAACACAAGAAATGGTTAAAGCAGATGGTTTTAGGTTAGCATCAACTATTTTAGGAATTATAGGTACAAATTCTATTATATATAATTAAATGAGTCCTGATACAACAGTAAAAACTGCTGGACACGTGGCAACGAGTGCACGTAATATATTAAATAGAGCAATTACATTGGTTAACTTTGGATATGGGGAAGAAAAGCAGCTACAAGGAAAATATATAAATAAAGAGACTGGAATTTTATAAAAAGAGGGACGAAGGTATTTATACAGACTATATGGAAATAATGAAGAATTTAGAGAAGAAATTATAAATTTTGTTATAGATAAAACGGAATTAGACCTTGAAGTGATTTTAGATAGAAGATAAAAACTAAAACACTCAATACGACGGGGAAGAAATATTTAACAGAGTGGGTCGCGTCTAAAGATAATACTAAAGATTTAATTGAAATCTTGGCTAAATACGTTGGGTGTAATTGAAATTTGGCCAATTATAAATGGTTATAAAAAGTTTAGAGTGTAGTCATAATTGTAGACTCTTTTAATATAGCTTTTCATTATTCATTATATCATGAAGATAAAAATAGTAAATGTGCATGTGGTGATAAAACATTAAGTGGTATTTGTATGAAAACTGATTGTTCTTTTAAAGATGAATGTGGATATAGCTCTAGCTCTAGTATTAACTCTAACTCTAACTCTAGCTCTAACTCTAACTCTAGCTCTAACTCTAACTCTAGCTCTAGCATTAACTCTAATTCTATCTCTAACTCTAACTCTAACTCTAACTCTAACTTTAACACCAAAGTTTTAACTAGAAGTTGTAATAAATGTAATTCTATAAAACCACTAACTGATTTTGATGAGAGTAAGTATACTTGTAGAAATTGTACTTCAGCTAAAGTTAATAGTCAATATTGTCCTTCTGTTGTGAGATATGATGGGATAAGAGCTCATGTAAAGAAACAACATCCAGATGTAGAATTAACTAGAGGATTTAGTGGAAATTTAAATCCTCGAAGAGCTATTACCCAAACTGGGGAAAGTTGTTCGTGTAAATATTATAATTTTGTATCATTTCATATTATTAATGGAATAAATATTGAAAAAGTAAAAGAGAATATAAATTTATTGAAGAGTATTGATAATTTAAATTAATAAATATAGAAAAATAAAAAATAAAAATTTTTTTAAAAAAATTTATATAATTTTAAAAGTTATTTTAAAAAGAGGGAAATCACTCTTTAAGCGTGATAAACAGTGATTTTGTACTGGGGCATCACTCCGATAGGGGCGATTTTGCTCTTAAAGAGTGATTCGCTCTTAAAAGAGGGATTTCACTCTTATTTTTAAATTTTATAATTTGTTTGTTTTTTGGAAAAAAATAAATTTTTTAAAATGAGAAAAATATGTAAAATTAGCTTTCTTTCACATTTAGCAACCACTAATAGTACATCATGTCAGACTATAACCTAAATGTGAATTAGTTAGACTATAACTCAAATGTGTTGCAAATTATGCACAAAAAATTAACTGAAAGAAATTTGTGAGAAATGCTGCAAATAGCTTTAGTTTTTCTCCACGAATCCAGTGAAAATTCAAAGGGGGATTTTCGAGTTTACCATTTCGGCATTTACGTCAATAACCATAACACTGGAGTCGTAGAACTTATATTTGAAGATTTATTTGGAGGAGAAGATAACATTCATTACTAAATTTTGTTGCAATCTGAAATTTAAATCTCATTATCTCAAAAAGTATCCGTCCCATTTTGTTCCTTCTTCTTGCATGTCTTTTAACATAGGCCTGTGGTAGTCACTGCCAAGTTTGCTCAATTTTGAACCAACAGTTTTGGAGCTATTTACATTTGAAAAATTCCCCCACGTATTAAGATTGGTCATAGAATTAAAAAAACTGGCCCCACTCCACCTCCTTGGCGTACAGACCTCATTTTTATACAGAGTGTACACCCAACAAACAGTTATCCATTCACAAAGTTTGAGTTTGATACCTTTCTTAGTTCTCGAGTTAATGCTAAAAATCCATATGTTTTATGTCCAAGTTTTGCTGTTTATTTCGTATGCCTTAATTATGCTTGTTTAATAAATGCTATAGTTCAAAAGATAGCTCTTTTGTGTAGCCAAGCGAAAGCCATTGTGAATGTCCAAAAAGTGCCGTGGAGAATAAAAGTCCCCACATGGAGAATTATTCTAGAACATTCTTTATGAAGGAACCTGTTACGCGTTACTGACCAGCCAATCAGAATGAAGATTAGTTACTGGAGTTACAAGCTACTGGTTGTTTCAATGCTTTATTTCTGTTACGAGCTACTGGTTGTTACAAGCAACTGATTGTTACCGTGCTACTGATTGCTACAAGGTACTGGTTGATACGAGCTACTGGTTTTCACCAGGCTAGTGGTTGTTACAGGCTACTGGTTGCTACAGGCTACTGGCTGTTACAAGCATAATTTACTCGATACTAAGTGAGAAAGGAAATGATAGATTTTGGATGGGTGTGTATTGGCGAATTTGCAAATGAGAGTTTATTGTTATTTTCTAGAATTAAGCCACTTCAGAATTTAATGCTAGACTTAGAGTGAATATGTAGTAGTGGATAAAACAGGGATAGCAACAAGCAGTAAAATTTGGCCCGAGTCGACATGCGCGATTAGCGTTATGAGAAAGGGTCAAATTTTACTGGTGGTTGGTTTCCTTGATTTATCCACTACTGACATATACTTATGGTATGAAGGGCGGTTTTTAGAGGTTGAAGACACCCCAACTTTTAACCCCCCCCCCCCAACTCTTCGTCCCTTACCCCCAACTGTTGCCCCGCACACACACACACACACACACACACAGCCCCAGGTGAACCCTCCTACTTCCCTTCCCCTGGCTAGCTACTGACGAACAACCGCTCGCTAAAAACACGCAAATTTATAGTAATTTTCAATTTTTTTCATGCCTTTTGAAAATGTTTGTCATTTTTTGAGTTTTATCAGCCCTAGGTGTCGAGGAATCTTTTTTGCGTTTGATAATAAGTTACTGAAAAATTTTTATTTGCCAGGGATAATTTGTCAACTTTTTAATATCACAAATTTTTTTTATTAATAAACTTGCAATTTTTTTGAGTGTTTGGAAAACTTTTGTCAATTTTCAGGTTTCTCCAGGTTTCTCAAGGGTTCAGTAAACTCATCTAGGGTTTGTCAATAGTTTGCTGTATAGTCTCTAGGTGCAATGGAATGTTCAAGATTTTAACATCACCATTTTCAGTATTTTTTGACAAAACTTGCATTTTTTTTTACATATATTGTCATTTTTCAAATTTTTTCAGCCTCAGGGGTCAGAAAACTTCTGTTAGGGCACAATTTTACGGATTAGTAAACGATCTGTGTGTTCGATATTCTGCCATGGATTATTTTTCAAATTTTTGATTATTTTTAAAACTTTTTTTAAAATTTTTTGTATTTTTTTGCCAATTCTTAGATTTCTCTTTACTCAAGAGCCACATAGCCTCCTCTAGGGTTTGATAATAGGTTACTGCATAGTTTCTAGTTGTAATGGAATGTTTATCATGATTTTAAAATCACGCATCTAAGAAATTCATCAAAAAGATTTTAAAACATCTTTTATTTTTAAAACACTTTAATGTGGTTTGTTGGGCCACCTTTGTTTTTTTCTCGTGCCTATTTTGATGGTCTGATTTTGGTTAGGTTAGATTAGAAATTATAATGCAAGGCGTTTCGAGTCGTTTCCGGTATTCTACCGGCTATGTTTTTAATTTGTTGTCTCCATCGATGATTCTTACGACTTGACTTCTTGGAATTGACTTTTTCGCTAACTTCAGTGACTTCTACTGCTTTGCAGTTGAAATTTGTGTGCGTGATGTCATTTCTGCTTTTAGGTCAACTGCGTGACTTACTTCTTTCTGAACTCACTGATAGAACTTTAAACTTTATTAACATTTACAAGTTTCAAGATCGATAGAGTGCGTGCATCTAAGTAGTGCCAAATTTTATTGCCCTAATTCTTGAGTATTAGTCTTGAGTTTTTGATTTTGTATATCATTTTTGAAAGACTGTTTCAGGGCTTTTTAATTATAGATTGTATGGGTCATAAAATTGACAATTCTATTCAATTTATTTACTATCAAGGCTGGAAAACTAAAAGTTGCAGAGTCGACTCAAGCTAAAAACTAGCCTAGACTAAACCGTGGTTAGCTACTGACGCAGCCAACTGCTCGCCGGTCGTTTGAGAGCAATTCGCCCGACGTTAGTCGGTTATTTTTCAGAGCTCTAGTTTTGTCACTTTTTTCACTTGTCAGTCTAAACGCAAGTCTTGGCAATACGTGCAATTCTAAATGCTACCTAATGTACTGTTTGGCATGCACCCGGCATCACTTTATAGCACCTCGGGAAAGTGGCCAAAAATAAATGCAAAAAATGTGGCGCGTTACAAAATTTTCTGAAATTGGAAAATTTTGGTCAAAAATTTTGGAAAAGTTGGTTTTGCTTTGGCAATCAACTTGCAAGTGTCATCTAAGTCTTGGCAAAGACTTGTCAGACTTGTTTTTAGTCGTGCAAAGTACTGATGTATGCATACACTTGCATTTACACTGGGACAGTGCTTATCAGTCAGGGTATGTCTCCAAATTACAATCTATGAATTGAAACAAGTGATCCAAGAGAATAAAAAGGAAACTGTTCCAAGGCCCTCGCCATGAGCAGCACAGATGTCGCTACTTGGAAAGAGACTACAAAGACATGTTCAAACCTCCCTTTGCACGAGGAATGATTGAAGAAATTGGGGAGCCTATCCCGAGAGACAAGGGGTTCTTGCTTCATGCATTTAATGTTCCTAATCCTCTTTTGATCAAGGTACCAGTGACACACTACATGAGTGAAAACAATACTAATAGTAAGTTTGGGCCACAATATTTAGATAGCTCGGATCCCTTCTATCTATTCCTAGGTTTAGACCTCGACTTATGAAAAGACTATAATTCTTGTAGGGAGGAGTCCAATATTGCCTATAAATACGCGGTCCAGCTACTTGTTAAAGTCGAGGTGAAGTTTTTTCAAGGGTCTAGATAAAGTCTTTTTATAACAAATTAAGGTCGAGCGTGGTCTTTTAATAGGTCGAGCATAATCTTTTCATGAGTCGATGATTGCATGTTTGTGTGATTAATAATAGTCAAATTTTCAATACTTTTTTTGTAGGTGTGTAACATCTACCAGCAACACCAAATTAGCGTTGAAACAGGCAGTCGAACTTCAAAAAACAGGTGGAATGTTGCCAAACATCTTAAAGAAACATTGAATTTTTAAGATAAATTATTTTTTGCTAGTGAACATTTTAATGCGCACATTTCAAAATGCGGAAAGTCTGCAGTGCCAGAAGTTAAAATGCCAGAAGTTGCTACTTAGCCAAAAGTTGAATTTTGTTGACTTTCGTAATTTTAAAACGTGCGCGTTTCGTGTTTTAAGTAACGTTAAGTCTTGAAGTCACTGCTTGAAGTCACTGAGAACTTCTGGTGTTTATCGAGAACCGCGAAGTGGTTCGAGATTTTAAGTCAGAATTTCGAAATGACCTCTGCAGAGTCACTTAACCATGCTTAAAATACGAAACGCGCTCATTTTTAAGTGACGAAAGAAAAGAATGAAAATGAACTCCTGGCTAAGTAGCAACTTCTGGCATTTTAACTTCTGGCACCGCAGACTTTCGGCAATTTAAAATGTGCACGTGAGTGTTTTTACCACCATAACAAACATAATAACCGCAGATGAAAATAAGCACGAAATTAACTTTAGGACAAACTAAAACGAGTGATTAAGTAATTGGTGTTGATATGATAGACTGCCGTGAGTGTTTTTACCACCATAACAAACATAATAACCGCAGATGAAAATAAGCACGAAATTAACTTTAGGACAAACTAAAACGAGTGATTAAGTAATTGGTGTTGATATGATAGACTGCCATTTAAATGCAAGCTTTAGGTTAGAAAAACCTTTTTATTGGAGATGAAATTGAGTATACTTAAAAGAAAGCTTCAGACTTTACGTTGAATTTATTAACCAGAGATGAAAATTAGCTAAAACTAATGCTGTTATACTCTGAAGGCTAAACTTTTTCGAAAATTTTCCATTTGGAAGACAATTTTTGGGAGTTCTATAATAGGAAAGGCTTCTCTGGAGTGCAAAACACAAAAACGCAATGGTTAAAAAATATTTCCACAAATTGCTTCTGAGTCATGTAAAACAATTTTAAAATTATTTTTGTGTTTGTTTCTCAAGTTAGCATCTATTTTTGGTCAGAACGTGGATTAGATTATTGATTGAAGGATATATTCTTACCTTAACTTTCAAATTTTTCAGTCCTTTTAAAAATGAAATAATTTGATCGCCGTGTTTACAACTATTTTAAATTTGTGTCCTTCTTACCGTATGCACATCACAGTGTGTTCTCATATGGTCTCACATTCGGAATATGTGTTGGACTCTCTTTTTTGGACTGTGAAATTGGCTTTTTGTCAGTACTCAAAATAGTATTCACTTAATCGAGGACGTCACTGGAGGCAGTGAGGATGGAAACTCAAGCTTTCCGTCTACCGAGCAGCTTCGGTAGACATACTTAAATGGCCTCTGTACCAATTGCAGTAGGTAGATAGAGTTGGCAAGTGATTGTAATTAAAATACTTTATATGTATTTTTAAATCGGCTGATTAATATATTAATATTTTGCGTTCAACTTCCAGTTTGAGATCAACATCTGTTACCATTTTTGTTAAGTGTATGTAATGGTGAGCGTCTATGTGTTTTTTTCTACGTCAAAGCACTTTGTCAGATAACTTAATTAGACTGAAGTAGCATTTGATATATATGCATATAACATCTATGAGTTCTATTAGGCGTAGAGGTTACTTTATACCCCTACTGAACCTTTGATGTCTTGTTAGTTATATGAATAATTTTGTTAAGTAGCCATATATCTTATAAAGCTATTACTTTAGGAATTTTCTATTTGGATATGAAATAAGTCCACAAATTGTTATTAGTAATGAACCTGGATTAGATTATTGATTGAAAGACAGATTATACTTCAACTTTTTTTCCAAAAAACTTTATCAGTCTTATTAAAAATTATTTAAATTGAACTCTGTGTTTCCAACGATCTCAAATTTGGGTCTGACTTACCGTATGGCCATCACAATGTGTTAGCATATGGTCTCACTTCAGGGATATGCGTAGCAGTTTCACTCTCTTTTCTGAACTGTGAAAATGGTTTTTCGTCTGCACTCAGAATAATATTCCCTTCACATAATTGGAGACGTCAATGGAGGCAGTGAAGAAGGAAACTCAAACCCTCCATCTGCCGAGCAGCTTGACTAGACAAAATTAAATGGCAACTGCGCAAAGTGGAATAGATAGTTAGAGTTTGCAGAAGATTTTAAATAGGATAAAGTGTTTGTATTTTGAAGTTGACGGATTAATGTATAAAAAGTTTGCATTCAGATTTCGTTTTGAGATCAACATCTGTTACCAATTGTGTTACGTGTGGATAATGGGGAGCTTCTATGTTCTCTTTTGACTTCAAATTTGAGTTATTTGAGATATTTGAATATGACTTCTTTGGGATTTCTACAAGTTCTATGGGTCATAGAGGTTACTTCATACAGCGATTGTTTTTTTGTTACCGTGGAAGTCATATGAATAGTTATGTTAAGTAGTCATAGACCTATAGCACTTACACCTTAAAAAATTTTGATTGGGTAGACCATTTCTTGGGGGTTTTATAATGGGAAAAAATTTCTCTGGGATGCAAAACACCAAAACGCATTGGGTAAGAAATAACTCCGTAAAGTTTTTGTTAGTCTTGTACCTCAATTGTTTTGCTAATTTTGTGTTTGTTGCTATAGTTAGCATCTGCATTTAGGTTGAATTCTGGATTAGATTATTGGGTGAAAGATTATTGGGTGAACTCTCAAATTTTTCAGTCCTTATAAAAATGAATTAAATTGATCGCTGTTGTTCCAACTATTTCAAATTTGTGTCCTTCTTACCGTATGCCCAATAAATTGTGTTCTTACCTATTGTCTCATATTAGGAATATGCGTTGCAGTTTCCCTCTCTTTTCTGAGCTGTGAAATTGGTTTTTTGTCAGTACTCAGAATAGTATTCTCTTCACTTAATCGGGGACGTCACTGGAGGCAGTGAGGAACGAAACTTAAGTCTTCCGTCTGCTGAGCAGCTGGACTAGACATACTTAAAAGGCAACTGCCCCAAGTGATATAGATAGTTAGAGTTTGCAATTTGTATATAAGATTCCGTTTTGAGATCAAAATTCGTTAACGATTTTGTTTTTTTTTGTTTATGTAATGATGAGCGTCTGTGTTTATTTTGACCTCAAAAGTACACTTGGAAGATGACTTAATTAGAACAAAGTAGTATGTGAGATATGTGCATAAGACTATGTACATATGATTTCTCTGGGTTCTATGGGGCGTAGAGGTTATTTTATACCGCGACTGTTGTTTTGTTACCGTGGTAGTCATATAAACAATTCTGTTAGGTAGTCATGCATTCCATAGCCCCTCTGCTATTACCGTAAAATTACTACATTGGGGAGGTAACTACTTGCCGGGTCGAGGCAGAATTTATTAGGTTGCTTCAGCATGTATTAAAAACGCCAAAACTTCAAAACACCCCGGGCCGAAGTGTCAATACTTTAAAATGCAAAATTATTTAAGATTGGCGTTGAATACGTTGAATTTATGTAATATCATTGCTTGATCGTAGATGTTACATAAATTCAACGCATTCAACGCCACTGGTATATATTTTGCGTTAAATTTATCGTAAATCTTACATACTTTGCGTTGAATTTAGCTTGGATTTTACATATTTTGCGTTGAATTTAGCCTAGATCTTGCATATTTTGCGTTGAATTTAGCGTATATTTTACACAAATTCAACACATTCAACGTTAATTCTATATATTTTGCGTTGAACTTAGCTTAGATCTTACATACATAGTTTTGTGTTCAGTTCAATGTTGACCTTACATAATTTTACTTTTTGATTTTTTGTGGGGGTGGGTGGCGTACGTGGGGGAGGAGAGAAAGTGTGTGGGGGGGGGGGGGGTTTCGTGCAGGAGGCAATTTGGGGGGTACTTGTGGGGATGTAGGGGGGGGTGGGGTGGGGGGAATGTACGTAGTGGGGGGCGGGGGGTGCGTTCAGTGGGTACATGCGGTTGGGAGTACGTGGGGGGGTACCTGTGTGCGGGGGGGGGGGGGGGGGGGTAGGTACGTGTGCTTAGGGGAGTACGGAGGGGGTACGTGAGGGTTGAGGGTGGGGTACATGTGGGGGGTACGAGAGGGGTGGTGGCGGATGGTATGTGGCGCGAGGTTGTGCGTTGGGAGGGGTAAATGGGGGAGGGTACGTGGGCAGTACGTGAGGGGGAATACGTGTGGTAAGGGGGCAGGGAGAGGTAAGTGGGGCGGGTTATGTGGGGGGTGGAGGTACTGGGGGGATGTGCGTTGGGTGGGGTACATTGGAGGTACGTTTTTTTTGGGGGCAGGGGTGATTGAGGAGGTACGTTGGAGGGCGTGATTTTTTGCAAACTTTTTCAAAAACTCAGAAACCAGTTGCGTGCAAGAGAAACTGGAATGAGTTGAAAAGACAGAAAAGTAGAGCAAAAATTTTAAAAAAATGGATAACTTTTAGGCAGAATTCAACGCAAACTTATTTTAAGTCAACGCTATATTAAATGCAAATTTATGTAAGATGTACGCTTAGAAACGCAATATTTATGTGAAACGTGATGTTACAGTCCGATTTGTGAAGATTTTGATTCCTTAGAAAAGAAAGAATCTGAGGCACAGTGGTATAGGAGGCGACAAGTAAGAAGGAGGTCAGTGGTTCGAGGCCCATACCCTTAGTTCTACGTGTTGATTTTATTGTAAAATCAACGCTAATTTCAACGCAAAATGTGCAAGATCAACGCTAAATTAAACGCAAAATATGAAAGATCTACGCTAATTTCAACGCAAAATGTGTAAGATCAACGTTAATTTCAACGCAAAATATGGAAGATCTACGCTAAATTCAACGCAAAATGTGTAAGATCTACGCTAATTTCAACGCAAAATATGGAAGATCTACGCTAAATTCAACGCAAAATGTGTAAGATCTACGCTAAATTCAACGCAAAGTATTTAATATCTACGCTAAAATCAACGCAAAATATGTAAGGTCTACGCTAATTTCAACAAAAAATATGGGGTCTTTCCCATTATAGCCCCCCCCCCAGCTTAGTTGTCAGATAACCTATAGCCCCCCCCCCCCAATCTTGGCAATTATACCATAATGGGGGGCTATAATTTCAGGTGGGTCTATAATGGGAAAAACCCAAAATATGTAAGATCTACGCTAAATTCAACACATTCAACGCAAAATTATGTAAGAAAATTGCAGTGAATTTTCCGACTTGTCAACGCTATTTATCGCTGATCTCGCATAATTTTGGCAAAAATCCTTGGTCCGGGAATTCACCCCCCCCCCCCTGCGCGTTTTAAATTGTCTGGTCAATAATGCACACCTCAACCTGGGTAGTTATATACCCACTCAATGGGGATAGAATGAATGGAAAATGTGATTACATCATGCTGTTTAGGAAAAATTTACTACACACCTGGCGATGTTCCACAGTTTACACGACGAACTTGGTACCCGTTATCGGGTCAAATTTATATGTTCAACCGTACACCAATTCGAGATGTATTGCGTGTCGAAAAGCATGAAAAATATTTCTTTGCAATGGCATACACCAAGTTGTACTATAAGCATGGGAACCAATGGATGGGTCTGACAGGGGGATACTTGACAAATGTGGTGGATGAGCTCGAACCAATAATCAATCATTCTGTACTTGAGGGGTCAATCAAACAGTTCCTAATGACAGCCAGTAGGAATTTTCTTCGCCATATCATGAGTAAACAAATATATTTCAACACCTGTATCTCGGGAAGGAACATTATTGGCACGTAGTCCCGATAACGGTTTCAATTTCAACGTTATCATTTCTTAGGTCTTTACTACGTATATTTACAGTAAAAGTGAATAGGGTTGACGGTTATAGTGGAAGGGGGAGGGATTTGAGATTTCCTTACTCAATCAGATTGCTGATTCTTGTTCTAATTTATTGCTCACATGCAGTGAAATTTTGTGTATTTTTTGTGCTGTCATGGTCATCAGGTTTTTTTTTTAAAACAAAACGCTGGAAAATTTGATAGTTACTGATAGCTGAGGCTCTTATTGGCTTTCTCTTGGTTTTTTACGACTCGAAGAGGAGTATTGATTCTCTATCGGTCTGCTTTTTTTTACAGGAAGTAGATTTGTTCATGCGGCTTTTTGATCAAAAAGAAAACGTGAGAAAAGCTCTTATGGTAAACAGATTTTTTCTAAGTGAGAGATGTTTTTTTGATCATGCGCTGCGTTCACTGAATGACCTTTTGTCTTTGAAAAATGTTTTAGTGCCACTGGCGCATGTAGATAACCGTTTTTAGCCGTGTTTCGTCCATTTGGATCTATTTTATTTACTTTCTTCTAGCAATAGTTATTGATCGATGCTACATTAATACGTAACTTTCTAAGAAAGATACAGGGCAGAACCTAGTTTTGCAGAGCTTAATATTTCTTTTCAAGTGTAAAATGGGCACATGCTTCTCAAGTTTATAGTTAATTTTCGATTGTTTCTCCTTAATTTTTTTGTAATTGTTAGCGGACTTTTTCTGAAAAATCAATGTATATGAAAAATTCAATTAGCAATTCTTGCATTGAAAATTTTTTTGAACGAAAGGTTTTTTCATAGCCGCGAAGCGATAGCACCTATTATTGGGGACATCGTGGTTTTATTTTAATTCGTCGTCTCCATGGATTCTTATAAACTGACTTCTTGGAATTAACTTTTTTAATGACTTCAGTGACTTCTACTGCGTTGCAGTTAAAATTTATGTGTCATTTCTGTTTTTATGTCAGTTTTGTCACTTATCTCAATCGAAAAATTGACTTCTGACCTCAGTCATAGAACTTTAAATTTTATGAACGTTTGCTAGCTAAAGAAAAATTATGTGCATCTAAGTAGTTCAAACCTATATTCCCTAATTTTTAAGTATTAATCTTGAGTTTTTGATTTCGAATATAAATTTTGAAAAAGCTGTTTTAGGGCTTTTTCCTTATAGACCGTATGTGTCATAAAATTGACAGTCCGAATCTAACCCAAAGAGTCTATTGGTCAATTAAGGGACCGTTGGTTGATCTGTCTATCTTATTTTTTTGGTTGTTTCAATTAATGGAAGGCCACAACCGTCTATCGCGGCTAGTTTCTGGCAATCTGCCGGCTATGTTTGTTTTTTTTAATTTTTTTATATTTTAATTCGTTTTTCGCTATTTTTCTCTAATTTGTTTATTGTTTATTTTGGTTTTAATTCGTAGAAATTTTTTTCTGAGCGAAACCTTTAATTTTAATTTATTTTCTAAAAATTGATTCATATTTGACTTTTAATCTCATTCATTGAATTTCATTGAAAACTTTTTTAGTTACAATTTTAATATATTTTTGTTTATATTTTTAACATTTTGACCATTTTTTTGCAAACTATTTAAACTTCTCGAATCTCTATAATTTTTATTTACTCTTTTATATAGACGGACGGATCAACCAGTAACGTTTTTCAACCAGGGTCGCTATCAGATATATGCACCTGTTTTTTTATCTGTAATGTGAAGTGTATTTAAAACGGGATGCAAAAGTCAAAGCTTCTTTTAAAAGCTAAGTGTTCTGGTCAAACGGCTGAACGAAGCATGGAGAAAAAGAAGAGCGATTGGTTCTTTTTTTATGTCTGAGAGAGAGAGTTAGAAAAGTAGGAGTTAGAAAAGTAGGAGTTAGAAAAGTAGGAGTGAAAAAATTTTCGCTAAGTGAGAGACATTTTTCAATCACATTCGGATATTTCAAAGCAGTGTTTAAGTTTTTCTTTCAATTTTTCTACCAAAATAGATTCTCACCGCTACTGAACCAGTTATATTTTGTTTGGAAGCAGTTTTGTCCGTCTGAAGCAAAAAATACACTTTAAGTTTCTGTTTTCAGCTTCTTTTGTTTTACCAATTTGCCTTATTTATAAGCTTTTCTAGCATTTTTTGATAGCATTTGCGGAATTGTGTGGTTTACATTCTTTTTCCAGCAGTTTTGACGGTCTTTCATTTGGATTAATAATTAATTTTCATTGGTTTTGCTGAAGAATGGCTAATTTTGAGCTGGTATACGCCGACATTTGGACGTTTCTATGGATTTTGCCTTTTCTTCTGATCTTACGTTTCTTGCTAAAGTTTGTCTTGGTTAGTTCTTACTTGAGGGTTAGTCCATAATTTCAGCTACGATGACAGTTCAAGTCTAGACATGCCACTTTTGAACTAAAACCAATTACAACAAAAAATTTTCCCAGGTTTTTTGATCTTGGCAGTTTCCAACAGTTGTTTGATATTCCTCTCCTGCATTTTAGCTAAGCGAGCTATCTAGCAGAAGCAGCTATAAAAAGTTTTTGCTGAATAATTTTTGGGAGGAATCTTGAAGTTTAAACCGGGCACTTTACAATTGAAAGTTTTCATTTTTTTCAGGGTTTTTTGTCCTTTATTTTTAATTGTTGTTTAGTACTTCTTCGTCAATTATTGTGTAGGTTTCTGATGTACGAGAGAAATTTATTAACAATCGGGAGTTATCGTGTCGGAAAGAGAAGATTACTTTTCGTTTTTGTCAGTCATCTCCTTCCCTTTCATCGAGTTTCTCTTTACAAACCAACATAAGACCTTGTCTCTCATTTGTTAAAAATTGTTTACCTAACTTCCTGTTTTACAGGATCTGTCTTTCTCCACTAGTTTTTTGGAGTCTCAGCTGAAATTAAATTTTATCAGATGGAGTATCAGTTCCTGTTAGTTAGTTTTCTCATGATTCTTTTCCAGTCGTTTTTTCAAAAGATTTAAGATAAAAATGTAGAATGTGCATTAAGACAGTGAGGATTTTCACTTTCCTAATTCGATTCGTTTCCACAACTCTTTCGGCTATGTTTTTTATTTCGGCCTCAAGATTTTTATTACCATGATATGACGTCACAATCACTTCAAATCTGCTTTTTTTTCATTCTTTCATGTAATTTCAACTGAATTGCGCTTTCATGTAATTTCAACTGAATTGCGGGCGTGAAATCATTTTCCTTCATAGTAGAGTGAGTTTTTTGTTCATTCGCGTGATCAAGTTCTCGGCCACACGTAACTTACCTCACTCTCAAAAGTGACTCCTTCTCAGAAAATGACGCTTCTTTACTTTAATTGAAAGAGATAAGGTCAAGTGAGAGTAGTAACATTTACACCATGGAAGATCGGGGGGTTGTCATCCCATGTAAGAGATAGGGTTGTCCTGAGGACAACCCTACCTTTTGCATTGGGAAGGACAACCCAACCCGATACATGCGCTATGACAACCCTACCTTTTGCATTGGGAAGGACAACCCAACCCGATACATGCGCTATGAAAACCCAACCTTTTGCATTGGGAAGGACAACCCAACCCTTTACATGCGCTATGAAAACCCAACCTTTTGCATGGGATAGGACAACCCAACCTTTTACATACAGGGACATAATTTTTATATAAAACAGCCGAATTATTATCCAAACCTTTTCCCCCTCCATTGAGACTTGACAAAGAGATTAAGGGGATTGGGTTACGGTCTAGAAATAACCATTTCTGAAATAGTGCGCAATGACAACAATTGCTACGGTAGATTTGCATAGGATTCAGGAGATATACAGAAAGTGAAAAAAGAATATTCACAATACGGTGAACGGTTTTTGTATTTTTTAGCAACTTGTTTGTATTTGGATCCTGACCTCGATTTGGAAATTGCATTGAAATTGAGACCGTATGGTGGATTGATTGGGATTGACAATTCTTCGTTGGACGTATATTTCACAAATTTTAAAGTTTAAAGACTACATGCAATTCTTCATGACGCTTGTGGTTTTGTTTATGAGTACAGTGAAAAGGGACCCGGTTATTCATACGTTTTACCCTGTTCAGTCACAAATGAATATGTGGGTCATGTGACTGGTATTGCTTTTTGTTTATACTTAAAGACTTTCAAAAACCGTTTATTCAATCGATTGGAATGTTGACTGCAAAAGTGGTTGTTCTTGACTTTGAAGGCTTTCGAAGCAAAAAATCTGATTTTATTGTGAAAGAGCTAGCCATAACTTGCAATAATGACACGGATACAATTTCATTCTCACCTCCGCACTCATTCAATTCTCTTACTTTGAGTGAACAAAACTCTTATCAGTGGGTTTCAAAATACCTTCATGGTTTGGATTGGGAAAAGGGAGATTACCAATATTGCTATCTACAACAAATTCTTCAGAGTGTAGTGCTTCGATTTCCTCTATCAGATTTTTATGCGAAGGGTGTAGAGAAAACTGATACGTTGCAAAAATGCTTAAAAGAAAAGTTACAAACCTTGAGGATTTGTTATGCCCCAAAATTGAACATTTGAGTTTCTATCGGGAGACCCCAATTTGTGACTTGCATTCAACCACTTGCCCAAAACGACAAAAAACAAGCATTGTGCGAGGAAGAGGGCCCAATTGTTCTACTACTGGCTGATCTATGAACAACCGTCGATTAGAAAAGACAGCACCGTCTGTACTCCAAGTGAATTTGTCTCCAAATTTGATCGTTTACAGTTGCTTAGCGGCTGAAAATCAATGACTGTTACACTCGTCAAGGATGAAAAAATTGACAGTCGGGGACAAACTGTATTGAGGAAACAGCAAGTTGTTTGCACTGGAGCCGAAATAGAATCCTTCAAAAAATATCTTTCACACTTGGAATATTTTCAACTGTATCATGTCTGTGAAAGAGAAAATGCAAAGAATGAATCTAACCCCTTTCCCTATGCCCAAGCGGTCAGTTCCAGTGCAAAGGCCTCTCAACGATGACAATCTACCTAAAGAAATTAAGCAGCTTGTAGAAAAAGGATGTGTGGATTCAGTTACGTATTACGGGATGGAGTATGGCATGAAAGCAAGCTACACAGTTGTTTACAAAAAAGAGGACAAAAACTCTCATTATACAACTTATGAATTTTTTATAGCGGACTAACAAAATTCACGTTGATTTATAAATTGATTTTTTTTGTTTGAATTCATTTTTGAAAAAACGTTTTCTCCATGAGTTCAACTGTGGATCAGTTAGATTCGTTAGCTGGCATAACCGATTTGGTTTTTGATGAGAATCAACAGGAAAGGAGATCTTGGAGATTTTGCAATTCAAGAATACCACGATCAGAAGTTGTTTATTTCACTCAAATTTTCATTATTGTTTTTCTTATTGCAGTATCTCTTATCAAGTTGGTATTTTTTCAATTGGATTGCGAGGAGTCAACATTTGGTTTTCGCTCCTCTCTTGCACAGTCGGCTACGCACTTCCAATCCCAAAGCTATGAATAAAATTTTTTCAACGAGCGATCGACTCTCTATGGCAGTGTCTGGTCCATCTTGCTGTGGAAAACTGAACTGATTTTCAAAATGCTACTACAAAACACTTTTTCACCTATATTCCAATCAATTGTTTTATTTCTATCAGCATGAACAACCAAAATTTGAGTCCTTAGAGAGAAAATTGAATATGCAGTTTAAAAAATTTACAAGCTTCGAAGTTGTCTCACAGTTAGAAGACTGTCTTCTTAATTCTGATGATTCATGTGAAGAAATTTTTAACGATAAAGAGTTTTCAAAACTTGCAACTCCAGGTCGTCACAAAAATTTAAGTGTTTTTTACGTTAAGCACAATTTATTCCAACAAAGCAAGTGGTCGAGAACAATCGACTTGAATACAACACACATCATTTTATTCAAATCACCACGTGATGTTCAACAAATTGGTTTAATTGGTCGACAGCTCAACAACACACAATTTCTTAAAGAAAGTTACGAGCTAGCTACCAAACAGCCTTTTGGTCATTTATTAATTGATTTAGACCCAAAGACGTCGGACGATTTACGATACTGCTCAAACATTGTGCCACCAGGACCCTCAATTTTCTACTTACCGTCTGCAAAAGCCGTAATAACAAATCTAACAAATAAAACAGAGAGAACTATGTATGCTGCGGCAAATGCTTCAGTCAAGCAACAGCAACTTAAAAAAACTGTTAAAGACAGCTTCTAAAAACTTTATTCAATTTCTCTGCGAGTGTTTTCTCAACGTAGTCAACGGTAATGTTGCGATTAATAAAAAGCTAATAGAAAATCACGAAAAATCATTTCAAAAAATATTATCCAAACAAACAGGTTTGAGGGAAAAGAAAAGAATTCTTGGTAGAGAATCAGAACTGTTAAAAACCGTTGGTCTTTCCTGTTATTTCTACTTGATGAAATCATAATGCACACAGATGAGTTCATTTTAATTCCAAAACAAATGTTTCTAACAAAGCAACACCAAAAGAGCGAAATTATTGAAAACCCACAATATAAAAACAAATCTATTCAGTTATCACTTATGCAACGAAACAAGCTAAGGGAGGATGTAGGAAAAACGGACAGAGTGATCCAAACAGATCCAACAAAGATTGAACGAGATGTAGATAAAGCAGATAGAGTGGTCCAGACAGATCCAACAATTTTTAACGAGGAAGAAAAAAATGGAGGCTTCTAGTGATGACAGTGAAATGGATCCAATTGTTACGAAAAAGCGAACAGTTGAATCATTTGAGTCGATAATGAAAAACGTTAAATTTAAAGTAGCTCACAAAGTCAAACGTGCAGAAATAGTACTTGATTTTATTCTCCAATCAAACCAAATCACTTTTGGGGAAGAGAGCCAACTAATTTACATTGACAATAAACCCACGGATGTACAAGTTTCATCTTTTTTGTATCATTTGCAACAACCAACCAAGAAAATTGATCAAGAGGCATATTCAAGAATCTTGCTAGTTGTTTGACTTGAGCGTGATCTTGTCTCAAACACTTACGCCAAGCAAATTTTGGAAAGCTATGAGAGCGAACAAGAATTTTTCCCAACGCAACAAAGTCCGCAAACAGGACGCGGTACTTCAAAACAAACCAAAACAGAAAAAGAGAAAAACAAAACGACAAAGCAAAAAAAGGCCAATCCGATAAAGTGGTTTCGTTTCGTCTTCTGATTGAAAAACTTTAGAAAAACTGTACTCGAGAGGTCCTGCATCGTTTGGAAGCTCAAAGCGATTACAAAAACACAGCAAAATGTCATTAGCAAAAGTCAAGTCTTATTTAGATACCAAGCCGTCCTTCACAAAATACCGATCGCATCGAATGCAATTTCCCAGACTTAAAGTGATTGTGAAAGATATCAATGAAATTTGGTCATTGGATTTAGCATATGTTGACAACCTTGCAAAATACAATCGCGATGTTAAGTACCATTTGGTAGCAGTTGATTGTCTGTCACGGTACCTTAGAGTAGAGCCAATGAAGACAAAATATTCAACAGAAGCAGCTAATGCATTCAAATAAATGATCAAAAATAAACAACCCGAGAAAGTATGGGTTGATGATGGAACAGAATTTCTCGGAGCTTTCAAAAGACTGTGCAACTCACGAGCAATTCAATTGTATAGCACTTTTAGTGAAAAAAGTCTGTTTTTGCCGAACGGAATATTCGTTCACCGAAAAATATGATTCATAGGTACCTTGAAGAAAAATGGACATATTCCTACATTGACAAATTAGAGGACTTTGTGAAAACAATAAATTCACGAGTTAACCGGATAACTAAGCTTGCACCAAACAAAGTTACAAAAAAAGACGTACCACGGCTTGTGTCCTTGAGCGCTGAAACAACTGTTTCTCAAAAACCTCGCTTCTTTGTTGGAGATTTTGTCAGAATTGTCAAAAAGGACAAAGCTTTCAGAAAGGGCTACGAACAATCGTTTACTGACGAAGTTTTTGAGATAACAGATACTCCAACATTATATCCGCCATCATATTCCCTCATTGATGCAAACAAAGAACAAATAGAAGGAAAATTTTATCAATCAGAATTGCAGCTTGTTTGTGTAGAGGAAAATGAGTAGAAATCGTTTTGACGATGAGTTCACTGTGCATGTTATTTCATCCGCTTCTATGCAAATAATTGGGTAAACACTCTGGCTTCTTTTCGCAATTTTTTCAATGATGAAATTCAACTCTCTGGTGACTGGAGGGTGGCTCTTAGTGAAATAACTTTTCCGACAAAAATTGAGCACGTCGTGAATGGAGATTTAATAGCATACAGTCTTAAGGGATACGAAGACTCGCAAAAAATTTCGTCTGATGCTAGTGTAATTTCTCGGCCTTACAATGGAGAAAAACTGTCCTTCACGACAGGAAATTTTGACAACGTTAATCAGCTTCGGGGTACTATCAAACGAACAGTTGGATTACCCAATTTTTCGTTTCGAGAAGTCAAGAGTACTGGAAAATACGAAATGGGCTTTACTGGAATTCCAGATGGACGCGGTGTACACATTGGTTACAAAATGGATTCAGTTACATCAAATAGATTAATGAAGAGTGATGAGACAAAAGCATACTTTGGATAATTTCCTGCTGATCTATGCGCGGGAAAGCACCTAATATTCATTTACAAAAACATTATTGAGTATCAGTATGTGGGTGATGCAAAAGCTCCGTTATTGCGTGTCATTGATTCAAAACATCGTCTGAAAAACGGTAGCGTGTGTGAACTTGAATCAACACATCGATTTGTTTTTCAAATTTAGACTATAAAAAACTGTTATCAAACACTATACAATCATTTTCAATTGAGCTTCGCACTGAGACAGGACAATTGGTTCCTTTTTCGGGAACATGTAAAGTTATTTTAACTTTACGATTCAAAAAGTTTTCTGACTAGCATCGGTTCCTATTATGCCAATCAGGTAACATCTTTGCCGCACTTCTCCGGACACAATAGACAAAGGGGAAGTGGATTTGGGGCTTTAGCGGCGGGAACTGGACGCGTTGCTTTACCATTGGCTCGACGTTTTATTTTACCGGCTGCAAAACTTATCGGGAGAGAGCTTTTAAAACAGGGTGTTCCCGAACTTGTAGATATAGTCTCAAAGAAAAAGTCACCAAAACAAGCCTTGAAAAACACAGTCTCAAACACTATTAAAAAACAAACAGGAGGACGAGCGCGACAACAGCGACCAGGGAATCAAATTGGAAGCCGTTCAAATAAATTAACAAAAAAGCGTAAAACCTCATTCATTTCTAAGTCAAGAGCTCCAAAAAGAAGTCGATCAGATTTTTTTGCAAAATTGAAAGATGATCGCTAATTTATTACCATCTGAGGCAACTCACAGTTCCCTCAATCTGTTCGAGAAACCATCCCTCTTAGTAACATTTGATGGAAGTTTTTGTCAAAAACTGGGCCCGGTGTATAGCTCTAATGGTCCAATGTTGGTATTTGAAGTTGCTGGCGATAGAAACAACTTCATTGATTTACAAAAAATATTCCTCGAAGTCAAATGTAAAATTGTTCAGTCGTCCGAAGCAAATTTAAAATATGACGGTACAGCTACTGCAGATGTGACTAAAACTGACGCTCCCTACTTTTGCAATATTGTGCTGCATTCACTGTTCTCTGACTGCACAGTGTCAGCCAACGGACTAAAAATATCGATTGCAAATGGAAATTATGCTCACAAAAATTTTATTGAGCTTGAGTTTTCACATAACAAAGACGCAAAAAACACTTGGTTAGCTTGTCAAGGCTAATCGTATGAAGAAAATCTGGGAGCCTTATCAACTATTGAAGTAAATAGAAGAAAAACTTTAGTCAGACAGTCAATTGAATGCACGTTTTACGGAAAGGTTGCACTCGACTTTTTCACATGTGACAGGCATCTAATGAGTGGTGTAACTCTTCGAATTGCTTTTCGAAGATCAATTGATGACTTTGTTATTATATCAGATGATGCCGCTAAGCTTTATAAAGTAAAAATTGTCGAAGCAAAATTGTATCTGCGCAAGATGACTTTGAACGATGACGTCGTGTCGGCCATTGAAAAAACTTTGCTTACTAGCCCGGCTTCCTATCCGTACCTTGAAACCCTAACAAAAACATTTTTGGCTTCTACTGGTCTTCACAGCTGGAAACAAGAAGACATATTTGCCAGGGAACCAATCCGAAGACTAGTTTTATGTCTGAACACAAACAAAGCTTTGCTCGGTAACAACAGACAGAATACATTTCATTTCCCAGATTTTGATTTGGAACAGATTTATATCTATCAAAATGGAAAGCCAGTCGCTGATAGTCCAATATCAACAAATGATGACAAACGTCTTTACTTGAATACAATATCAGACTTAGCCTATATTGAAAATGGTCATGGCATAAGTTTGACGGACTACCCAAACCATTTTGTTATGGTTTTTGACTTGACCAGTACTCAACAAGCTTCTCACGATTTTATTCATCCCGAGCTAACAAATTGCTCAATTTCGATCGAGCTGAAATTTTCGGCTGCCTTGCCCAACAATATTGAAATATTCATTATTGGCGAAAAAGCTAGCACAATTTTTGTGGATTCTGCGCGCCGCGTTTCAAAAAATCACATATTAACCAACTAATGGATGAAGATGACATCAATGACCTAATTCAAAAATGTAGAAAACTGGAATACAAATTTTGTGGTGTATTCCCTGCCAACAACTTCCCCGAAAAATTCCCAAAATAGTTTTCTCAACGTAAATGCTTCGCCCTCGAACAACCCTGGTACACACTGGCCTCTTCTATGTAATCGAAACAATAAAATTATTTTTGCAGACCCCTTGGGACCATCGATTATTGCCTATAGAGACTTATATCGCAGACTCTCTGACACTAATGCACAAATTTGTCAATTTCTCGAACATCAACCAATTCAGAGTCAAAACTCAGAACTGTGTGGACTTTTTTGTATTTATATTGCGCATGTTATATTTAGTGAAAGACAAATTGTAAAAATTAATGATGTTCAATTGCTTCGCTTTGCACTTCATATGATGTTTTAATATCTGTTAAATAAATTTTTTTCGAAATTTAATTTTTTCTTTAAATACAAGACGAACAAATAGTAACTCAGAATCAATATCTAATTTTCCATAACCACTCACAAATATGTCCATAACTTTACAAAAAGCACCAGAATGAGGACCACTTAAAATGTTTTCAACTAGTTTTAAAGTTTCTGTACAAATTTGATCAGTTTGAGTTTGTTCATGGCCGGTTCCTGCTGAGACGGTATTGTGGATTGTTTTCTGTGCTGTAGTTTTTGTCGTTGTTGTCTTTGTCGTCGTCAACATCTTTGCTGTGTTTGAAATTAGAAGACGTTTGTGAACCGTTGCTGGGTCAATTTTTCTGCTGTTTTGTCATTGAAGTCAACGGCTAACTTCAACTTTGTAAATACTTCCCCATTCGTTTCCAGTTTTGAAGAATTTGAAAATAGGTGTTTGAAAGTTGTGAAAAGACAGGGGACAGCAAAAGATTTGTTTTGCTTTGTAGAGCCAATATCAGTTGAGCTCTCAATCAAAAGGTGAAAATGGTTAGTTGCTATTTGGCAAAACTCAGACTCAAAGTGAGGACAAACTGCATAATTAATCAAACTCGTAATGTCTGTTGGCTTTTGATCAAAAATTTTGAATCTAAATTGTCTCTGAAATTGTTTGAAATAACTTGGAGAACGTTCATACATTGCTTCCACCATCCTTGCTCTCGAGCTTAGGCCTTTTATTTGATGGCGGTTTTATTGAACAGTTTTTGCTGACTTTTCTTCTGATTCAAGTATCTTCTCTGCAGTATTGACCAAACTCCCGAATTCTTGCAGAGTTAACAAAATTTTCTGTTCAAACTCGTATTCTTCTGCGGTTTTTTTAAACAGTTTTAGAAACACATACGTTCCTGTCCTTTCATAAGTTTTCAGGGTTGCCCTTATTAAACGCTTATCAGTTTTGGAAATATCAAAATAACAATCTCCAATATCTGTATCTTTAGTGGAAGTGAAAGGCATAGTGTGCAACTTGTTTTTATCACTTTCAAGTATTCTAATGTGTAAAGATTCAAATTATTGGCGGCGGCAAACTGGGATTAAACCAGTGCAGTCATTTTGGTCTAATTAAATCCAGCTGACATGTGAATACAGAGTCAAGTACGCCTATGGCGTACTTGACTCTGTCTCTTGCATTCACTTTGGATTGCATAATTAATTTCAGATGTGATCTTAGATAAAGTTTACCTACTGAAATGGTTGTTGGTACCACAAAACAGATGTGACCCTAGGTGTGACGACCACAGATTGAATTTAGCGTGAACGTGCAGAAAATTCAAAACGGATGTTAAATGCAATTGAGACCAATGTAATTCAACTTGGTTATAACACATGAAAATTAAAAACAGATGTGACCCTAGGTGTGACGTGAATAAAACGTTGAATTTAATGGGAACGTACAGAAAATTCAAAACAGATGTTAACCTAGATAAGAAATGCAATGCAAAGTTAACTTGGCTTCTACGTTATATTAAGTAGAAATTAAAAACAAATGTGATCCTAGATAAGCGGTGTGTTAAAAACGAATTTTCACCACTAATATTATTGCGTTCATTTCCTTTGGTTCCTCTTGCTAAACAGTCAATCTCTATTTGAAACCTTTTGGTTCCTCTTGCTAAACAATTTCATTCTCTACTAGTGTTCTGTTATATTATGATTATTATAATGTCTGTTAAAATTCTTTCTGAATCTGCATTTTCTCGAGAACGAACTCTTGTTTATCAGACATTGTACGAAAACTTTGTCGTCTTGATTCAACAGAAAAAAATTGGCGATGTTTGGACAGTATACAAGCATTGTCTAATTCCAAAACTCTTTATCAATGCAATTGCAGCTCTACATAACAAAACGGAGCCTTCTGAGAGCAGCATTATTACTTCGGGTGGGTTATTGCCTCCCAAAACTACGCCTGCTTTCGAAAATCAAGATGTTGATACCTTGACAGACGAAGTGCGGAGGATATTCTATCGCTACGATTGTGAGTGTGTTCCACTTTGTGAAAATCAACTCGGGGTTTATCGGGCATGCGACGAATTAGCAGATATGTGGGGACTCAAGTCTGCGCCCGATTCTCCGGCAAGTGAGCCAGTGACGCCTGCAGTGGACCCTAGTCCTAGAGTTACACCGACTCCTAGCCCATCCCTGTTTGCGGAAATCAGTAAAAGTTATCTACGAAATTTTTCAGTTTGCAACGGAAACCAAGATTTCGACTTGAACATTCTACCCGGGACAAGCTTTCATACACCACAGCAATCGAATTCAGCCTTATTTGAAACACCGGAAAGCGGTGAGACACCGCAAGTTTGTGCGGCTCCTAAAAAAAGAAGACCAGAAAGCAACCTGATGGATATATTTGATATTTAAAACTAAAAACTAAAACTATGTATGCGTGCTTTAGATTGCTCAATAATTGTGTATATTACATTCATTCAATTTTGTATCTGACTTTCATTCAATTGTGTTGATTGGCTTTGTACATTTTTTGATATAGACCTAATTCACAATAAAGCTCTTCAAACTTTTCATAAGGAATTGAACAAGTTCAATCATGTCCCAAATGAACACTGCACTTAGAGGAAATTGAAATTGGTTGAGCAAATTCATTAAACAAAAAAAATAGATTGCTACCGCTCTTTAGTTATTAGATTTGTCTATTTAATGTTTTAAGATTTGTTCAAATCATATTTCATGAAAATGAAATTTTTTGAAATATTTTGAAAAATTGAAGTATTTTACGAAAACGATAACTATTAAGAGAAAGAACGACAATTAAACAGGAAACCAAAGAATACATTTGCATCAATTAGGTTTGCATTGAAAAGCTCTTGTTTGGAGGAAAAGGTTGCAAAAAAAACTTAAAGGGCGAGTCAAAAATTCAACAAAAATGGTTAACAACTGCAATTGTTATTCTGGTGTTTTTTGTGGTAAAACAAGGAGCTTTTCCCAGCGCTGACATTCTAGTGAGATTGGTCCAGTGTTTTTTTTTACTGTTTTCACTAAACAAAAGTTTAAAACTTTCAAATTTGTATTCTTTGCATAAATATTTTGACCGTTTTTCTTGAACTCAAAAAAACGTTTTTTTTTTGCTTTATATCAGCTGAAGCTCTTGATTGTCGTACACGAGAGTAACTTAGCGACGATCTCAATGAGTAGCATGCTATTAATCGCTGTAACAGGTACCACCTTTCTATCAAAAACAACAATTTTTTCAACAATTTTTACAAAAATAACAAAACATTTTTTTGTAATGATCCGAAAGCAATGAAAAATTTATCTCAAATGAACGTGGATAGGCTCATACGATGGACAATTGTCCCCGCTATCAAAGATCTGAGAAGTTCCAGGTTAAAAAAGTTACTGCAACATGGTTTTTTTGCATTTTTTCTTTTGTTATTTTAGTTAATCCCTCTTAATCCCTAAAAGTGAAAAAATGCAATTTTTTAACATGAAGGAGACATTTTTATTCTTACTAAACAGAAGTTTTTCTGTAATGGGAACCTGTTAAAGAGCTGATGAAGTAACATACGTATAGCGTTTTTCTTTATTCTTGGAGAAAAAGCCTAATCCCCTTAATCCTTTTGATGAAAAAAATTGAAAAATTTAAAAAAAGTGATGTTTTCTTTCAATTGTTTACACAAAAGTTTCATATAGGAACACTCCATCAACAAAGAGGTCCTCCTGTGCTTCTCAGTCATATTTGTCAACACATGAACCCTGTTGAAATCCTTTATTTAGAGGTCAAAGTCATTTGAAAAAACTCAGCTTTCGATGCAGTTTCAACTGATGTTTCCTAATAGCCTTGTTGACTCCAGGACTTGTTTTCTTTTATGATATAACTTAACATAGACCTTTAGTGTAAATGCCTTTATATGCTCCTTAGCATGCATGCTTCCGCGACATGAAACAAGAACTTTATCAATTTCGAAATTTTCAACTTTTACTAAAGTTATTCTTAATTGTATATTAAAACCATAAAAATGGAAGGTACAATCAATCTGCATGCTTTTTAAACCATTTTTTTGTTGTTTAACTTCTGTCTCTCTTTTGACTCAGTGATAGTCATTTTTAAGTTTGAATTTGATTTTTGGCGCGCTTTCAAGTTTATTTCAATTTGATTGGCTAATTTCAAATTCAAATTTGCGCGCGCAAACTTTCAAATTTTGCACATCATAACAGTGAGCTAAGATTGAAATCAGACATATTTGAGAACTCTTGCATTGATAAACCGTTTGTTCAAAATTATCTTGAAAATGCCAGAAAAGCGTAACTTTTGTGAATACGTTTACAGCAACAAAAGTAACCGTGCTAGTCATGAACGCACTGTTCATGCTGACGAGAAAAGTATACCCGTATACCGCTGTTCAATTTGTCCAGTTACTCGCTGTCAATTATTTGAAATTCAAAGTCACGTCTCTGACTGCCATGGCAGATTTACCAATCTTTGTCATTATTGTAATCTTGCTTTCAACGACAAAAACTCGTTTAAGGAACACATCAGAAAACAATACGTGTTACCTGTTCTTGACAACTCGAGAGTTGTCAATCCAATTGTGCATCAACAGGGACGACAACAACAACAACAACAGCAACAACAACAACAACAACAACAACAACAACAACAACAACAACAACAACAACAACAACAACAACAACAACAACAACAACAACAACAACAACAACAACAACAACAACAACAACGAGGTACCCTCACAGAGTCAGCCTTTAGAAAGTGTCTCCAGTCTTATCGAATTGTCGATAGTAACAGCACCGTTGGCCTTCTCGATTTCATGACTGCTCAGAGAGGTGAAATCAATGACATTATAGAACAAAAAACATTGAACGAATGTCCACAAAAAGTTCAATTCAGTGCGAAACTATCACTTCATAAAGAAGCGCGCGACAACGGAGAAGCATCGGATATTGATATCTACGCCAATTCTGAGATGACACCTGTTCATCATCGATTGTCTAACGAAACGTTTTTTCACATGGTGGAAAAAATGCTTACTGTCCTCCTCGTGTTCGCATCTAATGGAAGTGGTTGGATTCTTCAAAAAATTTTGTGGGTTGATTTAAAATTCGCTAAATTTTCGCCAATACGTGGTTCATCTTTTATTGAGCTGCCCCTCTGTCTTCAAAATCAACGGTGTTTACGGAATATACGCAACCATGATGATTTCGAATGTTTCAACTAATGCTACACCGCATGGTACCACGAACTGCACGGACCAAACTTAGCTGACCCTTCCCGAGACATCAGAACACAATTGACTAACCCGGCTACATATAGGAAACCTGAGGCTACCAAACCCCGCGGTGAGTTTTCTATGCCCATGGGCTTTCACGATATACATCAGTTCGAAATCTTGAATGACGGGCAGGTCAACGTATTTCAATTTTCAAAAGGAGACCTCCTTCCTATGTACGCTTCTAATAACAGAAACATCGAACCAACGATGAATCTTCTACTCCTGTATAACGAAGATGTTAATCATTATGTTCTTATCAATAACCTCATTCAACTGGTATGCACTGTGAAACAAAAACAGTTCACAAACAGCTTGCGTCTGTGCAGGAACTGTTTTGCTTTTTCCCACTCTGAAGAGCAACATCAAGTTCACAATGATGCATGTCGAAACCATGCACCAGCAACAATAAAGATGCCCGGCGATGATAAAAATTCTTTCCGTTTCAAAAATTTTAAGGCCCGATGGTTTGCTCCTTTTA
This sequence comes from Convolutriloba macropyga, assembly GCF_964194025.1. NCBI lineage: Eukaryota > Metazoa > Xenacoelomorpha > Acoela > Convolutidae > Convolutriloba > Convolutriloba macropyga. Next base: position 31,478,432 of record NC_134471.1, read on the forward strand.
CTATTTACTTCAACTTTGAGTCGTTTCTAATGCCAGTCTCATCTTGTCCAGCTAATCCGGATGCATCTTCAACTGAAGTTATCGAACAACACATACCCTCCGGCTTTGCTTTAACTTTGATTGAGAACGGTTTTTCAACACCAAAAGAATTCGTTATCGACAGCTCCGAAAACTGCATGACAAATTCTTTTAAAAAACTACATGAGATGGCGCGAGAAGTATACTATGCAAAGAGACGCTTTCCGATATATTTGGGACAACAAGTACCAAATCGAAGTAGTACAGTTGAGTGGTGGATATGTGAAGAACCTTTCGGACCCGAAGTTACAAAAGTTTTGGACCATTGCCACCACCGCGGGGATTTCCATGGTTTTGCTCATGAAAAGTGCAAATGGATAAGACGCACAATCAGTTTCACTCCCGTAATTGGTCACAACATTGCTAACTACGACCTTCACCACGTATGCTTGGCACTTCGAGAAATTGAGCCATCAACAACAATAAGCGTCATCCCATCTACAGATGAGAAGTATATATCGATGACGTTCTGTGTCCTAATCAAAACAGTCACGGGGAGAGATGGAAAAGTCAGAAAAATTTACGAACATTTACGTTTCATCGACTCTTTCAAGTTTTTAACTACATCCCTTGAAAAGTTAGTTGCTAACCTACCCGCTTCGGCTTTTGCAATTCTCGATTCAATTCGTTAGCGATCAGTCAGTTGATGCTCTAAGTTCGATCAAAAAGAAAGGAATATACGCGTGTTCGTTCATGACTGACCGTTTAAAGTTCGCAGAAACACAACTTCCTCCACTCGAAAAGTGGAAAAACAGCTTAGACAATAGAAAATTGCAAATTACAGAGGAAGAACTACAAAAAGCAAAAACTGTTTTCGAGACTTTCCAATGTCGTAACCTTGAAGACTACCATAACTTATATCTTAAGTGCGATACATTTTTGCTTGCGTGCGTGTTTGAAGAATTTCGGAGACTGTGTATGAACACCTATGGACTGGACTGTGCACATCACTACAGTGCCTCAAACCTCGCTGGTGATGCATTTCTCAAAATTTGCGGGGCTCATATTCAATTGTTGACAAACCGAGAACATCTGGAATTTGTTGAGAATATGATTAGAGGAGGTCTCGCCTCAGTGTACGATGAACATTACTTCAAGGCGAACAACAAGTTCCTGGAGAATTATGACAGTGCGCTCGAGTCGACTTTTGGTTTCATGGTAGATGCTAACAACTTGTATGGTGACATCATGAAAACAGAACATCTACCGGTTGGTGACTTTTTGCTGGTGGAAGTCCCACTCGAGCAGGTACTCAATACACCAACCGATTCTCCCATAAGTTACATCCTCGAAGTAGATTTATAGTACCCACAAAATATACGAGACCACCATCGTGATTTCCCTCTCGCGCCAACAAAGGAAATAGTACCCGATGAGTGGTTGAGCATTTACCAGAGAGAGTTGAAGTTATTACAAACCGTTACGGACAAAAAGCGGTACACGCTCCATTACCGGAATCTTCAACTTTATGTACAACTTGGTCTGATTGTTGATAGAGTACATCGCGTGCTCCAATTTTCGCAAGAAAACTGCATGGAGCCATATATCAGACTAAACACGGAAAAAAGACAGACCGCAAGGAACAAATTCGAAGAAAATTTGTTCAAACTGATGAACAATGGCGCTTATGGTAAAACCTGTGAGTCAAAAAGGAGAATGAAACTTACCTTAGCGCAGAATGCAGATCAAGTGCTCCAGAATGTCTCACGCTTTACCTTCAAGACGTTCAATATTTTCGGCGAAAATTTAGCTGCTATCACGCACAACCCAAAGAGAACCTATTGGGATAAGCCAACAATTGTTGGCGCGACAATTCTAGAATTAGCTAAATTTCAAATGTATAGGTTTCACTATAATATAATGAAGCCGCATTTGATTGTCACCTGCTATATTCTGACACAGACAGTCTGTTATATAAAATTCGATCTGACGATTTCTACAAGGAATTAGCAGCAAAACCCAATATTTTGTCGGAGTTTGATTTTTCAAATTACCCTAAGGAGCATCAACTCTTCAACAACAATAACAAACTCGTCGTTCTCAAATACAAAGATGAATTCGCCGGAAAACTCATCGACGAGTTTGTTTCGCTGAAGCCGAAGTTATATTCCATAACTACAACAGGTAAAACAGATTTATGTTCATTTATAACTTTGGTGTTATTATGGTTAGTCATTATCACACATACATCACACTAAACTTTAAGAGAAGCACGCAAGCATTTCTTTGAAAAACTTTCTGAGGACAAATTAATAACACTTCTCGCAACTTTTTTGTATTTAGATTCCCGAAAAATCTCTGCAAAAGGTGTTACCAGAGCTGCCAGGGAACAATTAACGCACCAGAAATACAAAGACGCTCTGTTCCTCTCATCCACACTACGAACACTGAACAACAGAATTGTTTCAGACCGTCACCTTCTACAGAGTGTTTCAATTAATAAACTGTCCCTGAGTCCCTTCGATGACAAACGTTTCATTCTTTAGGGTGGTATAAAAACTTTGCCGTACGGTCATGCCGACGCAATTGAAGCCACTGATCTTGAAAGTGATCCAGAGTGGGATGCACCGACGCAAGATGAAATCGAGGATCTGTTTGGGGAAGAATGGGAAACGGATAATGAGTCGGACAGCACGCTCCCTGCTTCTACTGAAAGTTGGCAGCCACCTGATCCTGCCCTTGAAAGTTGGGAGCCACCTGATCCCGGATTCAACAGAATAAAAAACGAATCGGACTTGGATAGTGACGATAATGTCGATTTCGAGGCAGTAATTGACGAAGAATCTCCAATCCAGAGAAATAACCGATTCGGAGGAGGAGAAAGCAATACCACCGCGTAAAAGGGGGCGACGCACATAAGAAACAGCAATTTTCAGCCTTATTTTTACGTCTGTAACTGTTAAGATTGTGTTTTATGACTTATATTTCAATTAAAACTGTTTAACCTACTCTATTATATCCCCATTTGTATATATTTTCCCTATAATAATTCAAAAGATTTAAATATTTGCATTTTTCCCTCATTTCGTGCTAATTTTGTTGTAATTTTTCGTTAAAAATGGCTCAATTTTTGTTCAAAACCCATTTCAAAACTCTAACCTACCCGTGCTTAACACTGGTTTCAGTAACAACGAGTTTTATCGTGATTTGTAACCTTTCGATTGTACAGATTTTGTGTTCAGTTTTGGTTCAATTTCTCAACCCAAGTTTGTGTTGTTTAGCTAAATTTCCATTGCTAGATTTGAGCAAATTGCGTGGTTTGGTTCTACAGTAAATTCACAGTTTATATCCAGTCTTTCTGATAAGTCTAAATTTTTCACTCTTTGATAAGAATAAATAATTCCCTCAAAGGAGGGGGGAAATGTTTGGATAATAATTCGGCATAAACTGAATAATTCCTTCAAAAGCGGGAAATGGAGGGGAAAAGGGAGCTGTCCCTGCATGTAAAAGGTTGGGTTGTCCTATCCCATGCAAAAGGTTGGGTTGTCATAGCGCATGTATCAGGTTGGGTTGTCCTTCCCAATGCAAAAGGTAGGGTTGTCCTCAGGACAACCCTATCTCTTACATGGGATGACAACCCCCCTCGATCTTTCATGGTGTAAATGTTACTACTAGTGAGTGTATAGCCTTCTTGTTGATGTTTATTTAAGAACAGCTAATAGAAGCAGCAATAAGTTATACAGACTTTTAATCAAAGTTTAACATCTCAGTTCTTAATGAAAAAAAAACTAAATTTATTAGTCTGTCTTTTTTTATAGTTTTGAGACTGCAGATCTACTAAGCTATTGAGGCTGGTTTCTGGCAGTCTGTTAACTATTTTTGAAATTTTTTAAATCATTTGAAAAATTGTCAAGTAAACTTCGAAATATTTGTCTTTTTATCAGAGAGTCTGATATTTATGTGTGCATATTTATATGTGCGCAAAATCATTTTTTTGAAATAAATGAAATGATTTTTACCGCTCTGAATAGTTCGTAGAAATGAACGAAGCGTAAGCTCCGAAGGAAACTAAAGTTAACCGGAAGGGCCATTTCATATTATGGTTTTTTTAAACAAGCTGTTCTGTTCTTTAGGTGGTTTTGTTTTCGCGGAAATCTTGCAAGATAACAACTTTCTGGTTTTTGCAAGATGAGTTTTTTTCTCTCAAAATCTTACGAGATTAACATTTTTCAAAGATTCTTGCATGATCTTGTAAGATAAACTTTTGGCCTATTAACTTATTGACTTATTGAAGTTGAGCAATTGTGGAAATGAATTCAGTATGTTATAGCTATTTGCAGATCCAAGCGGTCAAATCGAAAATGAGGAGTCATCTTTCAATCGACAGAATCTGCTGAAGTAATTATAATTTTACGTATACAATTTTACCTAACATGGCATTGTAATTATATATAATAGCTCTCAATCGTCATCACTTTTTGGTCATCATTTCTACGCACCGTTTTGTTTTGTATGACATCTAATTTTCGTTTTGACAGTTTTTCAATTTGGTTTTGTTTACGATCACGCCATATTTCTAAAAGCTAAGTTTGTTCTCAAT